>NW_024884685.1:0-727 GCF_019232065.1 Centrocercus urophasianus
ATGCGGCTTACATAAATCTAAGGAGGTACAACTTATTTGGGGTTTGGCTTGTGCTTACCGTGCCCTATATAATACCATTCTGGAGAGAGAGAGTTTCCGAGCTGAGGTTCAAGCCAAAGGGGAAAATCCCCAAGTCAAATCTAAACAATCAAAGGAGACACCAGTAACAATACCAGTTGCTCCTGTGGAGGGCAAGAAATGGAAACGAGTGTCTTTGCGTCTTGAACGAAAAAGAGAAGGGGAGGAGGAGGAGGTGGAGGAAGATCCAGGCGAGGGGCCCTCCTCAGAACTACCACCATCGCGAAAGGCAAAAGGGAAAAGTAAGAGACATGCAGAAGAGAGTGATGAAGAGGAAATCTCTATTACTACTCGCCGGCCTCTAAAGATGACTGAAAAACAAGGTTCAAGAAAGGAGTCTACACGGCACCCGTATGAAACTCTTGTTTCCTGGTTGGTTCACTGTTGGGACAGTGGGGCCAATACCTTGTCTCTAGATGGTAACAAAGCTCGCCAACTAGGCGCAATTGCCAGAGATCCAGCTATAGATAGAGGAATTAGTCGATGTTCTGATGAGGCTGCCACCCTCTGGGAACAAGTGTTAATAGCCGTGAAGGAAAAGTATCCCTTCAAAAATGGCTTGAAGATTGCGATGAAAATATGGGATACAATTGAAAAGGGTATCCAGTATTTGAGGGAAATAGGCGTGGTGGAAATGTTGTATGACCCT
>NW_024884685.1:827-12464 GCF_019232065.1 Centrocercus urophasianus
AGAACTATGAACAATTGCTGTCCCCAATTCATGCTGCTGTTGCTGCTGTATCAAGAATGATGACGGAGCAAGTGTCTCAACTGATTAACCGTGACAAACCTGTAGCAGTGTCAGAGACGCTTGAGGAAGATGAGGATAATCAAAAGAGTCTATAGAAGGATATGAAGGAGGTGAAGGAGATGATAAAATGTATGCGAGCCCACCTAACTAAAGACGAAGAAACTTCCTTCTCACGTGCACCATCAAAGATCTCAGCTGTTAGAAGCAAACGCTCTCCGGCTCAAGTAAGGGGTAATACACCGCGAATTGCCTTATGGTATTACCTACGTGACCATGGAGAAGACATGGGGAAATGGCACGGTCAACCTACTCCTGTACTACGAGCCCAGGTGAAAGAATTACAAAGCAGATCAACCACCAGTGCAGTTGCTCCAGTTACCACAGGTAATGAATAGAGGGGCCCTGCCCTCAGTCAGGGGGGGGAAAGGGGTAATAGAGTATATTGGACTGTGTGGATTCGATGGCCTGGCACATCAGAACCACTGAAATATAAGGCACTGGTGAACACTGGTGCACAGTGCACTCTGATGCCCTCGAGTCACCAAGGGACAGAATCAGTTTATATTCATGGGGTGACTGGGGGTTCCCAAGAGCTGACTATGTTGGAGGCCGAAATCAGCCTCACTGGTAAGGACTGGCAAAAGCACCCTATTGTGACGGGCCCAGGGGCTCCATGTATACTAGGTATTGATTATCTCAGAAGGGGGCATTTCAAGGATCCTAAGGGGTATCGATGGGCCTTTGGAATAGCTGCTGTGGACACAGACAACATTAAGCAGCTGTCTGTTTTGCCTGGCCTGTCAGAATATCCATCTGTTGTGGGGCTGCTGTGAGTAAAAGAGCAACACGTACCGATGGCTACAAAAACGGTGCACAGACGGCAGTACCGCACCAACAGGGATTCTTTGCTCCCCATTCATAAGTTAATTCGTCAACTAGAGAGCCAGGGAGTGATCAGCAAAACTCACTCGCCTTTTAACAGCCCCATATGGCCAGTGTGTAAAGCCAGTGGAGAATGGAGGCTGACGGTGGACTACCGTGGCCTGAATGAAGTCACACCCCCACTGAGTGCTGCTGTGCCGGACATGTTAGAACTCCAGGATGAACTGGAGTCAAAAGTAGCCAAATGGTATGCCACCATTGACATTGCTAATGCCTTCTTTTCCATTCCTTTGGCCAAAGATTGTAAGCCACAGTTTGCTTTCACATGGAGGGGCGTTCTGTATACCTGGAACCGTTTGCCCCAGGGGCTGGAAACACAGCCCGACCATTTGCCATGGGTTGATCCAAACTGTATTGGAACAGGGCAGTGCTCCTGAGCACCTGCAGTACATTGATGACATCATTGTGTGGGGCGATACAGCAGAAGAAGTCTTTACAAAAGGAGAGCGAATAATCCAGATCCTTCTCCGTGCTGGTTTTGCTATTAAGCGAAGCAAAGTGAAAGGACCTGCCCAGGAGATTCAGTTCCTAGGCATAAAGTGGCAAGATGGCCGTCGTCACATCCCGACAGACGTGATCGACAAAATCACTGCCATGTCTCCACCCACTAGCAAAAGAGAGAGACAATCTTTTCTGGGTGCATTGGGCTTTTGGAGAATGCATGTTCCAAACTACAGCCTCATTGTAAGCCCCCTTTATTATGTGACGAGAATGAGAAATGAGTTTACATGGGGCCCTGAGCAGCAGCAGGCTTTTGAACAGATTAAACAGGAGATAGCCCGTGCCGTGGCCCTAGGGCCAGTATGGATGGGACAGGATGTAAAGAACATCCTCTATACTGCTGCTGGAGAGAATGGTCCCACTTGTAGTTTGTGGCAAAGAGCCTCAGGAGAGACCCGAGGCCGACCCCTGGGATTCTGGAGTCGGGCGTACAAAGGGTCTGAAGAGCGCTACACTCCAACTGAAAAGGAGATCTTAGCTGCATATGAGGGGGTTCGGGCTGCTTCCGAAGTAGTCGGTACTGAAACACAGCTCATTCTGGCACCTCGACTGCCAGTGCTGAACTGGATGTTTAAGGGAAAGGTTCCCTCCACCCATCATGCTACTGATGCCACTTGGAGTAAGTGAGTTGCGTTGATTATGCAGTGAGCGCGGATGGGGAACCTCAGCCGTCCAGGAATCCTAGAGGTGATCATGGACTGGCCTGAAGGTAAAAAGTTTGGAACAGCACCAGGAGAAGAAGTATCGCATGCTAAAGAGGCACCACCATACAATGAACTACCAGCGAATGAAAAGAAATATGCCCTGTTCACAGATGGATCGTGTCGTATTGTGGGAAAGCATCGCAGATGGAAATCTGCTGTGTGGAGCCCCACACGACAAGTTGCTGAGGCCTCTGAAGGGAAGGGCTAATCAAGCCAATTTGCAGAGGTAAAGGCTGTCCAGCTGGCCTTAGATGTTGCTGAATGGGAGAGGTGGCCAATGCTCTATCTTTACACTGACTCATGGATGGTAGCGAATGCCTTATGGGGGTGGTTACAGCAGTGGGAACAAAATACCTGGCAAAGAAGGGGTAAACCTATTTGGGCTGCTGAACTGTGGAAAGACATTGCTGCCCGAACAAAGACTATGGTTGTGAAGGTGCGTCATGTAGATGCTCATGTGCCCAAGAGTCGGGCTACTGAAGAACAGCAAAACAACCATCAGGTAGACCGAGCTGCCAGAATTGAGGTGGCTCAAATAGACCTGGACTGGCAGAACAAGGGTGAATTATTTTTAGCTCAGTGGGCCCATGAGACCTCAGGTCATCAAGGGAGAGATGCAACATACAAATGGGCCAGAGACCGAGGGGTGGACTTAACTATGGATGCCATTGCACAGGTTATTCATAACTGTGAAACATGTGCCATCATCAAACAAGCCAAGAGGATGAAACCTCTCTGGGAGGAAGGGCGATGGCAAAAGTATAAATATGGGGAGGCATGGCAGGTTGATTATATCACCTTGCCACGATCTCGCAATGGTAAGCATTATGTGCTTACTATGGTGGAGGCAACCACTGGGTGGCTTGAAACATATGCAGTACCCCATGCTACCGCCCGAAACACCATACTGGGTCTCGAGAAACAAGTCCTGTGGCGACATGGAACCCCAGAAAGGATTGAGTCAGATAATGGGACTCATTTCAAAAATTCTCTTGTAAATACTTGGGCCAAAGATCATGGCATTGAGTGGATTTACCATATTCCCTATCATGCACCCGCCTCTGGTAAAATTGAACTATACAATGGATTGTTAAAAACGATGCTAAAAGCACTGAGTGGCGGAACATTTAAGCACTGGGAGAAGCATTTGGCAGAAGCCACCTGGTTAGTCAATACCAGAGGATCTATCAATCGTGATGGTCCTAACCAATCCAGTTCCCTACATACCGTAGAGGGAGATAAAGTCCCTGTTGTACATGTAAAGAACATGTTAGGAAAGGCAGTTTGTGTTCTTCCAGCTTCTGGAAAGTGCAAACCTCTCCGTGGTACAGTTTTTGCCCAGGGACTTGGGTCCACCTCTTGGGTGATGCAGAAAAACGGGGATGTTCAATGTGTACCACAAGGAAACTTGATGCCGGGGGAGTGCAGTTACTAATTCTATGTATATGTATATAGCCATGTGTGCATTTTAGTCATTTCGTTTGTTTGTTTATATATATATGTATATATATTTTAAGCATGATGTAACGATGTAGAATAAGGGGTGGAATGTCATGGTTCTATGTTTTTGTTTTTGTTTTTTTGTTTTTGGATTTCTGTATTCCACATCAAAACATCATGTAGTGTATGGGGCATTAAAGTGTCACTGCCCCAATTCCAAGTACCTATCCCTGTACATTACAGAAGTCATGGGATCTGGCCCTTCCGGGTTGGGGGGGCGCTCTCTTGCTGCTTTGCAGTGGGTGCTGGAGGGTGCTTTCCTAGCCATTTCAAGCTTTTCAGGTTTGACTCGGTCCCGGGAACTCTCTCTCTCTTATCTTGTCTGATTTATTAATCTCAATTTCAATTAAATTGTATATATTGTGTTATTTTGTATTCCAATATTATAGTAAAATAAGTTTTCCTCCATAGATTGCTGCCGCTGCTCTTTTCCTCCCTTCCTTCCTTCCCGTTTTTTGTGGGACTGGGGTGGTGGGGGAGGGCCGAGGCCTATTTCCCCTGTCACGGACATAGACTGATCTAGTCAACTCCGTGACAGCGGCCAAGTGGTATATTGCAGTGTCTGATGGCTCGACTCAGATGTAAATGATCCAAATCATTTATTACAAGTTCTCACACCACTTATATACCTTTACAAGTTTTCTTTTTCTAGCTTTCCGATCCACCCCTACAACTTTCCCATCCACCTTTACATGTCAACAGATCATTCCACAAAACACTCTGCAGACGTTCATGCAGGCGCTCATCCAGTCAGAGCTGTTCTTTCTTCTTCTAGAGGTGTCCTTGGTTCTCATGCTGTTTATCTTGCTCCACAGCTTCTGCTCTTTTCTCTTGTATTCCCACAATTCCCCCTTTTTTGTTTATTTTGAAACCACTACAATACTATAAAATAATAATACTAATTATGTTAATAAAATAGTCCTTATAACTCAATGAAGGCCTCGATTGACAATACTCTAAATGTGGGAAAAGAGACAAGGCAAACATAGCATAATGACAAGATATACTGTGAACCTACTAAAAGGAAAATACACAAGTTTGGCCTGCAACCCAAGTTTCTGCAACCTGGAAATAAATCCTGAGGGTTCTGTGTGAATCTCTAACTGGTTGGAAAAAGGTCTTCAACTTTTGTATATTCTGATATATTGATTTTGAAAAAATCACTAAAATTCGTACAACAAATGCTTTTAGAGTGCTCATGAATACCAAAGGGTATTTTCCATTTGTACACTGCATCTGTGTGGCCAGTGTGTGGTACAGAGCCCAAGTGGAACACCTGCTTGCAAAACATAATAAACTATCAAGGTTAGCTCTCTTAGCGTGAGCCTTTGTCTCAAGTGATGCATGGTCATATTTTAAAAATCCTGCAGTGGGATGGAAGAGAGTTAATGTCACAGAGTTGACTAGATCAATCTACGTTCATGACAGGGGCAACAGGCCTCTGCCCTCCCCCCCCACCCCAGTCCCACAAAAATGGGAAGGAAGGGAGGGAGGAAAAGAGCACCGGCAACAATCTATGGAGGAAAACTTATTTTACTATAATATTGGAATACAAGATAACACAATATATACAATTTAATTGAAATTGAGATTAATAAACCAGACAAGATGAGAGAGAGAGTTCCCGGGACCGAGTCAAACATGAAAAGCTTGGAACGGCTAGGAAAGCACCCTCCAGCACCCACTGCAAGGCAGCAAGAGAGTGCCCCCCCCACCCGGAAGGGCCAGATCCCGTGACTTCTGTAATGTACAGGGATAGGTACCTGGGATTGGGGCAGTGACACTTTAATGCCCTGTACACTACATGATGTTTTGATGTGGAATACTTAAACCCAAAATAAAAACAAAACAAAACAAAACAAACAAACAAAAAAAAACCATAGAACCATGACAGTTAATCAGTCTATAATACATGGTCATCCCTTTGCCTGGGATTGCTTTCCAGGTTTTGTCTTTGCAAATTAGGAAAAGGCTAATTGATAGGCTGACAGCATCATAGCTGAGTGTTACTAATGCATTAAAAGAGCTATCCCATAGATTCCAGCATTGGTAACATCAAATCCTGTTTAATTCACATGTGATCTACTTCTAAAATAAAAGTACACAACAACCTAGATAATACCTAATAATTCTAATTCTTGAGGCTGCACTGATAACACAGGAAAATCACCAACTATATCATACCATTACTAATGTTGCTATTTGCAATACAACAAGTTACAAAGCAATACTAATAAATAAGAAGCACACAATCCCTGTCATTATAAGGGCTGCATGTTATTTTCTGCCTTGAGTTAAGGCTGAACATATTGTGCTGGAACCCACATAGGGCCAGTCCCTGTGGAAACTCAAGCATATCCATTGCCCCAAGTTATCAGTGGTAAGGGACCTTCCCAATGCCCTGTGGTCATATTCCGAACATTGACAATTGGCCGTTCCTTGAGCATTGGGGTGGCCCCAAAATGACAGTCTATTTGAGTTGTATCTGTAGGATCACGATTAAAAAAATTCAGCGCAAGCAAAGCCTTACATAATCTTTCTTGAGGTGTGTCTCCCGTATTCCCCCTTTTTTGTTTATTAAGAATAGATTTCAATGTTAGATGAGTACAATCAATGATAGCTTGTCCAGAGGGAGAATGCCTGTAATATGTCTAACCCCCCATTCTTGGAGGAAAGTTCGAGTGGCCTTAGATGTATAAGCAGGTTCATTATCTGAGAAAGCGAATCCTGGTGCGTCTTTTGAATGAAGTTGAATGATAAAAAAACAGTCTTTTAGATCAATAACTGCTATAGGCCAATTTGAAAGTAACATTGAAGGGAAAGGAAGACCAGGCTGCAATGCCCCCATGGGCTCAATTACTGCATTGACAGTGCACAGGTCCTGCAAAAGTCTCCATTTTCCACCCTTCTTGAGGATAGCAAAGACTGGAGTATTCCAAGGGCTGGTAGTAGGCACCACGTGAACAGCAGCTAGCTTTTCTTGAATCAGCTCATGTAAATGCAACAACTTTTCCTCTGTTAATGGCCACTGATCTACCCAAACAGGTTGTTCTGTTTTCCAAGCTAGGGGTATAGGTTGCTGCTGATCAATGGCCCTTATTGAAAATTTGTCTGCAAAATCATGCCCCATTGACTTAAAAGATCACAACCCCACAAAGTACAGGGAACTGACAAGATGTAAGGAGCAGCGTGAGCAAAGTGACCATCAGACCCTTCAAAAGATAAAATTTGGGCACTTTGTTGGGGCTGCTGCAAACCCCCAACTCCTACAATAGCAGAATTAGGGTCTTTTAGTACCCATTCAATTGACTTAATGATGGTAACATCCACTCCAGTATCCACTAGGCCTAATATCTGTTGGCCGTTTACTCATCATGGTAATAACGGTTTGTCTTTTGACACTTACATGGTCCATAGCATGGCACGTTTGTCATGCTTCCAAATCCACAAGTTTGGTCCCTGATGCCAGGTTCAGACATAGAATGAAAAGGGATTAGTTGTGCTATTTTTTGGCCTTTGGGAATAAAGCAGGGATGTGAGGGCATCCATGCCATTATCTTAATCTCCCTTCAGTGTGGTCAACATCTATGACTCCTGGTATAACAACAAGTCCTATCCATGTAACAGAAGAACATCCTAATAAGAGGGCGCTACGCCCATCCCCAAGGGGCCTGTTACACCTGTTGGAATTAGGATCACGGTGCTGTCAGTCAGTGTCACTGACTGGGTGGTGGCCAAATACACTCCTGCACTGCCAGTGATGGCTGGTCTGAGTGAGCTGCCATGGTGTTTGGGGGTTGGACTTGATGATCTCTGGAGGTCCCTTCCAACCCCTACAATTCTGTGATTCCGTGATTCTGTGTCTGCTAGCATGTCCATTTTATGACTTTCCATGCCTACATCTTGACAGGCTTTAATCATGTTAATGTTTTAATCATGGAAGGACAACACTCTCACAGCGGATATCCTGCCGACTACGCCAATAAATGTCTCGCTCCAATTTATAGGAGGAAGATGAGGTTCTTTAATATCTGTATACCCGGCGTGAGATTAAGAAACAACAGTTCATATGTAGTTCCATCCAGTTTATTACCAAACCTAATCAGGGAGACGGGGAAGGGAAGGAGGGCGATAGAAAAGATGGAAAAGAAGCAGGAGTTGCGTAAAGCGGGGATAGTCACCAGCAGGATCCAGCAGCGGTCCCGTTGCACGGCGTTTGGAGGTCCCAGGCAGATGCAGCAGGGGGACGGGGAGCAGCAGCGTGGCCGGCCTTGGACAGCAAGCAGGTAGACGAAGAAGTCGAGGAGCCAATCCTTGAAGCTGCAGCAGCGCTCAGGCAGCAGGCACAGGAGAGTTCAACAGCATGAAGGAGTCACCTCACGAGGAATCTGATCATCAGGAATCCCTCCTCTTCTTCAGGAGGAATCTGCTGCCAGAAACCTCCGTTCTTCATGAGGAATCTGTTGTCAGAAAACCTATCCTCATGGTTTTCAGTTCCTCTTTTATCCTCCTTGTTCTCTTGCCTACGTGACAAGGATGGGCCTTGAGCAAGAGTCATTGAGTACCCCCTGAGATGGCCATCATCCTGAGATAAGTCCACACAAAGGAGCACTTCACAGCTATTTAGCTGCAGTTCATCTCGCTCTCGTTGCCCCTGGCCTTGCCCATCTGCATCCCCCCCGGACAAAGGATCTCACAACCTTTGCCCAGGACTTGCCTGGCCTTGTTCATCTGTGTCCTTCAGACAAAGGATTTCACAATTCTTGCTCGGGACTTGAACAAGTCCATCTGTGTCCCCAGCAAGCTTTGAGACACAGACGTTAACAGAATAATATCTTACACCACCCCGTGACTCAAAGATTGCTTTAAAATGGGACACAGATGATCCATGATGGTGAGAAAAAGATAGCAAGCATAGGGGTAAAGAAGGGGGAGGGGGAAGGGGGCAGGGAATCAAAAGTTTCATACAATCATTACAAGAGATTCATCAGGGTTGTTTACAAATGTTGCCCTGATCTGCTTGACTTCCCCATCTGCAGAGGAAGTTACAAAGTACATAGAGGATACAACACATTTTATAAAACATGGAACCATACAATTAACAAACATAAGAGTTGCAACAGCACACAATATCAATTTGCCACAGACACCACTCAGTGATACCTTGGGAGTGGTGACACGAATGTTACATGATGAATGAAAACTAGAAAGTGAAAAGAGATGACCATACATTTGGCAATAACCAATAACAGATAAATATAACAAATAGAGATACAACATTACCACCCACAACAACACAAAATATAGTACTTTTGCAACCAAAATACAAAAATGTAATCAAGAGGTGTATTCAGTATTCTAACATGATCAAATTTTCAATATCACAAAACATTAGAGTCCTTTCTGTGTTCAGTCAAGGTCCACAGGAGTATTCTGAAAAAAAATAAAACGAGACATCGACTTGCCCTTTTTTTGGGGCTTTGTTAATATGGTTAAAAAATGAGGGAACAATCCAGCAAATGTTAATTTTATATTCCATTTTCACGGTGTCCTTGGCCTTCCAAGGATATTTGTTAAGGTATCCCATTAAGGTTAGGGAAACCAGCCTCAGGTTAGCTGAGCCAATTGACACAGGCTGGCCCGGGAGATCAGTGTTTCCCTTTGTTGTGAGCGTTCTAATACATCCACCCTTCACCGCCCCCACCCTGCTCACTTGGGAGGGGTGGAGACATCAGTTTTCCAATGGCTTGGATAGCCATTCAGGTTCCCTGAGAGAGGCCCTAGGACCTGGGGTTTTGCTTTCCTCAACATTCTCGAGCTTTTGTTCTGGCCACCAGTTAACTAATTTCTCTAACCTATCTGTTGTCAATCCATCCATCAAATTTCGTGGAATACCCTTTTTCCAGCCCAGAGTCCAAAGTCCATTATGTTTATGAAAGATATTCCACCTACCGGTTTTTACTGGCAATGAGACCCTTCCAGACCCACTGAGCTTTGGGCAAGGTGGCCTGGGGGCAAGACTGGCTGCTGCAAGCCTTACACCTCTTGGCTCAGATTTACTGGGAAAAGAAACCACCGACCCATATTTTCTTCCACAGTTAATTAACTCTTGGGCTACCTCCCCCCACGTCCATACTTTGCAGCCTGACTGCAGATGATTGGGGGTTACAGTTTCTTCTAACACTGCCCAGGTTCTTTCTCCCTGTGACATAGCTTGTATCCTTGCTTGTAGTTGTATGCCTATGGGTTTCAGTGATTCCGGAAGCCCTCTAATTAAAGGGGTCATTCTCTCAGGATCAATGGGCATCATCATGGGCGATTCATGATGTGGCTGCAGCTTTCTATCATACATCATTTGGAGACAAGCAGCCTTTTGAACACTCTCTACTAACTGATCAGTTGTTCCAGTAATGGCAAGAGGGTCTCCCCGTTCTAAAGGGTTGAGACCACCTGCCCAATACGCAGCCCTTTGCGTTAATGACCAGGGAGCATCACTGTTGCCAGTAGTTAAAAATACTCCTGGTCCCCAATAACCTTCAGCTTCCTTTTCTGTTAACCGAATCTGGTTGCCACCAGTGAGACTAACCCTCCATACATATTCTGTTTCTGATTCCTTTGGAGAGTGGCTAAAGTCCTTTTTGAGTTTTGCTAGTTCGGTGGCCGAGAACAGAATTTCCTTAACATTCATTTGAGGATCTAGATCCTCGCTGTTATCAAAGGTATATTCTGTTTTTATCAAGGGACGTAATGGGGCTATTGGGATTTCTAATTTGTCTAGTCTTTCCTTTATTTCTTGTAGTTCCTCCTGAGGAAAAGTTTTTTCTTGAGGCAAGCTATGGATGACAGTATCGCTAGTATCTTTACGTGTTAACAGTTCCTTGAAAGCCATCTGCAACAAGGCCGAATTATGTTTCTCTCTTTCTAATTGTTCCTAGAGATTAACTATTTGATTCTGCAGAGTTTTGACCAATTCTTGTGTAACTCTAACCGATTCCTGTAGTGCTTCTATGGTTTGGAGTTCAGCCAAATGCTTTTCATTTCAGAAATCCACAGCAGCTTTTAAAGCAGCCCCGAGTACGGCACAAATAAACGACTTTCCTTTTCCAGCTCGTGTACGAGCCTCATTCTGTAAGACACTAATGCGGTCCGAAACACTCTGCAAATTATGCCAATTTTGGCGTGTCCAGTCCACCCCTGACAAAGAGGGACGAGCACCATGCTTTTCTAAAATGTCAAATAACACATCTTCACTTTTCATACTGGCAATACTGTTACACATTTCTTAATACAATGAAAGATCTATACTAAGGGAGGAGGAGGTACACGTATTCAAAAGCTCAGTTACTCCTCACCGCTCCTCCCAGGGAGATACACCACACCTAAACAAATGCAAATGCTCCAATTACGCCTCCCTTTCTTTGGGGGGAGCACAAAAAAAAAAAAAGTGAAGCTAAAGCAACACTTTCTAGGTTTCAATAGAGTAAATAAAACTTCTTGGAGAGGCGCACACGTTTAAGTCACACAAGTTTTGCACTTCAGTCACAAAATAACCAGAGAAGTCTTCCCGAGGAGGCACACACGTATTAATCAAAATGCAAATAGTCAAAATACGTCCCCGAGAGGTACACACATAAAAGGTAAAGTTTCAGAATATGGAGCGGTCTTCCTGGAGAAGGACTCACGTCTAAATTTTCAAAACTATCGCTCCTTACAACTCCAGGAGGTGCACACAGAAAAAAAAGTTTCAAACTATATCTGGAAGGACAACACTCTCACAGCGGATATCCTGCCGACTACGCCAATAAATGTCTCGCTCCAATTTATAGGAGGGAGATGAGGTTCTTTTATTATCTATATACCCGGCGTGAGATTAAGAAACAACGGTTCATATGTAGTTCCATCCAGTTTATTACCAAACCTAATCAGGGAG
>NW_024884685.1:12474-23057 GCF_019232065.1 Centrocercus urophasianus
CAGCTATTTAGCTGCAGTTCATCTCGCTCTCGTTGCCCCTGGCCTTGTCCATTTGCATCCCCCCAGATAAAGGATCTCACAACCTTTGCCCAGGGCTTGCCTGGCCTTGTTCATCTGTGTCCTTCAGACAAAGGATTTCACAATTCTTGCTCGGGACTTGAACAAGTCCATCTGTGTCCCCAGCAAGCTTTGAGACATAGACGTTAACAGAATAATATCTTACACATGTCCATAATGGATGGATCTGCATTCTTTAAGGATTGTAAAACCTTTCGACAGTCCACATTTGCGTTTTCTATTGCTAACTGCTTAAGCAATACATCCCGGGCGGCTTGATTTTCTACTTGTCTCTCTAGTGTATTTTGTAAATGGTCAAGAAATTTAACAAAGGGCTCAGCAGCCTCCTGCTTAATTGATGTAAATGAGGCACTAGATGAATTAGTATCAGGTATCTGACAGATAGCACGCAACACTTGTTCAAGACATTGCCTACCCATCTGTGACTGAGCATGAGGTCTTGTCCGGAACCCCTCCCCCACGAGTTCCTCTATGGCAATATGTTTTAAGTTATTCAAATTATTCATAGCCTGGATGGTAGCCTGTTCTCAGTATTCAGTCATAAACACAGTGTATTGCATGGGAGACAGGATTGTTCGCAAAAAATTTTTCCAATTGTGAGGGGTCATAACATAACTGTCACCAATTGCAACCAAAAGATTATATATAAAGGCAGACTGGATTCCATAGTTTCTCACCAAATTCCTTAGCTCCTTCATCACCTCATAAGGCAGGGATTCCCACCAGGGGCTTGCAACTTATCACCATCACCCCACAATACTGCATCTTTTCTGCACTGCTCTAAAGCACCATACTACTACGTTGTAGAAGAATTTTTCTTTTCCGCACCCTTCAAATTATCATCAGGAGGGAAAATGCTCGGTTTTTCTTCCAGATCTACTAGATCAAAAAGTTCCTCTGGTTCCAGTCCTTCCTTGTCTTTAAGCAAGTTACATGCAGGCTGCAGAGACTCAGCAGCAGGCAATGTAGGCGGGGCGGAGGAAGGGAGAGATGCGGCAGGCGTCAGGGGCAGAGCCGAGGGCAGGAGACGGATGACCATTGCAGGCAGAGCAGAGAGCAGCTGTGCGGTGGGGGGTTGCGATTTATCTTCTTCGCAGCCAGGGGTGGGGTCGGAGCCGCGGATTGAATCCAGGCTGCGGCTGCTTTCTGCACCAAAGGGCAGCAGTGGGGGTGGGAGGGAGGACAATGGGGAATACTCAGAAGAAATTCTTCCTTGTCGAATTTGTTTAAACCCTTCCATAATTTAATGCCAAACAGGTAAAACTTTAGCAGCTGTTCTGTCTTTATTAATAGAAGCCTCCAAGAGTTTTGTGCCAATTTTGTCCCAAAGCTGTCCATCGAGACAACCCAGTATTCAGAAATTCAGGGACATTTTTGCTTATCCATTTAAGAAAAGATACTAATGCTGAGGTAGATACAGGCTGATTCTGAAACGTTAAAACTAACCCTAATGCTGCAAGATTTACTTGCTGCTCCTTCATTAGTGAACTCCCCATAGTTCCCAACTGCTCACCTTCTGTCCTGCAGAATGGTGCGGGCGTGCACCAAACAATCTCTCCGTAGTTGAGTCAGGTGACGCTGCTGGATGGGGCTCACTCAGCCTTGGCTTGATTTGCCCCACACAGGGGGCTCCATTTGCAGCATCTGATACACAGACTCAGATGTAAATGATCCAAATCATTTATTACAAGTTCTCACATCACTTACATAACTTCGCAAGTTTTCTTTTTCTAGCTTTCCGATCCACCCCTACAACTTTGCCATCCACCTTTACATGTCAACAGATCATTCCACAAAACACTCTTCAGACGTTCATGCAGGCGCTCATCCAGTCAGAGCTGTTCTTTCTTCTTCTAGAGGTGTCCTTGGTTCTCATGCTGTTTATCTTGCTCCACAGCTGCTGCTCTGAACAGTTTTCCTTCTATTCCCACAGTATGCCACCACTAACATCTCTAACGCCTTCTCCATTCCTTTGGCCACAGAATGTAAGCCACAGTTTGCTTTCACCTGGAGGGGCGTTCAGTATACCTGGAACCGTTTGCTCCAGGGGTGGAAACACAGCCCGACCATTTGCCATGGGTTGATCCTATACTGAAACAGAGCAGTGCTCCTGAGCACCTACAGTACATTGATGATATGATTGTGTGGGATGATATAGCAGAAGTTGTTTTCATAGAAGGAGAGGGAATAATCCAAATACGCCACCTTCCGCAAGCAAAGTAAAATCACTGCTATGTCTCCACCCACTAGCAAGAGAGAGACAGTCTTTTCCAGGCATAGTGTGCTTTTAGAGAATGCATGGTCCAAACAACAGCCTCATTGAAAGCCCCCTTTATCATGTGATGCAAAAGAAGAATGAGTTTCCATAGGACCCTTAACAGCACCAGTCTTTTGAACAGATTAAACAGGAGATGGCCCAAGCTGTGGCCATGGGCCAGTATAGACAGGACATATCTGTAGGCTCACAGACTCACGGGGAGTAATACAGATGTTTCAGAGGTACCAGGAGGGGAAGGTCTGCTCTCCAGGGCAAGATACAGGCCGTATTTCTATCCTGGGTCAACACTTCCGCTTGTACTGGGGCACGTCCTGGCTGCCTGTACCACACCTTCTGTCCAGATGCCTGTGGCTGCATAATAATATCAGGCACCAAAGGAGGTGCCCTGACCTGCCACAGGGACATGATGGGGGTCCCTTTAGCAATGAAAATCGGAGTGTTGACCACAATATCAGTAGTCCATGATGTACCTATTACTGGAGGGACTACTGAGCCTCCCACCTCCAATAATCTCCCCCAAGGTGCAAGTAGGCCACACCACTTGGGTCCTACATGCACCTTCCAGGGCCATTTTATTTTACGGGTACCCGGCTCTAAATTCTCAGGGGCAGGGAGCAGAATATTATTTTCAGTACCAATCTGGGGTCTTACCTGATGATCAGTGCCTGTAATCTGGATCCTAAGTGGGGTTGCCCATGTTGTCTGCAACATTCTCAGGGCACTGGGTCCGCCATCCCGGGATCTTTCATTCAGGTCCCGCAAGGTTTCATACAGTCTTTGTATCCACCCCTGCAGGGACTGGGAGTCTGTCTTCAGGGCAGCCTTAAGAATACCGTTATACCGTTCGATGAGGCCTGCCCCCTTTGGATTATATGGCAGGTGAAATCGCCATTCGATGTTATTTTCTTCTGCCCAGCGCTGTATCGTTGCACCAGTAAAATGAGTCCCTTGGTCGCTCTCGATGACTTGAGGTGTCCCGTAGGCAGACATCAGTTTAGTGAGTGCCTTGATGGTATATGCCTGGTTTGCTTTCGGTACTGGATAGGCCTGCAGCAGCCCACTTGCAGCGTCGACACAGGTCAGGGCATATCTTGCCCCTTCGGAACGAGGAAGGGGCCCGATGTAATTGACCTGCCATCGCTGGAGAGGATTGTGTCCCCTAGCAAGATGGGCTGTTGTCTCGGGCAACGATCTCGGTCTCATCTTGGAGCAAGCGTCGCAATCCTGGCATGCCTGGACGATATCAGATAGTTGTATGGGCAGTCCCCAGGCTTTAGCAGCTGCCCACATTGTCTTTTGCCCAGCATGCCGTAGCTTCTGATGTAACCAGCAGGCGATGTTCTCAGATGGTGAATTCTCAATCCATCGAACTCGGGCCAGTGTGTCGGCTACATCGTTTCCTGGTGACTGTAGGGGCTGATGACCAGAAACATGGTAGACACGTACAGTCCTGTGTTTGACTGTATTCCATATATCTAACCACATGTCTTTGCCCCAGATCGGTTGGGCCTGGATAGTCCATTCCTGGGTGGCCCACTGTGCAATCCAAAGAGTGAGCCCCTGGTACACAGCCCAACTATCTGTGCAGATGTTCAGGATACCATCACCAGGTTCCTTGGTTATAACCATCCACACGGCTCGCAGTTCTGCCCATTGGCTGCTCTGACCATGCCCCTCATCAAACCAGATTGTCTCGGTGGAAGGATGGTATGCTATTGCTCTCCACTTGCTCGGGTTGCCCTTGCTGGACCCATCTGTGTACCGGGCATCTTCAGGGACAGGATATTTTCCCTCCTGAATGGGACTCTTCTCTGGTGGAGCTACCAGTATTTCTTTTGGTGCATCACTGTGATACGTCACTGGGCCTAGGATCTTCTGGAGTTCTTCTTTCAAGGGTGATGAAGACAGACTACTCCTTTGGCTGAGATAGGCGACCCATCGTGCCACTGTACGTGCTTGGGCCACCCCTGTCTTAGGAAGGTGGGTCAGATCTTTCACCCACCCCTGAATTGGCAGAGTGGTCTTGACTATAACTGCAGCTGTTTGAGTTATTGGCTCTACTGCCTGTAATGCCGAATAGGCAGCCAATAACTGTTTTTCAATCATACTGTATCTTTCTTCTGCTCCGTGCCAAACCTGAGACCAGAAACCAATGGGGGTCCAAACAGAGCTCTGGCGTTGCCACAGGCCCCAACCTAAGCAGACTTGAGTAATGTGAACGTCCAACTCGGCTGGGAGGGTAGGATCAAATAAACCCAATGCCTGGGCTTCTTTAACTGCCAGTTTTGCTTGTTGGAAAGCATCCTGTTCGGTTTTCCCCCAGTCCCATAGCTGCCCCTTTTTTGTGAGTCTGTATAGTGGCCTTAGCAGCTGCGCTAGGTGAGGTATAAAGGAACGCCAGTAACCCAATGTACCTAGAAACTCTTGCAGCTGCTTTGATGTTGTAGGGACTGGGAACGCCTGAACCTTACCTATGACAGCACTGGGAAGTACTTTGGTCTTTCCTGACCAAACCACCCCCAGGAATTTTACCGACAGACCTTGCACCTTTTGGGGATTTATAGCCCATCCCCTCTGTTGTCAATAGGTGGTTAATGAATCTGCTGCCTGTCCTACTGCCTCCAGTGAGTCGGATGTCAACAGGAGATCATCAATATAATGATATAGGTTAACATCATCAGGTTTTCTCTAATCAGCCAGGTCACGCGCCACTAGATTATGACAATACGTTGGTGAATGCACGTACCCCTGTGGCAGGACCTGAAAGGTCCACTGCCTGCCTCCCCACGTAAACGCAAACTGATCTTGCGATTCCTCAGCAATTGGGATACTGAAGAACGCATTTGCTAGATCTAGGACACAATGATAGGTTTTTATCTCCCTACTCAATGTGTCCATTAGGGAAGCAATATTGGGTACGGCTGCATGAAGAGGTGGTGTGACCTTATTTAAATCTCTGTAATCCACTGTCATTCTCCATGTGCCATCCGACTTCCGCACTGGCCATATGGGGGAGTTATATGGGCTGTGTGCAGGTCGTATAATGCCCATGTTTTCTAATTCCTGTACCGTTCTTGATATTTCATCTTGCCCACCCGGGAGTCTGTACTGTCTCACGTTAGTAATCCGGCACGGTTTTGACAGGCAAACAGGCCCATGTTTCGCATGGCCTCTTAATGTTGCCTGCACCTTAATGTGGCCTGAGTCACCTGAGGCAGATTTTTTTTTTCTATAGGAACAATGAAATTTTCTAGGCTCCATGTCATTGTTGGTATTCTCTCTATAACCGTTACCCTTGATTTCTTAGAGTACTTCTGAAATTTTTGATTGTCCTTTATTTGTCTCCAAAGCTGGAGAAGGACATGGTTGGGCAGGCGGTCAATCTTAACAAATTGGACCCCAGCCTGAATTAAATCATTAAACATTTGTTTTCAGGAGACCCTTGTGGGTCCCGATTGAGGAGCTCGAGTAGTCGGCATTTTGGTTTTACTTACCAGCAGGACCTCTGCTTCTTCCAACGCCCGAATATTGTGCCTAGTCCACAGGCGTTCTGTGTCTCCTAGGTCGGTGTAGGAGATTATTCTTTTACATCATTGTCTCAAAGCTTGCTGAGGACACCGTTGAACAAGTCCAGGCAAGTCCTGAGCAAAGGTTGTGAAATCATTTCTCTAGAGACTTTGATGGACAAGTTCTGGGCAAGGGTTGTGAAATCCTTTGTCTGGGGGACACAGATGGATAAGGCCAGGGGCAAGGAGAGAGAGATGAGCTGCAGCTAAATAGCTGTGAAGTGGTCTTTTGTGTGGACTTATCTCAGGATGAGGGCCATCTCAGGGAGTACTCAATGACTCTTGCTCAAGACCCTTCCTTGTCACGTAGGCAGGAGAACAAGGAGGATAAAAGAGGAACTGAAAACCATGAGGGTAGGTTTTCTGGCAACAGATTCCTCATGAAGAACAGAGGTTTCTGGCAACAGATTCCTCATGAAGAAGAACAGAGGATTCCTGACTAACAGACTCCTCACGTAGTGATGCGTAGTGATGCCTGCATGCTGACGGACTCTCCTGGGCCTGCTGCCTGAGTGTTGCTGCTTCATCCTGGATTGGCTCCACAACTGCCTGCTGATACCTGCTTGCTGCCCAAGGCCAGCCACTCTGGTGCTCCCCCCCCGCTGCTTTTGCCTCAGACCTTCACACGTCGTGCAACGGGACCACTGCTGGATCCTGGTGGTGACTATCCCCGCTTTACGCTATTCTTGCTTCTTTCTTATCTTTTCTTTCTCACTCCTTCCCTTCCCCGTCTCCCTGATTAGGATTTGTAATAAACTGGTTGGACTAACATATGAACCGTTGTTTCTTAATCTCACGCCGGGTATACAGATATTAAAAGAAACTCCCTACTATAAATTGGAGCGAGACAGTCAGCCACTAACTGGGCAGCCTGCTGAACTACAGCTTCTGAGGCCACCAGGGGATTTAATATAGAGACTAAAGTACCATACAGATGAGAGGGAGCTTGCTGTAGAATTACATCTCTCATTCCTGCTGAGAATTTAACCATATCAGGGCAAGCAAATGTGACTTCATTGATAGCTTCCCTTACACCTAGTTCACAGATATAAATCTGAAGGTCCTCCATGGAGGACCACATCCTGGTATGTAGAGGTATATGATATTTATTTGGACATACCATACAGCAGGCCACCATTAACCATTCTGTTATAGAATGGTTTACATCAAGATATTAACTGCATATAACCTCTGCCTGAGAGCAGGATGGATAGTCATGGTGGCCAACTCGGCTATTTCCGGGCCATTCACCAAAGCACTTCCTGCTCCAGAATCATACAGTCTTTATAACCAAGCCGGCACACATTCTCTAGGCTTCTGCCGAAATCACTGTACTAAATCCATCAATTCTGTTGCTTTGTATGGCACAGCTGTTACATGCAAATGAGTCTGGGCAGGGGGCCACTGAACAGGTGCCATCCTGCCTGTCTGTCCTATACTTTTTTTGTTTTCTGAGTTATGACAGGATGGACTTGTAGTGGATCTGTCAAAATTGGATATTCGAGATCTAATTTGGATTTTTTATTTTCCTGATCAACGAAGCCTGTTGATTCAGGAGTCTGGTCATTGTTTATTGAAATGTTACAAACTTGGCCTATTGGAAGATGCAGAATTGGTTCCTTCCCTGTTAAAACGCCAAGTTCTTGCTCTAATTTTTCAATACGGTCTTTCAAAAGTTGATTTTCATTCTCTAACGTATTATTTCTTATTTCAGCATGATTTAAGGAATTGGGCCACCAAGGAAGAGATGCAACATATAAGTGGGCTAGAGACCAAGGGGTGGACATAACTATGGATGCTATTGCACAGGTTATTGATGACGTGCCATAATTAAACAAGCCAAGAGGATGAAAACCTCTCTTGGGGGAAGGGCGATGGCAAAAGTATAAATATGGGGAGGCATGGTGGGTTGATTATATCACCTTGCCACGATCTCGCAGTAGCAAATTCGTTATGTGCTTACCATGGTGGAGGCAACTACTGGGTGGCTTGAAACATATGCAGTACCCCATGCTACCACCCGAAACACCATATTGGGTCTTGAGAAACAAGTCCTGTGGTGACATGGCACTCTAGAAAGAATTGAGTCAGATGGGACTCATTTCAAAAATTCTCTTGTAAGTACTTGGGCCAAAGATCATGGCATTGAGTGGATTTACCATATTCCCTACCGTGCACTAGCTTCTGGTAAAATTGAACGCTACAATGGGTTGTTAAAAACCATGTTGAAAGCAATTTGTGGCAGAACATTTAAGCACTGGGAGAAGCATTTGTCAGAAGGTAGCTACTTGGTCAGTACTAGAGGATTTATCAGCCATTATGATCCTACCCAATCCAGCTCCCTACATACTGTAGAGGGAGATAAAGTCCCTGTAGTACGTGTAAAGAACATGTTAGGAAAAGCAGTTTGGGTCCTTTCAGCTTCTGTGAAGGGTAAACCTCTCTGTGGTACTGTTTTTGCCCAGGGACCTGTGTCCACTTGGTGGGTGATGCAGAAAGATGGGTATGTTCAATGTGTACAAGGGAATTTGATGTTGGGGGAGTGCAGTCAGTAATTCTATGTGTGTGTATATATATATATATATAAAGCATGATGTAGTGATGTGGAATAAGGGGTGGAATGTCATGGTTTTGTAATTTTGCTGTTGGTATTTCACATCATGACACCATGTGGAGCACAGAGAAGAACTACATGTCCCAGAGGACTTCATGGTCAGAGAGGAAGATACGTCATGGTAGTCACGGGATCTTGTTCTCTCTCTCTCTCTCACTGCCTTGCAGAGGGTGTGGGTATGCTTCCAAGACACGAGCCTTCAGGTTTGCTCAGTTTCAGAAAACTCTCTCTCCTGTTTTATTTGATTTATTAGTCTCAATTTCAATTAGATTGTATTGTATTGTGTTATCTTGTATTCCGATATCATAGTTAGTAAACTAAGTTTTCCCCCTTAGATAGTTGCCGTTGTTTTTCTTTTGAGTCTGGCTCCCATCTCCCTACCCCTCCCTTTTTCCCTTTCCATTTTTAGGGCCAGGGGACCCATGGGCCAACTGCCACCCAGTCATGGGCATAGATTGATCTAGATAGCTCTGTGACAGTCGTACTTGACAGTGATCTGAGACACAGCTGCATATTCAGTGTCATTTTCAAACCAACACCCTATCGAAACAGTTTCTCCATCGTTTCCAGTCACAGTTGGAATCTGTCGATGTTCATCCTCCTCCTTTCTTTTCCATTCCTGTCCAGAAACTGTGTTATTATTTCTCAGTATCACTGCAGACACTGCAAGATTGGCACTTGCCCTACTTGGGCAACACAGGCATTAGTCCATGGCCATCCTGTGGTACATGGTTGCCATACATCTCGGATATCAACCATAAAATCAAATATCAATTCTGCACCTTTATATCCCCATTTGCAATATATAAATAGTGGTTTCGTATAGGTGAAGTTATACCAGCAGTCTTGTTCTAACTCTATCATCTTGTACCAATAAAAATCTTCATTCTTAGGATTTTCCGGTTTAACCCCATCAGTATACAAGGCTTCAATTTCAGTGGGTCTGTGATAAGCAGATCAATTAATCACTCAGAAGCCAATTCGTATTTTTTCTCCCAGTACTGAGTGAATTCTGGCTGTTTGATAGGTATCATTCCATCTCTACTCTTGTTCTGACTACATTTCAGCCCCATGCATTGCTACAGCGGCCGGGTTCAAATGCTTGTCCCTGGGATGCATTCCCACGGTTCTGGTATGATTGATATGGGCATGTGACCAGGATCACTCAGGAACTCTGTTGGTCACAAATGACCCGAGTGATCTGGATTCTGAGGAGAAGACATCTTCCAAAAAGGAGATTGTCATGGTGGGGATGGGGGTGGTTGGGAGGACATCTATTTTAGACATAAATGACAGTTCAAAGTTCTGGCTAGACCAGTGACAAACTTCAAATAGTGGATCTATTAGTGTGAAGTTCTGCCAACAATCTGGTCTTTGGTTGGCACAGGACACCTGTTGCCTATTCATAAATCCCTTACAGAGACTATTGTTATCTGGGATGCTTTTCCTAAGTTCCATTTTTCATTTTATCCTACTTGGATTTCTTCTCCAATCTCTCCAATTAAGGAGATTACTTGCTTAGATTTATCCCAAGTCCATTCCTGTTTCGAATATACTTGGCTTCCATGCAAGACTACAGTGGTTAAGCTTAAATCCCTATATTTGGTATTGGCTGGATTACTCATTGTACTTGCAGTATATTGTGTATGTCCATGTTGCCATGACCATGTTAGCTCTCTTTCTTTGACTACTGACTTTTCCTATTATAATTAATAGAAATATTGCCGCCTTCATTGCAAATTTAGTTTGTCCAATTTTTTTTTTTCAATGTATAGTTTAAAACAACAGATTGGTTTACAATATCTTGTTCTAATACTCTTTCTTAATAGAAACTTGGAAATTTTGGTTTAAAAATTAGCATCTGTCATGGTTCTATGTTTTTGTTTTTGTTTTCTTTATGGTTTCAGTATTCCACATCAAAACATCATGTAGTGCACGGGGCATTAAAGTGTCACTGCCCCAATTCCAAGTACCTATCCCTGTACATTACAGCAGTCACGGGATCTGGCCCTTCCGGGTGGGGGGGTCGCTCTCTTGCTGCCTTGCA
>NW_024884686.1:0-29298 GCF_019232065.1 Centrocercus urophasianus
CAGCATACACCTGGCAAAGCTGCTGTGTGCTCTATGGGAAGTCAGAGCTGCACACCATTCCTGCTGCACTCCAAGCTCCCTGAGGTTCGCTGACGCTCAAAGCAGAGGGAAGATCATGTAAACATCTCCTGAAAACCATGCTACTGAGCCACCAGGAAATTCTGCTTGTTCCAGGAACAGGATCTGGAACCATAAGGTAACCTTGGAGCCTAGCCACAGCATTGCTATTTCATCACAAGCAGCAGGGAGGCCAGGGAAGGGCAGGCAGCTGGTACAAAAGATCACAGAAAAATCTCTCTTCAGGCTTCAGAAAGATACAGGAAGAGTGAAGACAGCACCAGTCTCATGGAACCTCTGAGATCATACTCACACGTAAACAGCCTGTACAGAGCACAGCTCTTGTACAGGCTGGGGATTGAGAGTCAGAACAGGAAGGCAGCCACCCCATCCTCACAGCCATGCCCTGCTGTCAAAGCATCCCACAGAACATTCAAGCTTCTATAGCCCAGACCAGAGGCAGGTGAAATGATTTCTGCCCATGGAGGCATCATCCTTTGTTTTTTTTGTACTGACTTCCAGAGCAACCAAAATTGAAGTCTAGAAATCCAATTCATTTTGTATATAATTAAAGAAATCATATGCAAGACTGAAGAGTTGTGGCAATACACTCAGTATTTCCAACAACACTCACATTGGGCTGACCAGAAGCTCAGAATTGGGAAAAGTAAATCCGTTACATTCTAAAAGGAACTGCAGAAATCATTCTCCAGCTGTAAACTTGCATCTATTATTCAGGAGTGTTTGTTTTCATTATTGTTTCATTTATTGTAGATTTCTTGACATTCAGCTAACATAAAGCAGGTAACCTGAAGGGTAAGTTAAGTTTACATAAAAGAACAGTAACCTTCTTCCTTAGTCTGCATGAAACTGTAAATATTATGTTACTAAAACTTGTGTGTACTTAGTTTCTTTTTACAAAACAAAGCAGATAAAGCCTATAGAATTGGAAAATGCTTTCCAGCTTGTGTTTGTGATTTCCAAAATAGACTTTGTTTGCTTGTAATTTCTCTTTAAGATATATGGGCAACTACTAAACTGAATGAGGCATTTCAGATATATTTTATGCATTGAACCTAAGTCTGATAATCTAAAAATAAAAAATAAAAAAATGGTGCCTCACTTCAGGTACTCATACAGATGGAATAATAATAAAAGGAACCTGAAAGTTAATTTAAATATTTGTAATGGTTTGTGGATTTCTCCTGTCAACACCTTTATGGAAGAAAAAGGAAAAATATTGCATGCAGGAATACTAAATTACAAACCATCCTAATCTGTGATGGAAAGCAAAACTGGGACTGGCTGAATGGTGTTTCTTATTGGCTTCTGAATCATTGATTCCTTTCGGCACTTTCTATCTAAAACACAATTAAGTTGTTCAATCTTTATCATCATGTTACCTGCCAAGCTTTACATCGCCTGAATTGCACTGCTCTGTTTGGAAAGAATTAAAAATTATGTACTAGCAAGGGTGAAAGTGTTTGATGCTCAGGATTCAGAACAAGAGGCTGTTCTCATTCATTTATCAAAGTATCAAGAACACATCATTGTTCCTTCTGCTGCATGTAAGAATTCTCAAAAACAGTGGAAGTGTCAAAAAACAAGTGCTGATCATGATTTTTTGCCCTTGAAATCTGCATTTGCTTGAGAAATTTCATTGCCATGGCATTACCCATCTGGTTGTTCTCATGATCAGCAGATTGTTATTAAGACATAAATTGTTATATGGGTGGTGGAGCAATTTTAGCACCTTTACTTTTTAGGTATCTTGCAGGTACCAAAGTCAACAGGAGAGTGTGGCAGTCAACAGGAGATTGTGGCCATGACTCTTCTAAATATTACTCAAAATCAAGTTACTCACATTCACAGTAGATGAAGTCATTGCTCACCAGCAGAGGTACACAGACAGTAACAAACAGACTCTAACAAAGAGCAGATCATCTGGATATGAAACACCAGCTGAGACTTATAGCATTTACTACTGTCCTGATCCTATTGCGCGAGTTGTGAGGAGTATTCTGCAAATCAATTTTAAGAAAAGAGCAGTATGCCTGAAAAATAACCAGAGAGAATAGTGGGCAGCAATAGGAAGTCTCTAGGCAACCTATACTGCAAGCATGCAGTTGGCTGGAGGGGCAGCAATCACAGATTTACTCCCACCGATAATTACAGAGGTGTA
Organism: Centrocercus urophasianus; assembly: GCF_019232065.1. Taxonomy (NCBI): domain Eukaryota; kingdom Metazoa; phylum Chordata; class Aves; order Galliformes; family Phasianidae; genus Centrocercus; species Centrocercus urophasianus. The sequence goes on from NW_024884686.1 coordinate 2,240, forward strand.
ATGTGAAACAATAAGAATGTGTTTTTAATTGTTCGTGATTAAAGAAGGAATCCAAGCAGCAGTATAAACAATGAAAGAGCAAAAAAAAGAAGTGCTAACATTGCATTGAAGAAGTGCTATTGCTAAAAGGCCAATAGAGAACAGTTAGATCAAAATTTGTGTTTTCCAACTATAATTTCACATCTAATAAAAGGCATTATCCTTTTGAAAACTTTGTCTATTCAAATCCTTAGACCATTAGCACTACCTTCACAACACCATTATGCCATTATGTTCTTATGTATACACATAACAACTCATTATAAAGATCTGTATCAATAAGCAGATTGTTTAAGACATTCCTTAAAGTTCTTAGCATAGTAACGATCGTCACACTGTAAAAGAGGTGCAGTCAGTCTCATTTACTATGAATAATGATTTGTCTTTGTGAATTACAATTTATGGCCACTTCAGAACAATGTGGAATTTTTATTCCTGGGTTTTTTTTTTGTTTTTGTTTTTGTTTTTTTGAGTCAGAGCTGTAGAAGCTTCCTCTCACCCAGGATACACATAACTATTAAATACCTTTGTTTATTCATATCCAAAACAACAAGAACAGCACCTCAAGTGCAAGTTATTTGCTGTTCATATCCAGCCCAAGGAATGAAAGCAGCACCTTCTTAAACTGCAAACAGGTCCCACTTCTCAATTTATGAATACCTGCATAACCCCCAGAAGCCAAAGGCTTCTGGAAAAGAAGTGAGAGAATTCATAGGAGTGCTGCAGAGGCACATTTGAAAGCCTGACCAGCAGAACCTCTCTCTCTCCGTCTCAGCTTCCACAGCACAATAAGAACAACAGACACAGAGAGGATTTCGCTTCACTCCCAAATCTGTACAGAGAAGGGGGGAAATAGTAAGGGAACTGGAGACCAACTCCTCACCCCACATCTGCAGCATTTTAAGGGACACTCACCTCTTTGACCTCATTAGCTAAAAAGAAGTGTAAAGGTCTGTCTTTTTTCAGTCAGCATGTCCATGTCCTTTAAGATATAATTCTTTTAGACCTGCTGAATGCAGTTTACAAAAACAAAACAAATACCCCATTTTGAAGATTGCTTTCAGTAGTACCCACTCAAAAAAAAACCCGCACAAAAAAAAAAAAAACAATGATAAAATTCAACACAAGGACTGAGTTATGTTTGCATGGCAAAACAAGAAATAGTATAGACTGTCATAAGATGCTACTTTCTCCAAAACTGAGTATTCCCCCCCCAATATTATTATTTTTTTAATGCTCCACTTTATCCTCCTTTCTGACTTGCTCCAGCAGTGCCTAGGACTTTGGAAAGACACAAGTCCATAATAATGAGGTACAGCCAGCTGATATTTGGAACCACCACAGGGGGAGGGTGGTGCACTCCACTGTGACACTGTTGATGCTGTGTTCGTTAGTACCACAGGTGACTCCTGCCCAGGAGCCAGAGGCGATCATGGACTGCAGAGCAACTATCAAGAGGAAGGATGATGGCCATTAATACACATGCAACTTAAATAAATAAATAAATAAATAAAATCAGCTTAGCAAGGTTGGAAAATGTTGTTGTCAGGAGAAATTCATAAAATAAATCTTGTTGTAAAATATATCTTCCTGGGGTTCTCTTTTCATAGAAATCTTTATTTTCTGAAAAATGATATTCAGCCTTACAAGATATTTACAACTCTTACGAGCACAACAATTCCTACTTTCCTTACTGTTTTCATGTTAGAACTTCAACACCTCCAAGTGTATCTTTATTATCAACCCCTGCTACAGTAAAGACTCAAAGGAAAAGGATGTTGGCTCACCTGTTTGCTCAAACCGTTCATTACAACATACAGAGATCTTGGCTATATGCAAATTCTAACCACAGTAAGTAGGAAGCTGGAGATATTTGTCATCGCTAAAATAAAATAATCTCAAAATTAAAGACTCTCATTTTTATATGCAGGTTACTCTAGAAGTAACATCTATTTCATTTATTTCCATAGAAACTATAAGACATGTTAAGAACACAATCACACTATCTGATAGAGCAAATTCTCAGCTACAAAATGCTATCTTCAACACAGTCACCACTAGTAGCTACAAATTTTCGCTAGGAGTAAACAAGAGTCCACATACTACACAAATGGATGCGACCCCCTGTCGCCACTGCAAAATGCACCACTCACTGCCTCATTATGCTCATAGCCATTGTTCATTTTTGTAACAATTAGAAAGATCAACACAATGAAATGGCGATACAAGATAGGTAATGATAAAGGAACTAATCGAATAGAAAGATGCCAGAAGGAAAGGAAAAAAAGGACTACTCACTGATTTCCAAAGATCTAGGCTCACAGAAGAAAACCCCACAAAGGGAACTCCAGAAAGAAAACCTTCCATAGTGGCAGTCAGCCCTTAAACAAAATCTAAGAGAAGCACAGACAGGCTCCACCTCTTCCTGTCATACAACTGAATTGCCTTCACCTGCGCTCCCACAGCTGACTGGGTCTTTTCTCCACATGCTCAATCAGTGGTTCAGGCCATGACTCAAAAATTACCATACAGATTTCCATAAACATTCAGCAAGTACCAAGGATGTCAGTGGGTGCTGTTTTTTCCACATGGAGAAATTCAATGACACACCTTTGCTGCATATACACTTCCATGTCAGACACCATTTTGTCAGACTGTCCCACTGCTACCGCCTGTCACAGAGCAACAAAGTGTAATAGAATACTGGTGAGAAGATTCAACCTCTGCTGCCATACCAACATCTGCCTCTGATGTTGTGGGCCACCATAATAAAATTGGAGGTATTACTTTTGGAGCATCCCTTGTAATTTGCTTATTTAGAAACAGCTGAGGTGATTCTATTCTACAGACACAGCAAAGCCAATTAACATGGTCACTAGTTGTTCATTACTCAAACCTATGTCCTCCAATTTACACTACCCATATGCTGAGCTAATTTTGTATGGAACAAGACGCCAGAGAAAGGTGCCAACTCACTAATACATAAAAATTACACATGCTGTAGTGGTTCAGCTGACAGACAGGCCCTGTTCCAGCATGGAGCTCTCGACCATTCTGTCAAAAAATCTGCCCTGCCCATGTAAATCCTTTAAATCTTTTTCCAGGCTAAAATTGGATTTCAGCAATGAGGGGGCAGAAGGAGAAGGATTTTCCATGATAACTGATTCTGGTGGTGACTGTGCAGAACTGAATGGGAGGTATTGCAGAAATTAAAAGAGATCACTCTCTAACAGTTTGACGGGATGTGTGTGTAAACATGCATTTGTCACGGCACTAAGCCTTGGAAGACTTATTTCCACACCAATCTTCTACTTTGTGCCTCTGACCCAGGACATATAAAACAAGTTAGCCACGTGACTAAGCCTAGACAACAGTGTTGCAGTCGTGCTGCTGAGGTTAGGACCTAAAGGGAAGTCTAGGTCTTTCCAGGAGCTCAGGAGGAAAACATGCTCATATTTTAAGACCCTTAGATGTTGTTTGTCAAGCACAGGGAAAACTGGCCAGCGTGAACTAGAACATGGAGATTTTCATGGCTGATAAAGAAAGCAACAGTGAGATGTTTTTTGTCAGTAGAAAGGAATCTCTTTCCCCTGCCAAATACCTTGATGGCTTGTAGGCTTCCTTCTATCAAGGAAGGGATGCAGCATTCACAGGGTGGCCAAGCCCAGCCCAGGTGAGTGTTTATTCTGCCCCAGCAGTACCCAGCCTGCTGTGGGACCAAATGGGGAGCAAGGAGTCTGCTGGTGTTCCACTCTCACCCAGCATAGGGCATGAGGCTGCAACTGCTCCCAGCCTGCCTGCACTCCCAACAGGTTCCAGTCCCTCTTGCCTGCCCTCTATACAGCCCTCCCCGCAGACATGCCAGCACAGCCCAAGGGAAAGTTTGTTTCTGCCTACTACAGCAAAGATAGCCAACAACATTTAAATTTTCAAGGAAAGTAGAATATAGAGAGAAGTTTAAGGAAATAAAAGCTGGATTTTTTTTTTCCCTTTACCTACTGAGAAAGACAAAGTGGTGGTGCAGGGGCTACGTGAACTTCCCACCATGCAATACTGCTCATTACAGAATAAAATCCAGCAGGGAACACCAATCAAGCAGAGTATTCGAGAGGCAGAAGCACCATCAGCACCCAAACAACAACTCACAGGGATGAGCCCAGGACTCTGCCAGGGCTGGAGTTCAGGTGCACAGCCTCCTTCATCTTCATTATCATATAACACAACCACACTCGGTTGTAAAAGGAAGGTCCTCCTGCCGAGACAGATAGCAGATGCAAACATAACTGTCTACAGAAATTAGCAAGGCAAATAGATCAGCAGAATCTTATAGGCCTGTGACCACTATTATATTTGGCTGTGGCAGCTTTCCTGGTGGATAGCAAATAAGTGAAGGGAGGAAAAAATCTACTGCACCTTCCCTGTCAGTGAGCCATGTGCAACCCATACAGTAAATAGCTGAACTAATTCACAGCTGTCACATTTAAAAATGCCACTGAAGTGCAGAAAAGAACGCAGAAATTCAGAGCCGTGCATTGTCCCCGATCTGCAAGAATAATACTCCCAATCTTTGGTCCTCTTCTGGCAAAGGTCGCTGGGCTAATATGGCTGATACGTGTAACGCAGAAAGCCAACTGTCATAGCAGATGAAATGCATGTTTTCTTCCCAGCCTTGTAATGCAAATCAGTATGTTCTGTAGAAAAATGACAATTTCAAGTTTCCTTTTTATATCCAAACGAAAAGGTGCTGGTTCTCGTGATTTGCAGTCATATTCTCTTTATGCACAGGACAGTGAGGGCAGCTAGCTACATCGTGAGTCTTGCTCATTCACCTAGCACACTGCACACCAGACGTGGAGCATGTGGGAAGAGATTGTCCCTTTCCACATCAGACAAGGTGCCTACAGCAGCTCCAACATTCAGCTGTGTCTGCTAGGAGCAAGCTGAAAGCAACAAACTTTTACACACATGTTGCTGAGCAAATTGACAAAAAAAAAATTCAAAAAAATCTGCTTGTTGCTAATTGGAAAGTGATAGAACTCTACTAAAAAAAAAGTATTTTTGCATCTTATATCCTTGTTAAAATGCAAATATCACCTGCTTTTATACACACATGAAAATGTTGCATATATCTTGTATCCGATACGAGAATCTCACAGTTGCAGAACACCTATTTAAGAATACAGGAGTTTAAGAGCCTGCTGAAAACTTTTAAAAACATCACATACAACTCTTTGAAGCTTCAATCCCAGAGCCCTTCCTGAGAATAATGGTGAAGTTAAATCAATTTTACTCTGGGATTACTCTGCCCCTCCAAGTCTTCCCTTGGTCAGAAGTAATTTATTGGAAGATTACCTCCATTAGAAACAATTCTCCATCCTCCTTGAATGCATTTCCTTCCAAAGAGTTTATGCTAGACTTTGAGAAGCTAGTTAATCAAAAGGACATTTGAATTAATTTCTCTAATGTTCTTCAGAAAGTGCTGCCATTGCAGTCAGTCTTCTAAGGTGTATGGAGAGTCATCCATTCCATTATTCCACTATTTATTACAGATACAAATTCATTCTTCACCAAAGTTTTGCACATCATATTGCTTTTAATAATGTCTGTGAAGTTTGAATGGTAGGTGAGCTGTCTCATAAACAGCAACTGCTTTGAGTTTGTGTATTAAACTGATTTACAGTGGAGTGGCTGGAGTTCTCTTCTGCATAGCTATATAGGATAGTAAATATTACAATACGGGAAAGTATTTGTAAAGTATGCTAGCAGACAGGGCCAATGATGTTTTTATTAGCTCAGAAAACAGATCAATCTGGCCTTGTCAGAGCAGAGTAAAACGTGATTCTTCCAGTAGTAATACATGAAATCTCTGTTAGCCTATGATATAGAGTAAACAGAAAGAGTTTAAATACCAAGCTTTCTGTGCCAAGAAAATTGTTTCACAGAATATATAATTTAATCATATAAAAGGGTGGAGACATCTTTATCTATTTCAGTTACATCTATTTCATACTCAAGAACAATAAAAAGTTAATAGAGTCCTTGGCCCGGGGGGAAGAAAAACAAGGAAATGTTTGCAGTCTTCCTTTATATATTATTAAGCACATACAGAGTGATTGTCTATTTCTAGGTACTCCATGTGCCCTACTGCTGTTCTGCAGTCTGCTCTCCGGGCTGTACTGCCTCTGCTAGCTGGAGAGTTCCAGCACACTGTGCAGAGGGGACCTGTTCTGCCCAACAGGAATGAGCTCCCAGCCACCTGCCAAACCCAGAGCTTCCAACAAATCCTGGCTCCAACAAAAACTCCCAGACAATTCAAACTCTGCATCAGCCAAGAAAATAAAATGCTAACTAAAATACTGTGATAGTAAACAGACTGGATTTAGCTTCATTGTTTAAAAAAGAAAAAAAGAAAGAAAGAAAGAAAAAAAGCAAAAAAAAAAAAAAAAAAAAAAGCAAAAACAAACAAACAAACAAAAAAAACAAAATAGCAGCAGATATAGAAAAGATGATACAGAATGTAACTTCATATTTCCCACACAGAGGTAGAGGTGGGTTCAATCAACTAGGCACTGAAATAAGGAGCAATAGAACTGAGGATTTCCTCCTTACTTACATTTATTTTACTATTCTATGGTATAAGAAGTATCAGCATAGCATCTCTGGCATTTCAGATGCATGTTCTACCTGCCCTCCTCTATCCCCACCCTCCAAATATGCTGTCATTTCCAAAAGGAAAAATTTTGATTAATGAGTTCTTCCTGCCAAAAAATAGTCTAGCAAGCAGCAGAATGAAAATAAGTTACATTATATGGAGCCCTTAACTACAACCCTTCTGCACAAAAACATCCAATTAGTAGCAAGAGTTGCTGGCTTCTGAGTCATTAATGAATACTTCTGTGTGCTGAATATTCATATCTTTTTGTTTATGACATTGCCTCCAAGCTTGACCCCTTGTCAACACATCAGAAGGATGAAAGTTTTAAATGAGGTATTAACAAATTCTTAAATAGCTTTTTTTAAACAGCTTGGAAAAACTATTGAACCATGACTGTTTGGTCAGAGACAAATATTGAAATTCCAACACATCATTTACTTGGTCCTTTAGTAGCTGAACATATGAATGCCACCTGTTTCACCATGTATAATATTCCCTTATGAGAATGCAGAAATTATTGGTTATACAGGTCCTTGGCATGTGGTGAACTCTGTGGGCACAAGAAAGCTGCCCACATGGAGACCAGCAGGTACGGAGCATAAAAAAGCCAGATTCCTTCTGTAAGGCTGCAGCAAGAGGAATTTGCTTTTAATTCACTTCAGTTTAAAAAAGGCAGTATGGTTCCATCAGGTATATAGGTTAAAGATAAAATTAATTAGTATCTATTTTATCTTTCTACTCTTTTTACTAACCCTATAACTTTTTCATACTTATATACAATTTACAATTATTATATACAATTTTATTTTACTGTAAGACAGTTATCAAAGTTGGGCAAATTGCAATTTTTTCTTTAACTTCTAGTGGCTAATAATATTTGACTCTTGGACAATCTAGCAACACCACTTAGTATCGTGCTGGTTTGAAACAAGGGGTCTGAGTGATTTTTGCAAGCAGGGAAGCAGTTTCTTCCTGCTTTTTAGCCTTCCCCTGCATAACCACGATAAACCTTCCCTTCCTCAGGAAGGCTGCAGCACCACATGAGTCCAGCTCCTTGCCTTTCTGTCCAGAGCATCCTGCTACAAGCCATCTAGCCATAAACTGCAGCAAGAACACATGGATTGACATGCAGCACTTCTGCTTCTCTCTATTTTACTGGGGCAAGAAGTTCTGGCCATGGAAGAGAGGGCTTTCTGGAGAAGGGGTACTGTCTGTCCCAGAGCTGGTCACAACAACCCAGGGACAACCCAAAAAAGATCCACAGTGAAAGGAGAGTTTGCTATGCATACATAATCTTAGCATCCAAAGTATTTTCTACTGCTTGGTTTTGGATGTGCTTAAAACCCCCAAATTACTATGGTATTGGTACACATCCAGTTTTAGCAGAGCTGGGCTGGTCATGGTATGATCCTAGCTTTGTCCTGGTGCTACACACAATTCCTACCCAGCCCAGAAAATTTCCAGGTTTCCAAATTTAAGTTCCACTTTGTGGCCATTCCTGCACTCCTGCATTTTTTCAAGAGAAAGCGGAGCAGTAAGATTCAGATGCTTTTACCTGGCCTGGCTGCCTAATTCATGAATGCTGTTGAAAGAAATCTATTTCTAGTTATTTTGAGGTTTCCATAGGGTCATTAACAACTGTTTACAAGAGTGGATAGTGATAGGACAAGAGGAAATGGTTTTAAACTAAGACAGGGGAGGTTTAGGTTAGATATTAAGAGGAAGTTTTTCATTCAGAGGGTGGTGACGCACTGGAACAGGATGCTCAGGGAGGTTATGGATGCCCCATACCCTGAAGGCATTCAAGGCCAGGCTGGATGTAGCTCTGGGCAGCCGGCTCTACCGGCTGGCAACCTTGCACATGGCAGGAGGGTTGAAACTAAATGATCTTTGAGATCCTTTTCAATCCAGGCCATTCTATGATTCTATGATGTTATGATTGTGTTACTACTGTTCCTTGTGGAAGGTATGAGAAAAAGCAGTTTTTGTGGTACATTGCTCCTTTTAGATTTGAGAAGCCATGTAATGTAGAGGACGTTAAAAAAGAAGATTGTGCAGAAAACTATGGATAAAATACTTTACAACGAGAGAATTAAAGAGCTCAATCTGTTTATCTTAACAAGAAGAAGATTGAGCAGTGAGTAGATTACCACAGATAAGCACCTTCTGGAGAGAAAATACCAGATACCAAAAGGATCTTTAATCCAGCAAGAAAAGGTATAATAAGAAGCAAGAGCTGAAAGCACATTAAATCAAGATAAAAATTAAGAACATACTGTTAACTACAAATTTGGTGAGTTATTGTACCTGATAATAGGCTGAGAGAAATTGAATTGTCTAGGACAAACAGCAGATTTGCATGGCCAACACTTTTTGGCCCTTCACTTGAATTTCAGAAGGGGGGTGGAATACTGGAAATTATTTCAGTTTAGGAAAGTGCATATTTCCTATCAAAATAAAACAACTTCACTAGCCTATGCTTGATTACTTTCTTCCACTTCTCTGAGAAAAGACATACTGTTAATTTTGCCAATTAATTTTGTTAATAGCAAAATCACTGAGGTATTTTAATGTACAGTTTTCTGTTTACTGTAGATTTCAGTTATAGCAATTGCTCTGAAGACTCATAGGCTAGTTAGCATGCTCTCACTATATACTATAGGTTTCTTTAAAATGCACACATAGAATCATAGAATTGCTCAGAAAGGAATTGGAAAAGATCTTCAAGATCATAAAGTCCAACCACAACCTAACCATACTACCCTAAATCTAATGCTACAATGCTATAATGAATAAATAGATCATCATAGAAACTGCTACTATTTCATTAGGAATTGCATTTAACTACACAAGGTACAATAAACTAAATTATCTTCAGCTTTCATAAAATAATCTAATAGACATAGTACTACTATGTTCATGTAAGTGAGAGTAAGACTTCACAAAGTAAAGCACAAGAAAGTCTAAATATTTACTGAAGAAACAAATTAAAGATCCACAATGCGATTATCCACCACTCTCCCATCAACCAAAATTTACTTCATATATTATCTACAGTTTTGCTCAGCAGACCTGCAAGAAAACAACTCTGTATTTGGACACTGATAACTCTCTATAAAGAAATGCATAAATCAAAAATACGGTTTGAGTAGCTATATTAAGTGACAGACAAGAAGCTTCAGGAAACACATCGAAAATATTTGAATAGCATTGGAACTTGTTCATAGTGAGAAATCAAATTGTGAGACTTACTATGAGATTTAATATCTCAGAGAAAATAATCTGCGTAGATACTGACAATTATATACGCAGCATGAACCACCCTGAAGTGTTTAGGAGTTTAAGATCTATAGTAAATGCCCTTTATTAATCAGCTTAAATAGTAATTTAAAGTGCTTGTGCAACAAGAAATCCTCTGAGGTCACACAGGACTGGAGACTTACACTGACAGACTACATTAACTGCAAGACAACAAGAATGTGTGCCCCACTAGCACACCAAAAGATTAATCTGCAAAACAAGATCTAAAGTAATCAAGAATTCAGAAATTTAGGCAGAACTTTTCGGATGAACACATTTGACTAAATAGAAGATCTGTGCACAAGTGAATCTATGGCAGAGTACTGGCTATTCCAGTTAGCAGGAAAAGGCTAAAGCAGAGCAGTCCGCATTCATGGCCACTCTTAGATGAGTGAAGAGCTCGGCTACAGCATATACTGGAGACAGCTCAAATTGTTTGCAATATTATCTCAGATTTCACACACAAAAGAACATGAGATGTTTAAGGAAAGCACAACGCAGAGTGCTGCTTCAGATACGGGCTCAGGCATGAAATGGGCAGGTCCTGCACAGCATCAGGCACAGTAGTGGGGGGTGGTTCTATTCCACTGACTTGATCCCAGATGACAAGATAGGGGAAAAGTTTGCACCAATGATCACTTAACCACAGAAAAAAAAAAAAATCATTACCAGCTTTCAGATATAAAAAACATAGGTAAAAGTCTGGAATAGATGAATTTGAGGATTACTCAGTTAAGTTCCATCTGTAGCTCTGCCTGTCATCTGAATTCCATAGGTTAGAAAATATCAGAAAAAAAAAACAGAACCAAAAGAAAGAATTGTGGAGAAATTGCTTTTGGCTTATTAGATATGATGAGCAACTGCAGAAAGTGGATGGCCAAAGTCCAGACTGGAGAAGCTTCTAGGGACCAGAGAACAATTTAGACATGCTTCACAGGAGAACCGCTGACACAAAAGATGGGGAATAATCACGGCTGCAGAAAGTAGTATGACAAAAGGTTGTGAACCTGCAAGAGGAGGATTTTTGGCTGCACAATTTTTGCCTGAGACAGCAGTTGTTTAGGGAGCTCAGCTCCCAGGGACTGAAGTGAGTGTAGCCCTCACCAAGCAGGGGTCAGCGTGGTGAGGATGGCCCTGGGACGCACAAGGTGGCAGTCCTGGATAGCCTTCTGCAGCCACCCTTTCCCTGATTTGTCATCTCTATTGGAGCATGGTGCTCCCAGGGAAAGCAAAATTTAAGCAGGCTATTGCTCATGTTGCTGTGGAGTTATTCTTTTAATATCACTGAGGTGACTTTCTAATCACCACCTGAACAGCTCTTTCTTATCAGACTACTGAACAGTTTTCTCCATCTCCTCTCAACTTTAATTTCATCTGGCAAAAAAAAAAAAAAAACCAACAAAAAACCAACCCACAACTATAGTTTAAAATATTTATATTCATTTCATGAACAGTTGCTCCTTGTCTATCTATACTTTTAATGTGTCACTGATGAGCAAGGCTGAGTCAGATTTACAATTAAGATATTTGGTCATGCAATTAATGATGAAATTATCTGAAGCATGTGTTAGTAGTGCAGTTTTGCTTCTATGCAAGCTGAGAGAAGTTCTACTCCTGATTTCAGTGACAGCAGTCAGCCTAATGGTGAGCAATTCAGAGTTTTCTAACTTAGAGCCTTTTTAATGCCACGAATAGCATGCTGTATCCTTGGTAGCATATCTTTGAGGCTATCTGTTGGCATAGCTTAATTATCCAGTACCAGTTTTCAATTACAAGTATATGAATTCTGACATGGCTGTTAGAAGCCTAATAAGTCTTTACTGAAAATGTATGAGCATTCCCTGGTGTTCTTACGAACAATTTTTTCCTTCATCAGAGGAAAATGTGACCTCTTTATTGGCATTAGGAGTGACAGTGTAGTTCATAAACTACCCTTGGTTGAGGTTGAAAAGTACTGTAATTATGTGACATATTTCCTTCGGGTGAAAAAAAAAACCAAAAAACAAAAAGCAAACAGATTCTGCTTGGTGAGACAGTTCAACACTCAAGAACTAGAAGGCTAAAGATATTTTAAGTCAAAGAAAGCCTACAGTAATAAAGTGCAGTCTAGTATATACAGAGAGAACTCATTATCTTAAGTACAAAAACAGAAGTAGAAAAAGGATTCTGACTTACACTACTATTTTCTCTAAGTTTGATTACTGTACTTTCCCTGCAAGTATGGTGGCATCGAGACTGGTTTATAGTAAGCCTTGTCTCTGACCTCATGTCTGAAGTCCACAAACAGTCCTCCTGTTCCTAAAAATTTTCTGCTTAATTACCATTAGAAAAATGGTATTGGAAGCAATAGTATCTGGAGAAGACTATGGAGAAAGCTGTTCTTCTAGAGAAAAGGATTCCTAAGTTTATTACTTTCAGCAAGATTCTATTTTAAAATCTCCAAATGGTAAAATCACAAAAATACACAGTGAAAACAGTCACACTGTTAACTACTCTCAAATGCAGTATGATTATAACAAAACTTGCAAATGCTCCCATAATCAGCAAAGCCATATGATTAAACAAGGAAGAAGAGTCTTTGAAATCTTCTGCTTCTGTTCCTAAATATTTTAAAAATGCAGTTTTAATGTTGCAAATTACGTTCCTTTATGTTGCTATTTCCCTGCGTTGGATGCTGTGACAGCAGTCTGAATATCATACCATATGACTTCTAACCAGCAAAATCTATTCTCAACAGAAATTATGTTCCACTTATTCCAAATATTCTGGGGACATCAAACATATTTGTATAAATATGCTGTATTGTAATTGAGAGAGTTGTTAGTACTCATAATTCAGACAGCATTTTTACAGCTTCAAGGTGCTATACAAACACTCAACTGATTTATTAATTAAATTTTCTAACTAGGGACATAACCTAGATTTAGTTAGAAGAAAGCTATGCGTGTAAGAAGGCTGGGTAAACAGGTTTATCATGTGTACATAAAAGACCATACCAAGTTTTCATAGGAAGCCTTCTCCATTAAAAAAAAAAAAAAAAAAAAAAAAGAAAATTTTATTAAAGGATGTTCAACTACTACCGTCTTTTCTTTCATTTTTCCCAAATGCTGGGAAGTGGCTGGTTAGGCCCTATGAGAATCCACGGTCTTACCCAGTTCTCCTCCTTGGTGACCAAAATAAGACTCCCACTAGTTTCGACAGACATACAGCTCAGCCTTTGAGGCGTGGAAAGCTTCTAACCCCTGGTGGACAAACAAATGTGCAGCTGTACTGGTCAGTTTGGACCACCAGGCAGATTTTCAGAGATAGTTGGAACTTGGTTCTCCTAAACAAGCAAAGGTTCTTTCCACTGAATTCAGTCAGACATGGGTAACTATTTTAGAAAATTTCTACCTGTCATTCCTGACCTTCCCTACTTCATAAACCTGTGAACCAGTAGCCTCAATATTACTGGTCTGTCTTCTGTATTTTATTACCATACTGGGGGATATTTTCAGACTCAGTAAGGAGTTACGACCTAGATTTACAAAAATATTTAGGTCTGTAATTCCTGTTCACTAGTTAACATCAGTGACATAGAGAGCCTCATTGCCCACATCCAGCGGGGTTTTTGCTATAAACCATTTATCGTGCAGATGAATTTTGCCCAAGCTCCTGAACTGATTCAAATCAAACACTTTAAAACTAAAATCATCTGTCTTCTATGGGTTTATGGACAATGCAGGAGAGTAAAAGTCTCTCATCTGATATAGATGAGATATAGGTGATATAGATCTGATATAGATGATATATATCATCTACTTCTTATTCTTATTTGGCACATAGTAAATTGAACCTTGGCAATAGAAATACTTTGGGGAAATAAAGATAATTAAGAAATATAAAACATGTCACTTTTCTTGAACCCAGTTGGAATCTTGGTTTTGTGTCTATCTTGTAGGATTATAAGCATAGCTTTAAGTCTGTATTCTCATAATTTTACATAATTGACCATTTGCAACCTTCTATAATCTAAAATATCTAATAACTATGCACAGAAACTGAGCCCTTTCCATAATATTTATAAATATTTCATATGAACTGGAGTTAATACAATTTATTTATAATGCATGGGAGTCTGCAGTAGGTTTATAAAAATAATGGGTGTTAACATGCAGTCATGATTTAATAATCAGAAACTAATTTCCAAAATACATACAGGGAGTGGCTGGTTCCAGTAATCAGTAATAGTAGTGAGGTGCAGATATAGATGAATGACTAAGGGATGGTTAATAAAACTTACGGAGTGGAGCAAAGATGGCATTAACAAGAACTTCATTCAACCTTCACCCAACCTGTCCCTTATTCCTTTCAGTTTCTGCTAGGACAAAATTAAAATAACTTTCCCAGAAATCCACATGCTGGTGGATAATTACCCTTCTCCTGTTGACAACCGCCGTGGTGGAAGATGACAGCAGTATATGATGTCACCATGGTGCAATAACACCATGCTAGGACTTCTGCCTTCTCAGGAAGCAGCCCAAAGGCCATCAAGTTGCAAGAGCCATTAAACATCTATTAACTAATTGATTCAAAATTGTTAAATGGAAAGAAACGCTCCTTATCTGCTCCACAGCAAATGCCTCTCTCTCTTATCTGATACACTGACATGGCTTAAGCAATTCCCATAACATTTTAGAGATCTACTTTGCAGATGGAAGAGAAGAAACCTATCTGCAGGAGAAACCAGAGGAAGTTTCCACAGTGACTTAAGAACATTAATGCAACCGAAATGGACCTTCTGGTTTTCATTTACTGTGAATAAAAGAGTGCAAAAATAAGCAAATGCATGCACCTGATGATGATACTAAGACTACAGCTGCAGCGAGACAGTCCCGTGCAGGCTATCCTGTACAGCACCACAGGAAAGGAACAGACCTTCTACATTAATCTCGCTTTACACATCTTGATTCATTTCTCATACTCGTTATGAAAGTATGAAAGTTAGTGTATGAAAGTGAAAAGCAAGGATTGTTCATATTAATAGATGCTAATTCCTGCATTTCGAAAGGGAGATACAACTTTAACAGCTACATTTCTTCCTCAAAAGCATTATTTCAGTCATGCACATGCTTCTTCCAGCCACACATTGCTTATTATTCATTACAAAACTAACCACACTGTCTGTGCAGACCACTGACAAAACGACTTCAGATTTCTTCACAATTTTTGCACTGCTCAGCATCAATAAACTATGAAGTGTATTAGAAAACAATGCTTCGAATGGCTTCATTTTAAAATACATTTCAGGTTATCCATTTGAGAAATGGTTACCTTTTGAACTCTAAGATTGCTGGGCTAAGCAAAACAGGCTTAAAAAACAAAAACAAAAACAAAAAAAAACCTCAAATCCCCATTTTAATAAAAAATTAAGAATATGGATGAAGTAAGCATGTATTTCAGGACAGCTGGACCAAGTTTCTCAGGAGTAAATGGGTGCTCAGGCAATGACTTGCGACTTCACGCAACTCTGAATAATGCAATTCTTCATTGTAAAAGACTTTGTATTTTCTGTTTGGTAAGATATCTTGCATATTTATTTACAACAGAGTATAATTACAAAGACAAAAGAAGCCTTAAGAACTAACATGAGATTATTCCCTGAAGTATTGTTACCTACAAGTTTCAGCATCTGCAGTTATAAGCTGTAAGGCCTCAACGCTCATAAGAGTGTTTAGCACATTCTTCCTTCTGGCTCCTGATCTCCTCTCAATCTTTTGCCTTCTGTTGGTGTATTGCTCCAGAAGGGTCACCTTAGTTTCCAACCAGAGCAGCATGTTTTTAGTTCCTGTAAAAATATCATTTTTATCTGTCCCACTACATATCTACAAATATAAAATAATTTATTTCTGATGCTATAAATAGCACATTAAAAAAAATCATTGCAATATATATTAGTTAAGCCCAGAATGTTTCTCATTCTGGATGTAGATCAGGTAAAGACTATGAAAAAAGAGTACAACTACTTCAGTTCATGTTCTTACTTACATTGGCCAAGCTATTTGTGCCCTACTGCTTCAATAACCAACAGTATGTTCCTCATTATAATTTTAACCACCATTTTTCTGTTTATTTAGAGGGGCATTGCAGTTCGGGCAGTCAGGAGAATACACATGGTCAAAGCTTAAAGTTATAGCTGATGTCAATTCTGGTCCAAGTTAAATGCTGGCCAAGACTAGAAACAGTGGCCATACTACCTGGCATGACAACATGTCAAAGCAGGTTTTTCCATGTTTCAGTCTTTGTTATCCTAGCCCCATATCTGAAAACAAAGCTGCAGAAATCAGATTGGAACAATAGTGGAATAAGGTTCAAGAGGTCACCAAATTCCAGGCAATGTTCACAATGTTCACAAGTTCCAGATCTGGCCTATGCATACACTGAAATCAGTTACAGGTTTAGCATCATCTACAAATGGATGCTAGATGCATCTTCTTGGCATTTAACTTGTGGTTTCAGAAAATTTCCTTTGTAAATTTTTCTCTGTGCTTGTGTATAAGTTAAAAAAAAATTGATTTTATTAAACTATTTGCCTTTTGAAGATCCTTCACTCTCTTTCCCAAAAGACAGACGGCATTCATTGCCCATCCTTCTGCTCTTAACAAACCCTGTACAGCTTGGTCCAGTTTTACTTTTTTACAGATATGTAATTACCTGTCTGTCTCAAGCAGTCCATGTCAAGCTCTATTTTATAAATGTAACCTCCAGGTTCACATTTTTGCCCTCAATAAATAAGCACAAAGTCATCACACAGTATTTCAGATCCTGAAATCATTCCTTGAACCCCTGACAATACTTGAACACAGAGGAGTAGTGGGCTCACATGTGCCTCTTCCCATCAGTATCAATGCTACAAGAATATGTGATGTCAAATATGAGTCAAAACGTCTTTTGAGATAAAAGGTCAGGAAAGCAGGGAATAAATGGTTAGGAAAAAAAAAAAAAAACACTGTACCACGGAAACCTTACTCTTAAATTCCCTGGAGAATTAGAGATGTCTTAAAAACAGGCAAAATAATCTCAAGCTCAGCTGTCCCAGCTCACAAGTGCTGTGTGGGTCCATGTGTCAAATGGGTGAGTCCTCCTCATGCCTCCCATAACCTGCAGGATCTAGTTCATGCCAACTCCTCCTTGCAAACAGAAGCCACATGCAGTCTTTATTTCTTGGCTTTCTCTGTTCAGCTTCTCTCTCTCAGGAGAAAAACTCTGTCCCAGGGGCACAAGTACCCACTGAGCACACCAAACTTCTTTTGCTCCCACTCCATCACTGCCTGTGTGAGACCAATATCCTCCCAACACAAGGGACAGTTTCCCAGCTCAACATGACATGAATTACATGATGCAGCTACTTGGATTTTTTTTTTTCCCTTCATGCTCCTTTTTTTTTCCCTTCCCTTAATGGAAACCATAACAAGTACATAGAAAGCAGAGCTCCTCAAGGTATCTAAGGAACCATAGCATTTCAGGGAATCAGTGATTAGGCTGAAATGCCAGTGACTCACCTGAATAGCTCAGATGACTTTTCATACAGGAGAATACCATAATAACAGCATATATGAGAATAAATTTGTAAATATTGCTGATGAAACTTCAGCTCAATTGATATTTTACTTATCAGAGTAAACACATAAACTCTAGTGTCAGTTTAAAACTTTAATCATTTAATTCATCTGTTCATTCATTCATCTCTTCTATAATTTGATCTATTGGTCTGGCTCTCCAACATAAAAATATTAGGGCAGCAAATGTCACAATTTTAATTTGTTACCAGTGTCCAATACACATGCCATAAAATATTATTTCAATCCCTTAAAAGGAAAAGGGGATCTTTTCATGATTTAATTGGACAGTCTTGTGCATTAAATATAGTAATAAATGTCTTGCAATGCAGGTGAAATTGAAAATATAAATAACTACTGTTGACTATGGAAAAGTGAAAATCCCGACATTTATGTCTAAGTAATAGACAAGTTTGCTAGAGAAGGAAAGCAATGAGGGTCATCTTGGCCCTGACAACCTCTCTCTTCTTCCAAAAGGCTGTCCCTGCACATAAGTACAAATGCAGAGAAAAGGAAATAACACCAGAACCTCTCTCAAAATGAGTAGAGCAGAGCTGCCTCAGAGGCAGTGCCCAGGGGATTGATCACTTGGAGCTCAAAACGCTCTAAGCTGTGTTCTACTTACAATTAATCTTCTCCAATTTAGACCTCTTCTACAGAATGAATCCTTTTGGTACCTACCTCTTTTGATCTAAGCAAATGCCCACTTATCTGTATTCAAAGTGCCAAGAATACCATATATATGATACATGTGTTCTGTTCTCCACCATTTTTTTTTTTTTTTAATAAAGACCAGCAGCATCCCAAAAAAATTTTTTTTAAGTAAATTTTAAAAAAAAAAAAAAAAAAAAGGAAAAAGGAAAATAGAAACCAAAAAGCAAAAAGAAAGTGATCAGGTAATGCAAAAACTATGCAAAAAGTTACAAGCACACAATAAAAATGATTACAGTTCACTTTCACTTGCATTTTGCTTACAGCAGAACCATTCATAAAAGCTATTCATACGGACGTCTCACATCAGAACTCGTGAGGTTAAAATAGATGCTTTTGGATTAATAGGCAATGGCTTGACCTACAGGTGCACTCTGTGCTGCTAATCTTTGCCATGTGTATGCTAATCTGCAGCATACCACTCAAAGGGTCAGCAGGAATGCCTTGATGCAGAACTGGTTCTGGAGACCCAAGACACAATTTGCCTTCTCTCTTCAGCCTTGAGGACTGGTCTGGGTCTGCAGGAGCCCTCTGCAGAAGGGCTGGGCAGCCAAGGCTACAGCGGACAGCAGGAATATAAAGGAGAAAGTAAGGCTGAATTTGCACGCTTGCTATTTATGAGCTGAGTCAAGACATGTTCTCCTTAGCACTAAAATTTTCCTAGTATTAGAATAACGATTTTATCTGTAAAAAGAGACAATGCTGCACATTAATGTTGTTGGTTGCTATTTGAATATACATGGAAAGGCTTTACTATA
This sequence comes from Centrocercus urophasianus, assembly GCF_019232065.1. Taxonomy (NCBI): domain Eukaryota; kingdom Metazoa; phylum Chordata; class Aves; order Galliformes; family Phasianidae; genus Centrocercus; species Centrocercus urophasianus. The sequence continues at coordinate 21,301 of NW_024884686.1, forward strand.
ACATCACACTGAAAATCTTTATTTGCAGGTGACTCAGTTCAGTATCTATCTGGACTGATTCATCAGTTTATCACTATCATGACACATCCTTCAAATTCAGAATGATGTGTACCTTGCATTTTACAAGTAAATAGATGAACTGTTGTTTACATTAATTTACAGTGCAGTGTTGCTTCCATTAAAATTCAAGATCTTTAAGGAGAAAAAAAAGCTGCTGAAATGATTTTTAAATATACACATGGAAATAGAACAATTGTAATGAGACTAAGTAGTATAGCAATTTTAATTTATTCCCTCCCAAACACCATAATAAATAAGAGCATAAATGCATTTTGAAATTTTTTGTACCTGTTTCTAGCTAAATTTCCAGATACAAGGGGAAAAAAAGCACTGAAAATTCTTTCCAATATCCCGTTGCATTCAGTATCAATTTATTGAAGCACAAATCATTGTTTCCTATAAAGCCAATCTGAGGCAAACTTCAGAAATAAATTCACTTATCTCATCTACCAAATTCTGCAAAAAGCCAAACCTCCACTGTTTTAAAATACAAAGATGTGCATATTACTGTTTACATCTTTCTGATATGAAACATAATTCAGTTTGCTAAAGTCCGTTTTCATTATTAGATCCTATTCTATAATCTAATAAAGCATCAGAACCCAACCATACACCTTAGAAGAGAATCTGTTTTCCAAAAAGTTTATTGTCCTTTACCAGAATTTATTACAAGTTGTTAATTTGTAGCAGTAGAATTCTGATCTAACCACTGTAGAATGCTCTAGAAGCTGCTGCTAAGCAGCACTACAGCAGTACAGCCATTTCAATAGCAAACCTTGTCAAACAATTAATGTTTATATCATTTTAAACTTGAAAACATGATTAGACATCTCTTTCATTACCTAAAGCAGTTGGTTAGTGCTGCCCTTTACTGGTTCGTAATGGTATACCACAAATCAGAAATAATGGTTACCTGACAAAATGTGGTTCGGCCACAGGAAAACTAAATGAGTATGCTTTACTATTCCCTGCAGGAGTTCGGTGCTCCTCTCACATGAATGCCAATACATGCTTCTTCATAAACCAGTTTTTCAAGTAGCAATTTTTTTAATGTGTATTTCTTGTTTTCATTTGAAGAGCTAAAATAATTTCACATACTATTGCCTGTCGAACACTCTCATGTTTTTATCCCATGCAAGAATGCGATTGTAATTCAATCCTGAATGCTCTATATTCATGAAAAAAAAAAATAAATCAATAACAATGAAAATAATTCCTGGAATGTTTAAATTCCATGTAGGAATATTGCTCTGATTAAAATTTTTGCGAATAAAGTAATGTCCATATGTATGCATGATCATATATGTGATTGGGCAAATAACCACTAGTTTGTAAGACAAGTCTAGTGACCTGCAGAGGGAACAGAACATAGCTTTGCTTTAAAACGGCAAAAATGATCATTATTGACCTAAACATTAAGCTTAAATTGGAAGGTGGATTTGCAATTGGATGGTTATTTCAGCTGCTATCACAACCACAGCCTGTAAGTTACATGTCTTCCAAAAGCTATTTTTGGAAAGGAAAGCCATTTAGAACAGTATTAACAGCTAAAGGATTTCAGAAAACAGATGACAAATTATTAATAATTGCAGTATGTATTACATGTGCAAATCACAAACTTGGATACATAACTCTGAACAGAGCAACAGCAGTTTCTGTTCACAAACACAAGAAGTCCCTGCCTCACAGACTTGACAAGTTTAACAGTCAAAAAAACAAGAATAGGAAATATTTTTGATGTACACAATTAAAAGACAGAACTTGCATTTCAAAAACAGATTCAATATTTTTGGACAACTAATCTGTTCCTTTCAATTAAGTTTGAAAAATTCCTGAAGTTTGCATTGGTGCTGGTCACTTCTCTTTTGTTCTTAAAAGCCTGTTTGAAAATTAAAAACAAACATAACCTATTTAACAGTGTACATTTTCGATCAATTGCACTGATGGCTGTATCCCGTGGTTACCCATGCAGGTGAGGAAGCTCACCCAGGAGTAGGCTCAGGTACAGCAGTGGGAGTCTCTGCAAATAAATTTCTGGCAAATAAAGAGTGCCTAAGAGAAAGGTGATCTGCGAAGAGAGAAATTCAGAATATTGGGGAAAACGAAATTTTTCCTGCAAAGCAATTTGTACAATCCTGTTCAGTGTACAAATGGTTGAGTCACTCATGCCTAGTTACTTTGAAAGCATCCCTGCTAGTGTACCACACTTCCATCTGGTAAGTTTTGGGCCCCTAGAAGCAACTTGACTTGTATGGACTTTTTCTCCTACAGAATGCATAATGATAGCATGAAAATGTTGCAGACACCTCTGATTCATCCCCTCTTTTATTTTACACTGGACTATTAAGGTTTAACTTTTCTGGAAGGTTTGAAGGATTTCCACCCACACTGCTAACCACAATCAACAAAATGAATAGTTAAACTTTCAACAAATATGAGACAGCCAATTTTTTCATCAGTAGCTTGACAATAAGAAGGGCAAATATAAAAACTATGAAGTCTTTAAAAAGCAGACTAATAAAAGTCTTTCTTTTTACAACATCTCCTCTGTGTTAGCATTTCTCTGGCTTTGCCACAGTCAGCTCAACCTACTCTTTAAAGATGCCTACTTCCAGTGAAACTTAGCTTCGCTGAACTGATAGACAAACTATATTCAGTCTCTTAACAGAAAGGGATGTTAAAATATGATTCAGTTTGTTAACCAGGGTTCACTGGCACAGCTACAGCTTCCAGAAGAACCAGCTGCTGCCCACTGTGTTAATGCAGTAACCAAAAGAAGTAATACTGTACCTAGGAGCTGTGACACCCACCCTCCAGGTATACCAGCCATTACGAGCAGTACAACCCCCAGGCTTTGCCTCTAGGTATTTCAGCTGCTGCTGGTTCCTAGGAAATGATGAAACCTAAAAATGCTGGGCTCTGAAGGGAGTAATCAATAGGAGAGGGAAAGGTCTATCTAGGTCTGCTGCCCTCACTACTCCAACATCCTTGTTCCACATCACAGAGAGATGTTCCCTGTGCAGGAGGAGTGACTTTGACCCCAAGGAGGCTGGTTCCTTCATTCTACTGCAGAGATGAAGATAAATTTTCTTATATCTCATTTTCCCTTGCTTCTGTTGTGGGGATTTCCCGCACTCCTGTCTGTATTTTCTTGAGAAACAGCTGCAAAGATTTTCATATTAGCCACTTCCCTGTTTTATTAATTATTGGTTCTTCTCATTTTGAAAAATGTGTGAAGTATTTGTTATTTTCCAGTGAAAATATTTATATTAATGGCATTTCTGTTCGCAAAACAAATCACCAGTGATTGAAAAAAGAACGTGTGCTACCACTTTGTGAAAGTCATTTTAGGCACTGAAAGACCACTTTGGCAGACAGATTTATGTCTATACAAGATTAGATTTTGCATTTATTATGGGCATGTGGCATATTATTAATTATTAACACCAAAAATAAATGTTTATGTTTGGAGAAAAACAAGCTGCTAAATTCTGAGAAAATATTGTCAAAGATTTACACTTTGTGTCATATGTGTTGTGTAAATGGAAACAGCAGAGTTTCAGTATTTATTATTAGAACAAAACCTCTTTCATTCTGTGAGTGGAAATCCAGGCAGTAATTTACCTGCATCTCGGAATCAACCAGTCCAATACTTACTTCTTTGTATAACAAACAATTGGCTCTAGTTTTTAATAGCATAACTCACGGAATTCCTTGGCCCTCATTCCCTGATGAACTGCATGTGAATGACAAAAATGCTTCTCCCAGAAGACCTGATAAACTTTGTTTTCTAGACTCAAGAAAGGAGTAATAGTCCCCCACATTCTGCCACTGGCAAACAATGAGATTCAAATGAAAAATCACACGTATTAGATAGACTTTCCCAGATTTCACACATAACCAATTTCAAGACTTCAAACCAAGATGTCCTATTCAGAGAAGCTCTGAGCCCTGAAACACAATTGGAAAATATCTCTTTACCCTCTACAGAGAAAAAGTCAGTATCAAAGCATATGGAAATAAAGGAAGGAATAGTATGTCAGAATTGCATATCTCTTTACGTAGCATGCATCAGTGCAGCATAATACTCCCAGCTGGCCATGCAAATTGCCTTACTCTGGCTGAAGGACTTCTGAGAACACCGCATGCTTCAACCAGCCTTTTCCATTAATCCTTCCCAACGTTGCTGGCTGGGTTCAGCTCAAGGTAGTGCACTGGGATAGAAGCCCCAGTTTAGACACAGAACATGTAGCTGCCATTGTTGTTCTGTCCTGCCATCCATCCTGCTCAGAGAAAACCTTTTGCAGACTACCCAGTGATGGAGGTTTCAGAGCAAGAGGTGTCTTGTCAGTAGCCTCTCTGTCCGCTGTTCTCAAGCTGTGTTGAAGTTAAAGCAGTGGCCTTAGAGAAGTCTGTGTTTTTGCTGCTTCACCAGCCATACATCAGATTTGTCTCACTGCCTGCAAAAATGCAGAATCTCTTCATTTTGTCTTTTATCTCAATACAATTTTCCAATCATTCTGCTGGAAATGAAGCTGATGGAGGCACTAAAGGTGCAAGCCCAGATCAACATTCAAATCTGTGCCAACCAATTGACTTTACAGAAGGTTAAACTACTGTCGGCAAAGCAGCAATAAAAGTGGACAGAACAGCTCAGCTTTTTGAAGAGCATGCCACTGCTCAGCTATTTCTACCCCTGTCTTAGTGCAGCGGTTGTGGCGGGGGAGGAACAGGGGCAAGCCAGCATTCCTCCTTTCCTTGCCTCACCACCCTTTGCCTGCTGCTTCACACAGCCTCCTCCAGCTGCCTGTAAAAAAGGTCAGAGACCTGCAAGCAATGCACACAAAGAGCAGACCAGTACATGGAGTGGACAGCAGCCATGTAGTGAGGGGACATGAAGTGGCACAGTGATTTTCCAAAGGAGTGGGACCTCCCTGCTGCTGCCCAGCCCTAAGCAGCCCCACCTGCTGCCCTGCTCCCTGCAGCTTGCCAGAGCACCAGCCCCATCTGCAGCTCTGCTCCCAGGTCAGAACTACGTCCTCTCTGCAGATGTCACTCACGACCACAGATACACCAAAATGCTGCTTTCAGGCACTGCTCTGTGTGTTCCTAGGCACACTTACATGACCTCTGCTACTGCATTGCTGCTATCCAGTGCAGCGTGCCTGCGTCGTGGGGAAACGCGTTAATAAAATAGTTCTGCTGCATCATTAGAGGTCAACACAGACTACAGCAGGTAATAAAAGATTCATAATGGCACATGAGGGGATGCAATAAATGTCCAAAACACAGCTTGAGATGATGCAAAGCTTGATGAGCTTTAAGACTTGGTTTAAACTCTCAGTTCAGCTGTTGTTTCACAGGAAAGTTTGCAATCAGCGATAACACGTCTGTACTAGCAATTTATGCTGCTTCTAGTAGAAATTATGCCTTGTAGCAAGTAGTATCCTCACACGCATAGAAGCTTCCACGCTCAGGCCGGTAATCAAGAATTAATCCATTTCCCTGATTCCGTTAGGGGCCAATACCAGCTATTACTGGGAAGAAGAAAAAAATATTGCTGGAAGCACTTTGAAGATAACATGTTCCTACTGCTGTAACTTTCCATCCTTCAGTGTTTACGGACCAGTTAATCTTAATTTTAGCCATTTTCTAGCCTAGAAAAGCAAGGAGAGGGATTTGCAATGCCTTATACTTTTGTATATATTCAGACCTTATGTAACATTTCTTCCTGTCTAAATATCAGCTCTCCATTTGGAATCCTGCTAAAATCCAGTGTCAAGATGCTATGGCAGTGGGTCTCACAGTCCGTTTAGAGATGAACAGCTATCATTCACTACCAAAGGGGCTGACAGAAATTCAGCACAGAGATTCATGCGAATATTTACAATTTGGTTGCAAAGGCACCATCCTTCTACATCTGACTCAAGCTTACAATCCTATCAAGCACAAAGAAACACAGGAAAGTCTCCTCTAGCTGTCGAATTCCATCTGCAACAGCCTTTAACAAAGAATTTAAATCAGACCTATTTTCTTGGTGAGCTTCAAATTTGGCTGTGAAATTTGGCCACAATCTCAGACTAGATTTAATTTCTGGCCATGATTTTTTTTACCAGTACAGCACATCTAATCCCAGAATTGACTGCACTCAAACCAGCTGCTCCAGCTTTGATATAGAAGAAGCTAACATCATTAGCAGGAGAATTTAATGATGTTTGACATATCAAATGTCCTGGTCCAGTCTTTAATCTCTGTGGCCAGCCAGTCCCCCAGCCAAGCAACAATCCCTGCAGGCTGGCCCAAGGCTCAGTGCAGTGGACAGAAAGCTTCCAGTGCAGCTAGTGAGATTTGGAGCATGGAAAGCAGCAGAATGTACAGAGCAGCTGTATACAGCATCCTCCACTCTGCTCTCGAGCAGCATGGAACACACTAATACCTCTGGCATTATTTTAAGGCAAAGAGCTGTCCACACACAAGAAGGCAGCTTTCTCTCCTGTCTCATGTACAAAAATGGAAAGCCCTCTCAGAATGCTTCCAAACCTTTCCTGCATCAGGACACTGGTTTGGCGTGTGCCATCTCCTCTGCTTTGCAGTACAGCCACCCATCTGTCCTGTTAGTTTCAATTAGAGAAATGATCTGTTTTTCTGACTGTGATCATACTCTGCCCCTCTCCTTTATAGAAGAGCCTATGGAGGCCCTGATGCCTGACATCCTTCAGATTCAAGTGGGAAGACAAAATTACTCATTTTCATCTCCTATTCATGTACACTGGCCCTCAGCAACAAATTCTGTGAGGCTGTAAATCAGAACGGTTCTGGAGGTTGAAGAATTCTGAAGATGGATTTTCCCACCCCTTCAACCATTCCTAGCTTTCCCATAAAAAATACTGTGCACACAGCACCTGTCCTAGCACAGCCACAGGAGTGCCAACAAAGTGATGGCAAGAGCACAGCAGTGGCACTGCCCGCACAGAGAGGAGGCTGTGAGGAGCTGAAATGGGCCTTTCTGGACTTTGCTGTATTAGGGGAAAGAGGCAAATCATCCCCCTCGGTGGCTCCTGCCATTATCTACACCACCTATTGAATTCCACAGCCAAATGAAGTAAGTCTCAACCTAACAGAAATCCTTTGCCCTGCTAAATTTGGTTACATCCTGGCATTGCAAAACTCTGAATTTTATCAGCTGGATACAATGGCACTGTAACGCAGATAAACACATTTAATGCTTCTTAATGCACAAAGTACGCAAACAGAAAGCACAGCTCTGAGCTTCCACACCACAGCCAGTGTCAGTGCCCGGAGCTGGCCCCTGGAGCCAGTTAGGTTCAGCAAGCAAGTAGCTGCCTGGAGAAGGCACAACTCCTGCAGAGGACTTAACTGATTGTAGGTTTAGATGCTGTTTTATAGCCTGGAGAGGTCTGAAGGGGAGAACTGCGGACAGCTCGTTTAAAGGAGGGAACTGGAGAAAATGTAGGAGCAAACCGGGTTGACAGATCACTGCACGGGGACCGAGGCAGAGCTTCTTCGTCCTCCTGGACGAGGTACGGGAACGACAGTCATAGCAAAACAGCAGCAGAAACAATGCTCTCTCGGTACCGGCGGCACATCGCGCCTGCGGCCAGCCGAAAGACCGGCGGCTTGGAGGCACCCGCTGTCTTGGGGCCGTCGCCCCGCAGGGCCGCTGCTCTGCCCCTGTCCCCGCAGCCCAGCGCCGCTGCGGCGGGACTCTGCTGTCAGCCCGCCCGTCTTCGCTTTCGGACGGCAAAATCACAGGCGGTCCTCTCCGTGCCTGCGTTCTGAGACCGAAGCCGAAAAGACAGAGAAATAAGGCTGCTCCTGCGGGAGTGCGGTAGCGCAGCCCCGCTCCCTGCGGCCGCGTGGCCGTGCGGAGCGGGGGCCACCCGCGGGGCAGGTGGTGCTGGCTCTACCGCCGCAGCA
>NW_024884687.1:0-3363 GCF_019232065.1 Centrocercus urophasianus
GTGGGCATCTCCCCTCGCCCCTTCCCCATCTGCCCTGCTGCATCCACGTGGCTTGTTACCACCATGTCATCCTCTGTGTGATCACAAGAACTTGGTTTGGAGAAGAACAGGCTCCAGGGTGACCTCATTGTGAACGCACATGGGGAAAATAACATGGCTTCAAGTGCAAGAAGATTTTAGGATAAAACTGACCATTCCTACATGAGAGGTTGCAAGCTGGGATCACACCCTATGAGTGCATGGAGTGTGGGAAGTGCTTTGGGTTCTTCCAGCTGCTCCAAGCTGTAATCCTGCACCACCAGCCCTTAGGGATCGCTCAGGCAGAACTTCTGGTCCCTGTAACCTGTGGGATACTGGAGAAATTGGGATAAATGCTCATACAGTGCACCCCACGGCTTCCTCCAGTTCTATGGCAATGCTTCTCCTGCATCCATGTTCCTGGTGGATGTAGAGCCCCAGCGTGGTGCACAAAGCTGCAATGGGATGTTGGTGTTCAAAGTTCTCCTGTTTTCCTCATTGCCAAAGGGGCAAAGTTCCTCAAACAAAATTACTGAACCCTGGAGCTGAGCAAAGGTTGAAGCTGAGCAAAGGTAGAAGCTGGGCAAAGGTAGGAGAAGCAGGGCACAGCCACACACTTTCCTGCAGCTCAGGTGAGGGATTTCTGTCTCCGTGTGGCTCCTTGTAGGGGAAATCCTTCTGGGGTCACCTGTGAGGAGCAGCCTGAGAGGAGCACTGGCACCACGCAGGGCAGTGGTGGCTGTGCTCATGGAACTCATGTTTGAGCAACCCGTAACCCTTCTCCCCTGGTGGCTGTAACCCTCTGGGTCCTTATCTTCTCCTACAGCTTCTTCCTGCATATTCCTCCTGAACTTTCTCCCCACCTTCTTTCCAAATTTTCTTCCCCATCTTCTCCACCGCCTCCTTCTGCTTCTCCTTCTCCCAACTCCTTCCCTCACCTCCAACCCCGACCTCCTTCCCCTGTCCTCTTCTCCCATCTTTTACCCATTTTTTACACGTCTTCTACCCCAACTCTTGCATCACCTCCTTCTTCATTTTCTTCCTCTCTCTCCTTTCCCCAACTCCTTCCCCCCTCCTTTTCTCCAGCACAGATGCATTCCGTATTGGGCTGCAACCACCCCACTTCTGCCCTCCCCTGGAGGATCCTCCTGCCTCTCGTGGCTCTGCACCTCCTCCGCCCAGGATCAGGTAGGGGTCCAGTGGGGCTGCTGTGCCTGCCAGAGGTGTTGCTGTGAGGTGGGGGAGCAGCCGTGGGGCAGGGAGGATCCAAGCCCAGCACCCAGACACACTTGGGTTTCACTTTCACTTTGGTTGTTCCATGAAACGCGTCATTTTGGGTAGAATTTCTGTCTCTTCTTCACCTCTCACCCCCAGCAATCCTTCCCCACTCCCTCCTGCTGCCTCTCCAGCTCTTCTACATGCGATGCAGCACACACCAACTCACCCTGTGCCGCTCCATGTCCCCACATTCACACAGCCACCATCTCACCGTCTCTCCCTGCCCTTCTCATTGCCCAGCCCAGCTCAGGGTGGTGGCACCAAGCATCCGTGTCAATGCCATCGTGGGACAGGACGTCGTGCTACGCTGCCAGTTGTCCCCTTGCAAGGATGCCTGGAGCTCAGACATCAGATGGATCCAGCAACGGTCCTCTGGTTTCGTGCACCACTACCAAAGTGGACAGGACCTGGAGCAGATGGAGGAATATAAAGGGAGGACAGAACTGCTCAAGGATGGTCTCTCTGATGGAAACCTGGATCTGCGCATTGTTGCTGTGAGATCTTCTGATAGTGGCTCCTACATCTGTGCTGTGCAAGATGGTGATAATCACGCAGACGCTATGGTGAACCTGGAGGTGTCAGGTCAGTGGCAGGGGTGACGCCTCCAGGTGTCGCTGGGTTCGTGTGTCCCACCTGAACTCTGTCCATCCTCATCCTCACATCCATGCATGGAGAGCTGAAGGACAGCAGCCTTCGAAAGAGGTCGGGGCTGAGTTGCTCCATGAGATACTGGAGTTGGAGTGGGCACACGGCGCGATTTGGGAATGGATCTGAATGGATGAGGTGGTTGGGTTGGGTTTCTGGGATGGGTTTCTCCATGTCTCAGAGGCAGTGGGCACAGGATACTGAGCAGCTCCTCCACCTGTGCCAAGCTGGGCATGCGGCCATTGTGTGTCACTGCTCCCTGGCTGCTGCCCCTTTGGGTTCCGTGAATTCAAGAAACCTGAGTCTTGCTTTTCCACATACGACAATGGAAAAGGAACCCTTGTCCTGATGCTTTTTTCAGATCCCTTTTCCCAGACCGTCCATCCCTGGCAGGTGGCTCTGGCTGTGGTCATCACACTTCTCGTTGGGTCATTTGTCATCATTGCTTTTCTCCGTAGAAAGCAAGGTGAGCTGAGAGCAGAGGGGATGTTGTGCAGGGACAGGGATGGTCGGGGTGGTGCTGAGCTCTGCTCCATGGAGGTACACAGGAGGAGGAAGGGAGATTTCTCCTGGTATATCCAGTGTTCATTAAATAATGCTTGCCTTTCTTTTCAGGAATGAAGGAAGGGGAAAAAGGAAAGGGGTGTGGGTGGGAAGATAGGAATGTGGCTGGGTCGTGGGGCAGGTGGAAAGCTCCAGGCCATCTTGAGATGTTCCCACAAACCAAGCTGCCCTGCTGACCACCTCTTCCTCTGTTTTGTTTTCCAGTGGCACTGAGCAGAAAGTTGAGTGAGTCCTTCCAGCCCCTTACACCACCAAAATCCTTTTAATGGAACTGATAGAAGACTGCAGACTGGGCTTATGCAATGGTTTGGGGCCGTGGGATGTGTTGGTGTTGTGGGATGTACTGGGGCTACAAGATGTGTCGATCCTGATTGATCCACATGCAAAACTCATGCCCAATTTCCTTCATATTGGCTTAATTGCTTCCCAGTGGTCATTGGCCACTTCCCAGAACAAAGATTTTTGGGGTATTGGCACGGGAGCAGTCAGGGGATGAGAAGGTCCTCTGACCATGCATTTCTTTTGCTTCTATTTTGCAAAGGGAAAAGATGCAGAGTTGGGTAAGTGTCCTTGCCTAAAGTGAGGGAATTCAAGGTCGCTCCTTGGCATTAGCCCTGGGATGAGCAGCTGCCCCTCTTACCCCTCTGCACTGCACTGCTCTTCTCTTTCTTTTCCAGCAAAATTAGTTTCCCTTTTCATTACTTTTTTTTTTTTTTTTTTTTTAAAAAAAAAACATTTTGGGAGCTGTGGGATGAGCCGTTCCTTCCATAATGCATTACTTCTGCTTTTCCTTTGCAGAGAGAAGCCACGAAAAGTTGGGTGAGTCCCCCTCCTCAAACCAGAGATTTGGGGTCTTCC
>NW_024884687.1:3373-16258 GCF_019232065.1 Centrocercus urophasianus
GTCCCACACACGCGAGCACACATGGGGCTGCGTGGGACATCTGACCCAGAAAAACAACCTGAAGAATCGGACTGACATTTTAAGTGCACCTCGCAATAATCACGGGTGTTAAACTTCCTAACCTCCTAATTGCACAGGATACCAAAACTGTGATAGCTAAAAGCAAGCATGGAGATCCAAAGCAGGAATGAGACAAGCCAGTGTCTGTATTGAGTGAGAACACATCGTCTCTGTGAGCCAAAGCTGCCTGAGGGAGCACTGAACAGAGGATGGTGACCCCAAAATGCAGCACAGCTGGAAGAAATAAACCAAATAAGGGGAGAAAATGGGTGGAGATGGAGATCCTGGAAAGATACGGACATTCTGGGGAACAGTTTGACCATGCATCAGGGCTTGTGGAACTCTAATGAATATGCAATGCCTCTGAAAATATAAATATGCATGCAGAAGCAGAGGCAGAGAACTGCTTTGGGTGTTAACACCGTTCTCTTTTGTAAAATAATAAAGGATACCTGCAGATGGTACTCAGTCATTGACTGCTGTCAGTTATTGGGGGTTTGGAGCCACAGAATAGGCTGAGCCTTCATCCTGGCACCAAAGCAACGTGGGCTCTATGGGGTAACAAGCCGACCCTCCTCACCATGCGTGGCTTTCCCAGCAGAACAAGGCTCCCTACAGGAAGAAAACACAGTAATAGACAAAAAATACACAAAAGCGAGAAAGAATACTTAAAAAACACAATTAGAGTAATGGTAATAACTTTAAAAATCCATGCAAACCCTTCCCATGGGAAGAGCACCAACGACAGCCCTCTGCGCCCCATCGCAGTGCTATGAGAACAGCTCTGCGTTTTAGAACTGACCCCGCGAGCCCCACAGCGGGGGGAGGGGGGGGGTCTCTCCTCCACCACGACCCCCATCACTCACACCGGATGCCCGAAGAAACAACGGCCCCACAGGCTCCTCCTGGTGCTGCAGCCGCGTGCGCTCCTCATTCCGCCCCATTCCCCCAACAGCAGCTCACGGCCCCGAGGTCGGAGCCTAAAATGGCCCCAGCTCCTTACACCGCCCACCGTCCCGCCCCCAATGGGGGAGAAACCAAGGAGGGGGGTTGGAAACATCAACGCCCTTTGATATCAACGCCCACCGGACCCAAGCGCGCGTTTAAACCGCGCTGCTCCCCGCTGGGGTTGGGATCGCGTCGTGCTTTGCCCCCCCCAGCCCCCTCCCCACCTCCCATAGGGGCTGGGATGGACCCCCCCCCCAAATGTGGGGTTTGTGTCCCCTTCGGTGGGGCGGAGCAAATAACGCCACCAAAACGTTTTGCCGTGCTGCGGGTGGGCAAAACAAAGCGCAGCGCTTTGGGCAGAAAGCACCAAAGCCGCCCGGTGTGAATTTAACGGAAATCCCCTTTTTTATTATTATTTTAGCTTTTTTGTTGTTGTTGTTCTCATTTTCCATCGAGAATTTGGGGGTTTCCACCTGGGTAGCGTGGCCGAGCGGTCTAAGGCGCTGGATTAAGGCTCCAGTCTCTTCGGGGGCGTGGGTTCGAATCCCACCGCTGCCAGAAAGATTCTTTTGGGGCTTCCCGTAGGGAAGCGCAGCTGGAAAACGGAATTGCCGCCTCTCCCAGCCGCTCCGTGCCGTGATCTTGCACCGCCAGCCCCCAGGAAACGCTCTGGAAGCGCTGCTGGTCGCTGTAAGCTGTGGGAGGTTGGAGAAATGGGGAGAAATGCTCACGGGCTGCAGCCCGGCCCCGGCTGGGTTTCACTTTCACTTCGGTTATTCCATAAAACCTTTGGGTTTGGGCAGAATTTCTGTCTCTTTTTTACTTCCGCCACACGTTGCGAGGGATGGGAGACCCCAAAAAGAGGCTCAGGAGGGGTTTCTGCCCCCCGAAAAAGGGGTAGGGAGACCTAAAGGAGCCCATCTGAATCCCAAATAGGGGATGGGGAGACCCGAATCTGCCCCATGTTGTCACCCTACAGCCCCCCTCTGTCCCCTCTATGCCACCCCAAGTCCCCAGAGAACGCAGAGAAATGATCCCACAGCACCCAGAGCCGTGGTCCTTCCCCCAACCCTGGATCCCATTAAACACAACAAGAAAATTCCATGTTTTCATTTGCTGTTTTTTTTTTCTTTTTTCCTTGCTAATTTGCGACAATTTTTCTGCTCCATCCTCTTACAGTGTCATAAAAATAATGCAGCACCATTTTAGGATGCCATGAAAATAATGGCACGACGAGCACAAAACCCAAAGCCTGGAAGATCCCATTGCACTGCAGGTGAGCTGACGGAGGTGCTCACCCCAAAATTTCAGACCTCCCTTTTCCTTCTCTCAGGGGCAGAGGTGGAGGTGGGATTCTCTGCCCACCCAGAAGAAGGGGAAGATGCTCTCCCCGCAAAAAGAAGCATTTTGGAAAGCAAATACGGGATGTTTTTGGGCAGCGAGGTAGAAAGCCACCCGTCCCCCTCCGTAATCCAACACCACTCGAATCCTGTTGGGATTCCCACCCATGGGGAGGGCGGTTGGGGGAGATGTGAAAGCTCGGAAGCGGTTCCTACAGCATCCCACGGCCCAAATCCCATAATCGGGACGGAAAGCGAGCCAACCCTTCCTGGGCACGGAGCTGCGTGCCACCCCGAGTGCCCACGTGCCACCACCCATCACCTCCACATCCCAAAAGTGCCTCCCTGAGGTGAAGCCCCGACAGCCCAGCACACAGCAGGAGACATCGAAGCGTTGGGGACAAGGGGACACGTTGTGCCCTGTGTCCATCCATCTCACCCCACGTCGGTCCCGGGACAGGACGAGCCCCGCAGTGGCAGTGTTGGGATCCAGGGTGACAAATGCTGTTGGGGATGGAGAAGAAAGAGGTGAGCATCACCCTAAAACTGGAGCAGCACCCCAGATCTGTTTTGGGATCGGCGACGTTCCGGCTCGGAAAACCTTTGCTGAAATATGGGAAACTCCTTTATATCTTTAGGAAACTCAAAACCATCATTTTCCAGGTGCTCTGAAGCAGCATTTTGGCTAAAAAATGACCAACGGAGCCAAAGGAAAATGCTTTCTGTAAGGACTCACCCTCTCCCTCTTCTCCTGCGGATGCTCCTTCCTCCTTCTCCAGCTCAGATGGTAAAAGATCTGGGGATGAACAGAAGGTTGGATGTCATGTCCCACATCTGCTTGCTTCAGTTCCCACCGTGTTTTTTGTGGATATCTGTGCAGGATTTTATATGGGGTCTGTGGGATTTTGTCCTAAAAGACAGATGCTCTTAGGCCTAAAAATGGTTGATAGCGCGAGTTGATGCAAATTGTTTCCAGCAATACAACTCCTATTATAAACAACAACAAAACCCAAACTTTAGTGCAGATCAACTTCTACGTGGTAGGAATATTGTGGTTCATAATACCTTGGAATCTCCCCAGCGTCTCCTTGAGGATTTTATTTTGCTGGGAGATGACACGGAGCCTCCGTTCCACATCTGCAAAGTTCTCTGTCGTCCTTTGAGTTCTGCCCATCTCCCACCTGGACACAAACCTCATCAGTGCTGGCACTGGTGGTCAGGTTGAGATGTGGGGACCTCTGGCGATGTGGGGATGGCAGATGAAATGGTTGACCCCAAAATGTTCGTTTCTTACAGGTTTGGGGATGCCAACCAGCTCCATACAGAATGCAGCCCCTTGGGTCGCCCCAATGGCCATGAGGTCTTTTTCTTGGCCCATTCCTACATTGGGATCCAGGGGGACTTTCTGTTCCCCATGAGACTTCCAGCCTTGCCCAAATCACACACTTTTCTCATTTCTGTGCTGGAATCCATGGGGGTGGTGATGGGGAACCCTTCCCACCCCACTGCATGAGGTTGAAGGAGCACAAACCTGTTCAGCGTGCTTCTGGCATCCTGGAATTGAAAGAGATGAGGGGAAAAAAAATGGTTCAATCTCCCCCAGCTTTGGAGAAGACTGGACAAGAAGGGAGAGGATCCAATGGAGCATCCAACCTGTAGGAATCCACGCGTGGGTCGCTTGAGTTTCTCCTCCATCTCACAGATGAGGATGCTTAGAAGAGAAATGTCCCCCTGCACCTTGGCCTCCTCCTCCTCCTGCCTCCTCAGCACAGCCCTGTCCAGCTCTCCCAGCCGTGCCAGAAGCATCACCTCCTTCTCCTTCAGAAAACGGCGGAGCTGACGGAACTCTGACGCAATTTTCTGCCTCTCAGCCTCCGTCCGTGTCTGTAGGATGTGGAAAAGCAACAACATGGATCCCCCAAAATGTCTGTTTTTCCAGCTTGAAGGCAACAGCTTCTTACCAGAAAGTCTTGGCATCGCCTCTCTCCGCTCCTTTTGAGTTCTAAGAGCTCCTTCCTTTGTTTCTTGAGGTTCTCCAAATGGCTGCAAATCTGCTCCTGGAGGAAGAAAAAGGAGTTTGGGGAGGATGTTGTGGGGGGAGAAAGAAGCGAAGAGATGCAATGCGTTGGGTTTTGCAGAGAAGAAGTTTGCAGCGTGGACGTGAAGGATAAAACAGGACTTTAGGGGATAACACAGGGCTGACCCCGTCCTCCTGCACAGACTCCTTTATGGGGGCTCCAGTGGGACCTCCATCACCCCGAGGTCCATTGGAGAGGAACGTCCTCTTGCGCCACGAGCAGAGCTTCTCCTTCTCCCCTCTGTCTCCGTCCAGCCCCAAAAGCTTCAGCTTCTCTGCCAGGTGCTCCAAGTGGAGCTTTGTGTGGAAATTCCCTTTCCTGAGGTGGTTTCGGTGGCCGATGACCTCCGTATCTCCGAGCCGTCCTCGCTCTGGCCACGCTCCACCTCCACCTCCATCGTCCATCCGATGCTCTGGGACGGGGTGGTGGTGGTGGCCCCCCTCTCCCTTTTCCTTTGCTCTGGAAGCAGCAGAGGCCATGGTGGTGCGGTCTCCAATCTCTTGCAATCCCCCTTTCCCCGCCCTGGGGTGAAAATACAGAAAGGTTCAGCATGGAAGCAGGATTCCTTCCCTAATTCCTTCTAAAAGTTGAGTTTTGGGAAGGATGAATCACTCACTTCCTTCTGCTGCTACCGGTGTGGGCTTGAACCAAAATTTAACCCCTCTCCTGGGCATCTGGCCTGAAGTTCGTCCTACTTAAGGCTCCATCGTGCAGTTTGACATCTCGGATCGGTGTCTCCAATCTTGGTATGGAGAAAGGAGAAGGATCCAATCATCCTACCCAGATTTCAACCCCCAAAATATCAAACTCTGGCCTTCCTACCCAGATTTCAACCCCAAAAACTTGAATTCTAACCTCTTTTTTTTGCGCCTTCTCTTTGCAATCTGACTTTGGTGCAGCCTTCCCAAGGCTCTGGGAAGCAGCCTGCTTTGTAGGAAGAAAGGCAAGGGGACAGCCAACAAAACGCTCCTTTCCAAGGCTCATCCTGAAGGTGGAAACCACCTTCATATGCCAAAAATCCCCCAAAACAGAACACAAACCCTCCCAAAAGCACACCTCCCCCCCTTGATAACAGCTTGCTCCCTACAGGCGGATGATGGAAAAAGTGCAGAAACCCAATTTTAAAGCTTTTCATAGAACTCTGGGAGAACTCAGGGCGACGTTGACATCTCCTGTTGCCCAAATGGTGCCAAATAGCCCCAAAAAGACACTCACCGGCAGGCAGCAGAACAAGATCCTTGCAGATTTTTAAGGGCTGTGTGAGCTCAGACGGATCACATGTGGGACAGGGGGAAATATCAGCCCTATTTAAGGAAACACAGAATGTGCTGCCTGGAATCTCCCTGCAGATCCGTGTCTCCATTGTGGAATTTGGCCGGATGAAGCTTTGGGCTTAAAATGCTCCGTCATTGTTGGCCATAAGGGAAGATATCCTCCGTTTCCAGGAGAGATGGGGGCATTTGCAGCACAGGGCTCGCTTACTTCGGTCACCACAGCACAACATTCACCAAACTGCTTTAATTAAACAGCTGGGCAGCTTCTGAACTCATTTTTCACCTTTTATTTCCCCTTAGCACAGGAACCCCTAATTGCAATTTTGAGTTGCACGCAAACCAACCACCAGCTTTACCCCACCTCTGTGCCATTTGCCACGCTGATTGTCAATTAAAATATATATATATATATATATATATATATATATTAATTAACCGTTACTTTTGCCCTTTGACAGAGGGAGGGATGGCATTCTGAACTGCTCCTTTAGCTGCTCCAACCTGAAAGCTGTCAGACAGATTACGGTACGTCCTTCCCCTCCCCTTTCCCCTGCTTGGATCCTCTCCTGCCTCCCGTATCCCATCCCTAATTGCTGCAATAATGAAGGTTCCCGACCCAACGAGCTGCAGAAAGAGAAATTAAACCCGCAGGGCTGAGAGCTCTGACCATCACCCGCAGGTGGGAGATGTTCACAAAATGGGATCCATCTCAAATTTGCCCCTTTTCAGCAATAGGTGGAGCAGACGCTGCCAAGGAAAGTCTGTGAGCTGCAGAGGGGCTGAAGAGCCCCGCGTGGAACCAGGTGGAGAAAGAAACAAATGCTCCAGAGAGTTTCGAGTGGTTTATTGTGAGCTGGGAACCACCAGCTGCCCATCCCACAGCGGGGCAAAAGCCAAGATTTAATTATTATTATCATTTTTTTTTAAACCAGGTGGCCAAGAACACGCAGACATTGATGAGAAATCCTATGAAAGTGCAGCGAAAGGTGAAAACCAAAGTTCCCCAAGTCTTGGGGTGGCTTCAGTGATGTCCGTAATTGCCTACCTCCTATTTCAGCTGGGCCCACAATGGTCTCAAGCACAGGTTTGACTCCTCCATGGGTTTAGAGCTCCCAGTTTAGGCTCCCTAGCCTTGCTAGAAGCAGAGCTGCAGGGTGTAAGCCACCCCAAACCTTAAAACCACGTGGCGTTGTGGGTTTGCACCCCAGAGCTTCGTGCCAGCTTGCTCTTGGATGAAGGGTTATCCATTCTCCCATAGGACTCATGCATTCCCCAAAGTCTCCTGGACTCTGGTTGGAATCAGATCATCTTCCCAAGCCAAATCTCAGCCCCATTTCATCTCTTCTGAGCACAGATTTCTCCTTCAACAGCTGATGGAGAGAGACGGCCACGTGGATGGCAGGGTGCATGTGTTGCATTTTGCTTTTTGCACTGAGAGGAGGCAAGCTGCCCACCAGCAGAGCTTCTCTGCAGAAATTTACACCAGCAGCTGAGACAAAACACCAGCGGTGATGTAGGCAGCGACTTACCCTGGTGCCCACCTCTCTCCATCAGGCCAAAGAGGCCCCCATCCTCTCTGTGGGTCATTTAACATCCCTAGAGGTTGGAATTGCAATCAGGAGGCACTGGATCCAGAGTAGGGGCTGCTCATAGAGTCTCCATACGTCAATGGGGGTCACCATACGTCAATGGGGGGGGTCACCTCATGTCAACAGGGTACCCCCATATATCAATGGGGGCCACCATATGTCAATGGGGGGCACCAGACATCAACAGGAGCCACCCTATATGTCAACAGACGCCACCTCATGCCAATGGGGGGCCAGCAGACACCAACTGGAGCCACCCCATACATCAGTGGGAGCCACCTCACGTCAACAGGGGCCACCATACGTCAATGGGGGTCACTTAATGTCAATGGGGGCCACCTCACCCCAATGGGGGGGCACTGGACACCAACAGAAGCCACCTCATATATCAATGGGGGCTACCTCTCATCAATGGGGGGCCACCATACGTCAATGAGGGCCACCTCATGTCAATGGAGGCTACCTTACATCAACTGGGGCACCTCATGTCAATAGGGGGTACCAGACATCAACAGGAGCCTCCCCATACATCAATGGGAGCCACCAGACATGACACACGGAGGACGCTGATGATGTTGAGGATGAATTTCCTTTCCTTTGCATGACGACGGTTGGTTGGGAAGGGGGAGAATGAGGTTTTGATGCTGCTTTTTCCTGAGAGTTTTTCTACCCTGGTCTCAAAGAGCTGCTGTAAGGCACCTCTAGGGATTCCGGGGTTATGGGGGCAGCGAGAGGGAGCCCAGCTCCAGCCAGAACCACGGCCGGAGCCGCTCCCCACCGAAGGAGGTCAGAGGAAAAGTGAAGATGGGGATTTGGTTCTCGGCATCAAAAAACGCCACCTCACCCCATTCGTAGTCCAGAGAGATGCGGATCTTTTTGGGAACCCTTGGCAGGTTCAGTGGGGTCGGAGGGGAGGTGAGGGCTCTGTTCTTGTACCCCCATTGCTGCACAGCCCAGATCCCTTCGTCAGGGTTAAAGCTGATGGCTCCTTTCCTCGGAAGGGACTCCCTGCTGACCCCGACGGCGCAGTACTGCCCTTCTGTGACATCCACCACCCAGCAGTGCCTCCCAGAGGTGAAGGTTTCACAGCCCAGCACGCAGGGATCGGCGTCGAAGCGCTCGGGGCCGTCGGGGGATTCCTGCAGGCTGTATTCCCATCGGACGCTCTTCTGGTCCTCGGAGAGGATGAGGCGAGGGTGGGCCGTCTCTGGGTCCAGAGTCACATTTACTATGGAAAAGAAAGAATTAAATCTATCTGACTCAACTCTGCTTGAGTCCTAATAGGGTGGCTCGTCTCAAGGCTCAACAGCTTGATGTTCTACTTCCCCTACGCATAAATGGGGTCTCCAATACCTCCACAGAGGCCCAATATATCCCACCTGTCATCCCACCTACATGTCTAATCTGGATATTCCTACAGTGCAGACATTTAAAGGACACGAGCTCCTGGATGGGGTCTGCAAGCAGAAACCCAATGAACCAAATGACTTACCCAACTTTTCTTCGCTTCTTCCTAAAAATGCGTAATAAGAAGAGGGGTGATTAACAGTGACACAAACTTAAAATGAAAATGGTGCTGAAAGAAGGGAGAAAAGGGCACTCACTGTGTTCCTCAAAACATTTTCCTGAAAAGAAAAAAGAAATTAATTAGTTTTTTCTTTTTCCAATTCGCTGAGGAAGGCTGGAAATTCATGACCCGTTTTTTGAGCACTTGTGGGCTGTTTCTGTGATGCTGAAGTCCATCTTTTAACTGACACAGGGGTTAAATGAAAACATGAACCATTCTTTAAGCTGTAAGGTTAAGCCTGATGGACGTCACGCTTGATGGAGGCGTGAAAAAATTCAGTGTTCCTTTCCTGGGAAAGTTGTAATTAGTCCCATCACATAATTGGGTATCGGGGAGATGATTTATTCTGAAATTTCTCCAATTTCAGACCGGTTTGGATGCAGGTTATCAAACTGTGCCTTCTCATCTCGTGCTGCTCTATGTGTAAATCTCCACAGCTGTCCCAAAAGACCCCAAAATCTCTCACGTGCTGGAGACGAGGAAGGAGAAACTCACTTGCTTTTGCTCTGTAGTGCTCTGAAAAGAGGAACAACAGAGATGGTTGTTATCCTCTTATGTTGTGACTTCCCACGATTTGGTCTCAAAGCAAACCCGTATTTCTGTGCTTTGCGACTGTTTGCTTTATGGCAACTCGTCATGAATTATCATAACGACATAAACACGTGTATTATACATGAAAACACAAATAAAACCAGCGTTATCACTGGGTGTGAGTTATAATCGCGACTCACCGAGCTCTGCAGTGAGTTCATCTGGAAACGTGGGGAAAGAAATACAGGATTTCCATTAAGTTTGGCACCAACACGATGGCACGGATCTTCCCAACACACCAAAGTCCATTTCTGGGGGAGGAGTTTGACACTCACCAATTCTTCTCTCTTGTTTTTCTGAAGAAAAGGAGGAGAAAAGGAAACCAGAGTTGCTGTGACACATAGGTTGTACATCCACCTATGACATATATCCAAAAACAGAGTGCAAACTGCGTGCATTGGTTTTGCTGGAGGGCAGAACAACACTCACCAACTTCTGCGGAGAGTTCACCTTAAAAGGGAATAAAAGCAGTGAGTTTCATTCCTTCTTACAATTAAAGTGAAAGTCACGATTTCACACTCGGGATCCCTGAATTCTGACATTCCATCACTGGGGGTTTTTTCCATGGTTAACCTGAAAATGGGACCTAAAGCAAATGGAGACTAAAAATGCAGACTATTCCCTTGTATTCTGTGGATGTATCGTTGGTGGATACGTCACTACTAATGGAATATTATGGATTTTGGGTATTCTTAGGTATCCAAGCATCCAAGCCCAGAGGAGAACACAAGATGGGACCTGACGCTGTGTTTGGGTGCCTGAATCCTCCCCCAAATTCCATCACAAACCAAATCCTCAACCCCATCAATCCCAAAGGTCACCACCAGGCTTCTTGAAGGCACCACAAGCACAGGAGGTGGACACGCACCGATTTTGGCATCGTGTTCTTCTAAAGAAAGGGAAAAAGAGAGGAAAAAGAAAAGGAAAAATCTGTATTTCTGCGTATAGAAGATGAAGAAGGGATAATAACTGTAATAACTGAGTATCAGAACAAGGGCTGCTGCAGAATTCCCATCCCATCAGCATGCTTAGGGGGGATTCCTTCAGCCAACAGGTTCTCCAGCAACAGAAAGGCAACGATGCTCACCCCTCTCTGGATCGCTCTCCTCTAGGAACATGAAGGGAGTAAAAAAGAGATCAGAATCCAAATCACCCCCTATTTTCTGGGGGGGCAGAAGAGGGGGAGGAATCTCACTTACCAACTTCCCGGCCCCTTAATTCCTCTGAAGAGAAAAAGCAAAATGTGAATCACCTTTAGTGCCACAGATTACTGCACCAACTCATCGCCACCCCGCCCCTGTTTTCCCTGCTATTCATCCCAAAGATCCTCTTTGCCCCATTCCTTCTGCAGTTCTCTCTTTCAACACCAAGAGACAAAGCAGGGAAACACAACACACACACACAAAATACCCAGCATCAGTTCTGTGGGAGAAATGGAAGCAACTCACCGAGCTCTGCCGACAGTTCCCCTTAAAAAGGAGAAAACAGAATTGGGTGCCATCCCAAGGATGCTCAATGGGTCACGATGGGGAACTCGGGGACACCAAACCCTCTGAGATGGGCTGAAACCTTCACAATTCTGCATTTTTAAAATGCTTCCATTCCATTTCCCCATTCCCCCCCCCCCAAATCATTAATTTTCTCCTTCCGCCCCCCACAAACAATTCCATCCCATTTCCCCTTTTGCCCCCAGATGATTCCATTCCATTTCCCCTTTCCCAAATTCCATTTTTTAAGAATAACTCCATTCTATTTCACTTCTTCCCCCAATGTTTCCATTCTATTCCACCTTCTCCTTCCAAACAATTCCATTTATTCCCATTTTTCTCCATCCTGCTCCTCTTTCTGTTGAAGTCACTCCATTTCCAACAACACAAAGCCCCAACAGGGGCAGCAATCGTGGTGCAAACATCCCCAGCAACTGCATTTCTTGGCAAACCCAAGTGCCACTTACTAATGAGGACGTCCCGTTCTCCTAAAAATTAAACAGAAAAACAAAGAAAAATGAATAAATTTCATTTCCTCCCATTTTGCCCATTTCTTCCCAACGCGCCCGGCGGAAAAGAGTCACCCGGCTTTGCACATAAGCAAGGAGATAAATAAATAAGGGCATTTCTCTTTCTCTTCTTGTCTCCTGTGGTCTCAAAGAGGAGATTTTGGGGGCAGACTCTGGGATTTTGCCTTTCCCATTGGGGGGAATCACAGCTGTGGGGCAAAGAAAGGGACTTACGGGCATCGGAATCGCGGTCCTCTGCAAACAGAAGGGAAAAGGAAGCATTCATTTCCAGGAAAAATAATAATTACTCATTTCCCAAAGCACTGATTTCATTAATGTTGTGTTTTATACCCTCTTTCCCCCCCCCCCAAAAAAAAATACGTTTTGTTTTGTTGCTGGATTTACTGATGGAAATTGATGCACTTACCAAGCAGCTCAGTGAGGCGCCCTTAAAGCAAAACAGGGAGAAAAAGGGGGGGAAAAAAAAAAAAGGAAGGAAAAGGAAACAAAAAGAAAAGAAAAAGTAATTAAAAAAATATATATTAGTTCAAAACAGTGCTTTTTAACACCAGTTATACAGAAATAAGGACTGAGACACCGATGCTGCTGGGCTGAACCCAAAACAAAGTGTTGACCATCACCATTCAGGTTCCCACGTGGAACCCAACCCATTTCATGACCCAAAAAACTCCATTTTTTATGATTTTTTTTTTCCCTTTTCATTCCCTTTTCAGCAAGGAAGTGGAACTGTTTCCTTCCAGCCCCAAATCGCTGTTTTTTTTCTATGGGAAATTCTCTACTCAGAACATAGGATTTCAAGCACTCCGCATTTGAGTTAAGCCAAAAAACCCTCAAATCATTGAGTTTATTTTTTATATCGCAGAGGAAGAACTTTTCCATCATAGAAGAGAGAAGAAAACACTCACTTATCTCTGCTTCATGTTCTCCTAAAAGGAAAAAGGGGACGAAGAAATAGGAATTACTGCTTTTGATCCACACTGCATCGCTGTGCTGCTACTGATGCTAAGATTCTTGGGTTATTTTATTCCTTTTTAAAATGCTGCTGATGCTAAACATATAAAACATAAAAAAATTATAAATGTGTGTATATTGGATTTATAAAATTCACGTTGTGAGGATGAAGCCCAGCACAGCCCCATGGCTTTGGGGTGACACTCACTGATTTTCAGATCGCGTTCCTCTGCAAATAAGAGAGAAATAAAGAGAAATCAGGGCCTGGCTGTGCTCAGCCCACAGCACAGACATTCAGGTTCATTTTGAGGTGGATTTTTTTGGCTCAAAATCTGCGTTTTTGGGGTCTGTTTATTCATCCGAGCCTTCGATTTGAAATGTGAGTCTAACAGAAATTGCCCCCGTCCCATTCAAAACTTCAGAGATGTGAAAATAACCCCAGATCAATCCAATTGAGCTGAAGGAAGAAG
>NW_024884688.1:0-520 GCF_019232065.1 Centrocercus urophasianus
GAATGGAATGGAATGGAATGGAATGGAATGAAGTGGAGTGGAACGGAATGGAGTGCAACAGAATGGAATGGAATTGAATAGAATGGAGTAGAAAGAAATGGAATGCAATGGAGAGGAAGGGAATGGAACAGAGTGGAGTGGTATGGAACAGAGTGGAGTGGTATGGAATGGAATGGAATTTAATTGTGTAGAAAGAAATGGAATGCAATGTTTTGGAATGGAATGGAGTGAAGTGGTACAGAATGGAATGAAATTGAATGGAATGGTGTTGAGTGGAAAGTAATGGAATTGAATAGAATGGATTGGAACGAAGTGGAGTGGAGTGGAATGGAATGGAGTGGAATGAAATGGAATGGAACAGAATTTAAAGGAATGGAATGGAGTGGAGTGAAGTGGTACGGAATGGAATGGAATGAAATGAAACGGTGTGGAGTGGAAATTAACGGAATTTAAGGGAATGGAGTAGAAAGAATTGGAGTGGAGTGGAGTGGAGTGGAGTGGAGTGGAGTGGAGTGGAGTG
>NW_024884688.1:530-792 GCF_019232065.1 Centrocercus urophasianus
TGGAGTGGAGTGGAGTGGAGTGGAGTGGAGTGGAGTGGAGTGGAGTGGAAAGAAATGGAATGGAATGGAACAGAATTTAAAGGAATGGAATGGAATGGAGTGAAGTGAAGTGGTACGGAATGGAATGGAATGAAATGAAGCGGTGTGGAGTCGAGTGGAAATTAATGGAATTGAATAGAATGGAGTCGAAAGAAATGGAGTGGAGTGGAGTGGTGTGGAATGGAATGGAATGGAATGGAATGGAATGGAATGGAATGGAATG
>NW_024884688.1:802-19808 GCF_019232065.1 Centrocercus urophasianus
TGGAATGGAATGGAATGGAATGGAATGGAATGGAATGGAATGGAATGGAATGGAATGCAGCACAGTGGACCTGAGAAGAATGGAGTGGAGTGGAGTGGAGTGGAATGGAATGGAATGGAATGGAATGGAATGGAATGGAATGCAATGGAATGCAATGGAGAGGAATGGAATGGACTAAAGTAGAGAGTGGAGTTGAGTGTTTGAAGATAGTCTCCAGTGTATGACACGTGTGGCTTTCTTCTTTTCTGTGAAAATTATTTTCTTTGTTTATTTTTATCAGAAGTGCAGAAATAAGGTATCTGCAGTAAAGTTACAGACAGTGCCTGGGCATGCATAAATAATAAGTGAATACCTTATTTGCTGTCTAGACTTAATGCACCTGGTTTCACATAGTCACACCAGAGCTACTTGAGTCCATGCCCGCTGCTCAACAACCTTTGCATTGTGCTGTGTGAAATAGGAGAGCCCACCGTGCGGCATAGCGGTGGTGCATCTGCCCTTGGATGAGCCTGCAAAGTTGTAAGTGCTGTAACCATAGGAGCATGCTGGAAAGAGCAGCTCAGGGGCTCTTCCTCTGGAAAGCAATGGTGAAAGAACGTATTAAAGAAGAAATGGAAAATTCTACTAAGCAGGGTCTCTGGGGAAAGCTGACTGCTTTTGAGGTGCCCCAGCGCACCTTTGGTAATTTGTGCTGTGGGTGTGGGATAAAACTGAAATCTGCCTGCCACACGGGGGATGCATCAGGCTTCCCTTCTGGTGGCAGACAGAGCGATGGAGCCCTTACAGCTTCAGCCCGAGGAGCAGGGAGTTTTGTGTTTCTGAGGAGGCAGAATGCAATGGACCAGAAAGGGTGATTTTCTGAGAGCGTTTGGGGCAGATGTGTGCTGGATGATGTGAGGCTGAGTGTCTTTGCCAGCAGCAGGAAAGCTGCAGGAAAGCTGTGGATATCCCTTCCAGGGTTCTCTGTCAGCACCCAGCCGATGAGTTTTTGCCTATGCCTGGATTCATGGCAATAGGAAGGAGAAGTGCAGAAGCTCTGCCGCACTGAAGCAAAGTAGATCAATAAAAAGAGTGTAACACATTTGAAAAAACAGAAGGAAGATGACAATGGACATTAAACAACATCTCTAAGCCTGGTGCTGGTTTAACCTTAGGTGACTGCCATCCGGCTGAGCTCAGAAGGAGCAGAGCAGAGACTGAATTTAGATCACAGCAAACTCTGATTCCTCATGCAGAGCAGGGAAACCCAGATGTGAGCTTTGAAGGGCGTGGATGAGAAGGCACAGGAACCCATAGAATCATGGATTCATTTCGGTTGGAAATAGAGGACATGCAAGAATGCAAACAGCCAAGCCAGTGAAAGGAAGGATTCTCCATCCTTTGTGAAAAGCTGTGGATCATTTTATGAATATGTGTGTGTATATATTCAATAGGGGATCTCTTTCCCTGCTGACTACATAGTGCGTTGAGGAATCTGATACTGGGATCGGGGAAAGACAGTGATTTATGTCTATTCACTGAGATTTTGAGAGACACACCTTATCACAGATAGCCATCCTTAAGAAAGTGATTAATAATTCAGATTAGAAGGGGAAGTTTGCTTTTGAAATTGTAAGTCCGTGGAATGGCAATGAAGGACACTGGCCTCACCTTAATGGATCCAATTGCGTCACTAGAGAGTCAGAAAACCATTTTGGTGTGGCGTCTTATCTGTTGAGTGCTGCAATGAAGAAAGTGGCAAACAAGTAGCAGTACTATGGTGTTGACTTCTCCCCATGGAGAGGAGCTGTAATTTTTTCTCCCAGTAAGAACTGGCACCAGGAGCATGGCAGGGGGAAACCACTCTGGTGTGACAGAGTTTGTCCTCTTGGGCTTCACCACCATGCAGGAGCTGCTCTTTGTGGTTTTCTTCCTCATCTACATCACCACTCTGGTGGGGAATCTCGGAATGATCGTCCTCATCAGGATTAACCCTCATCTTCACGCACCCATGTACTTCTTCCTCAGCCACCTTTCCTTCCTGGACGTCTGCTATTCCACATCCATAACTCCAAGGCTGCTGCTGGGACTCCTCACTGAGCAGAAAGTCATTTCTTTTCACAGCTGCCTCACGCAGCTCTTCTTCTATTTAGTATTCATCACCACGGAAGCCTTCTTTCTGGCCATCATGGCATATGACCGCTGTGTGGCCATCCGATGGCCTCTGCACTACTTGGCTGTTGTGTCCCGCAGTGTCTGTATGCAGCTGGTGGTTGGCTCCTACGTGGCCGGCAGCCTGAACGCCTTGGTGCACACCACAGCTCTCCTCCAACTGTCCTTCTGTGGCCCGAATGTGCTGAAACATTTCTACTGTGAAATCCCACCACTCCTGCAGCTCTCGTGCTCTGACACCTGGCTCAACCAGGTCTTGATGCTCTCATGTGCCGGCTTCATCATTGCCTCCTTGGCCTTGGCCATCCTCCTTTCCTACACATTCCTCCTGCTCACCGTCTGCAGCATCCACTCTGTGGAGGGCCGGCACAAAGCCTTCTTCACCTGTATCTCACATCTCACTGCTGTCACCCTCTTCTGTGGCTCTGCAGCTTTCTTGTACCTCCACCCCCTTTCCAGTCACGCGGAAGAGGAAAGGAAAACAGCCTCTGTCTTCTACACGGTGGTGACCCCCATGCTCAACCCCTTCATCTACAGCCTGAGGAACACGGAGGTGAGGAATGCTCTGAGCAGAGCCGTGAGGAAGGTCCCCTCCTGCAGCCATTGTCAGTCTCCCTTCAACCAAATTCTAACAGGTGCTGCACATCACAGCAGATCGTTGGACACCTGATGTAGCAGGGGCATTGCACGTTCTTGCACGTCCCTTGAGAAGAAAATATTTTACCTTGGGCTGGACATTGTGTGGATGATGCTTTTCCAAGGGCTGAGTCCACTGAAGAATGAATGACTTGTAATTTTGGCTTCTGGTAGGATGAAGGAAAGGAAGAATAGCAGTAGTTGAAACTCTTCCATTGTTGGTGAATCTTTGGAAGGAAGAGATATTATGAGTACCACACACACCTGCACATGGAGATGAACTTATAAGAAGTACCAACACAATCATGATAGATCCTCTATATTAATTAAAAATATATCTGAGGGTAAAATGGTGATTTTCACAGTTTGATTGAAAATGTTCTAAGTTGTTGACTAAGGCTATGCTTTCCTTCAATAAACCTGATGTGTTGTTTTGCCTGTCTTGTCCAACAACAGCCCAGAGTATCTTTTCCATCCCAGCTGCAGCTAAATAATAACTTCTGCTTGCAGGATCATGAAATGGGGCTTGAGTCATCTCAGAGCAGAAGTCACCGATTCTAATTGTAGGCTTTCTTATCTGGGTTAGTCACCACTAGTTCTCCTTATGGAGACAATCATGCATGTGGTGGCTGTGATTCATCTGACCTGTGTCAAACGTCCTTACCATGGAGAAAATTTCTTTTCTGGGAAAAATTTACAGCGTTCTCCACTTGCTGCTTGGCAGCCAGGGGCGAAGGGCAGATGTGGAGCTGTGGCAAATGTGGGGTTTGTCCGGAGCCATCACCCCCAGGTGCAGTTCGGAAGGGCATCAAGGACAGCTGTGGCTCCCCGTGCTGATGTTCGGGTGTCCTTCACAAACGCATGCATCATTTGTTTATTTTCCCCATGTGTTTGTGACACAAATCACACCTGGAAAGAAGGAGGAAGAACACTCACGCTTTCAGTTAACGTGCTGAATTAGATCATGTTTACTTCTTAGTGCAAGTCTCCTCCTAAAGGAGCTGTCTCCAAAGTTATTTGCTCCCCAGAGAAATCTCTTTCATGATCAAACCAGGGGGAGGAATCGGCCCCACTTTTGAAGGAAAGCATCATATAAACAACAGCTTCTCTCGGTCTGGAGTTGATGCCCTTTATGGCTCACGAATTGTTCTTGCCCTTCACACTAACAAGGGGAGACACAGGCTTATTTCTCACCTCGCCTATAGGTGTAGGTGAGAGCAAGTCTCAGCTTTGTGCCTCCATAAACTGGGAAGGGTCCTGAGCCAACAGGTGAGTTGGGGAGCATCGCCCAGTGTCAGCCAGAGGGCCCCACGGAGAGCTGAGCTGTCAGGGAGGGAGGATTTTGGCAGGAGCTGAGCCGCTTTGCATGGCAATCACTCGCCCAAGGTCAGGGTCTCTTGAACACAGCCCAGGGATCCAGAAGCAGCTTTTTTAACCTGAAGGAAGCTGCTAGCCCTAAAGAAAAGCCCCCGGTCTCAGCTAATTACAATGTCTGTCTTTGTTGTAATTGCACAGTGAGCAAAAGGAAGGAGGCTTGGAGAAGCCGAGGCATTGACTGTCCAAAGCTGTGCTTGCCAGAGATGTTACAGAGACAGCAGCAGGCATCAGATGGTCAGAGCTTCACTTGGCAGGCACCAGGGCAGCAAGCTTCTGCAGCACTCTTGGCCACATGGCCCATGGTTCTGCTGCACGTGAGGAAAACTGATGGGAAGTGCAGTTTCAAATCCTGGAAAGGAATACAAAGGTCTATGAAGCCCAGTTTCTCTAAATCCAGACTGAAGAGACTCTGTATCAGTCAGACAAGGGCTTATGCGCTGAATTTTCCAAGTGCAGAACACTCCTTTCCTAGGGTAGAGTTTGACATGGTGTGAAATGGATTCCTCAGTGAGCAATTCTTTCCACCATCTAAATAACTTCTCTTTTGGGAAGACATAGGCTTGGTACTGTGATAATTTTTTTAAACTGCATTCTAAGTAGCTTGCTCTGTGCATTCACCTTTCATTGCTGGGGCTTCCAGTGGTACTGATCTTTATAACCCTTTCCCTTGCCTTTTTCAATTCAGTGTTTTCACAGGAATGCTATCGACCCCAGACAGAAAGGGGGAGATGGTGTTAATTTTTACACTACACCTCCCATTTCAAAGCGCTTTGGAGTTGTTCCCACCTTCTCCATGGGAAGGAAGGGAAGAAAGGAGAGTTTTCCTCTGACATTCCTAAGTGAAAGCCTCTAAAAACGTCTCTTTGTCTCACTGGTGCTTTTTCTCTCATGAGACATCTCTTCTTTTTTTTTTTTAAAAAAAAAAAAAAAAGATTTAACTGTTTTGGTTATCTCTTTGGATCCAAAGAGTGACAAACTTTAACAAGGAGAACACAAATTCCAGTTTGCAAAGTGACATTACCAAACCAAAATCTGATCAGAATAAATCAAACATAGGGCACCATTCACATCGCTTATTTGTGTTTTGAGACATTTAGTTTGTTTTCCTTTGTTTGCAGCCTGCATGCTTTATGTTCCCCAATAAAAAGACAATTCTTTTTATCTTGGACTGCGGGGCAAAAAGGAAACATGCTGGTT
This sequence comes from Centrocercus urophasianus, assembly GCF_019232065.1. NCBI lineage: Eukaryota > Metazoa > Chordata > Aves > Galliformes > Phasianidae > Centrocercus > Centrocercus urophasianus. The sequence continues at coordinate 6,164 of NW_024884688.1, forward strand.
TCATGTTTCTCCACATCTCTGCTTTCCAGCTGCAACTGTGTTGTGATGATGGCCAAGGGAAATCACAGCCTCGTCACTGAATTTGTGCTCTTGGGATTCTCTGAGGACAGGGGCGTCCAGGCTGTCCTCTTTATGGTCTTCCTGCTGATCTATGTGGTCACTCTGCTAGGCAATGCGGGCATGATCACACTGATCAGGCTGGACTCCCAGCTTCACAAGAAGTACACTTCATGTACTTCTTCCTGAGCTGCTTGTCCTTCCTTGATATCTGCTATTCCTCCTCAGTCACTCCCCGAGTGCTCTCAGACCTCCCAGCATCACAGAAAGTCATTTCCCACTCTGCATGCTTGGCACAGTTTTATTTCTACGCTGTCTTTGCCACCACGGAGTGCTACCTTTTGGCTGCGATGGCGTATGACCGCTACGTGGCCATCTGCAGCCCTCTGCTCTATGTCTTCTCCATGTCCAGCAGAGTTTGTGCCCTGCTGGTTGCTGGCTCGTACCTTGTTGGCGTTGTGAATGCCACCATTCACACAGGGTTTGCACTGCAGCTGTCCTTCTGTGGTTCCAACCTCATCAATCACTTCTACTGTGTTGGTCCCCTGCTCTACGCCATCTCGTGTGCAGACCCCACCATCAATGAAATGGTGATGTTTCTTGCAGTTGGCTTCAACATGCTCGTCACCAGTGTGACCATCCTTGTCTCCTACACCTACATCCTGCTCACTGTCCTCAGGATGCAAAGATTTCTCCACGTGTGCATCCCACCTGGCCGCTGTCACCCTCTTCTATGTGTCTGCTGCTTCCATGTACTCACGGCCCAGTTCCAGGCACTCACAGGACCTGGATAAGTTGGCCTCTGTGTTCTACACCATGGTGACCCTCATGCTGAACCCCTTCATCTACAGCCTGAGGAACCAGGAGGTAAAGGATGCTCTAGGGAAAGTGTTGGAGAGGAAGCGTGTCCCTGACAAACAGGTGTCCTGAGTGGTTGGGGGAATGGAGAGGTCTTCTCAGAAATGTTTAAACCCTGCATTTCTGCTGTGCTGCATCATGAAAAGAAAGAACAGTCTCCAGTGACTTGTGAATGAGTGATGGGAGAAAAGAATGGAAAATTTTGACTGTGTTCCTCAGTGCTTGGTCATGGGCTGCTCTTAGATCAGGCCTTTTCCTGACCTGACTCAATCATCACTGCTGCAGCTACTTTTCTGTGTATTTATAGTTTGATATGTGTAGTTTCAGGAACTGAAGCCCTCCTGATTCTGAGTGATGGGAATGAGGCACACACAGTTCACCTTCTGCCTTGGGTTGCAGTAAGAACTTGGATTCTGTTGATGAGTTAGGCAATGCCATTCCAAAAACATTCTCCAAACCCCCATTTCTTCCCTTCTGTCAGCCTTGCCAGGGAAATAAACGCTAGGCTTTGTAACAACACTTTGCTGCAAGAATTAATTTCACCTGCACTGTAACCTGTGTGTCTTCTTCCCACCCAAGTACTTGGAGCTCATTTTTGCTGTATGAATACAAACTGCTTTACCTCACTGTTGTAGAATCGTGTGCTTTTTCCTCTAGAAGAAGTCATACGATACGTGCCATGTGACCAACAAGCTTTGGAAGTTCCAATTCAGCTGACTCAAGCAGTAGGGCAGAAAAGTGTCTTGAATGGGATGAAACGTTGAGTAGGACAACAAAAAGTGGCCCAAGCAGAGCCAGAGCAGAGTGGGAGGGTCCTGCCAAACCCTTGGCCTGGAGTTTGAGATTCAAGCAGAGGGGTGCGGTGTCGGTGCTTTAATCAGAAGAACCTGAACTAGCATCCCGCTCCTGTCAGCCATGCCAAGTGATGCCCTGAGCACTGCACGTAGCAGTACAGGGACCCTCTTTGTCTTTGGGCCAACTCTGACAAAGAAAGTGGCTGCAGAGGAGCTCCTTGCTGTTACCAAGGAAGAAAGTTTCTTGTTAGTCCCCACTAATGAGTCTCTCGGGGCTTGTTAGCAAAGAGTAGTTCAGTTGACTCCAAGGCTCTGAGAAGCTCTCAGGATGAGGACACTTTCTTGGTAAGGCCCAGAAGGGCTTGTTAAGCCGTGACTCCTTGAGGGGTGGTTGGTCTCCAAAGAACACTTTCTGCTCTGAGAAGGGAGCGTCATTGCTTGTGATGGAAACAGCCTGGACCAGCTGGATGACAGGAGCCTGGAGCCCAGGCCTGCTGGAAGAGCTGTCTGTAATCAAGCTAACACGCTTTGGTTGGATCCCACCAATCAGACAACTTGTTCCTGTCTCTTTTTGATCCATGGAACAAAATAAAACACCTAAACAAAGTACTTATTTCCAAACCCTCTTCAGTATGTTGAAAACTGGAGTTGGTTCTGCTCAGGAAAGCATAGGTCGAATGATCAGCACAGCCTGAAAGTTGGGAAGTCAAGGCCTTTGACGTAGTTTCCTCACCACATCTTTATCTCTAAATTGGAGAGATATGGATTTACAGGGTGAACTATTCAGTGGATAATGAATTGCTTGAAAGGCTGCAGCCAGTGGGTAAATGGCTGTATGTCCAGGTGGAGCCTGGTAATGAGCAGCGTCCCCCAGAGGTCTTTCTTGGACCTGCCAATCTTTCACATCTTGATCAATTACATAGATTATGAAATTGAGTGCACTCCCAGCAAGTTTGTGGATAACACAAAGCTGAGTGGTGCAGTTGATATGGCAAAAGGAAGGGATGTCATCCAGCAAGACCTTGATAAATCTAAAGCTGGGCCTTGTGAACCTCATGAGGTTCGTCAAAGCAAAGTGTAAGCTCGGATCAAGGCATTTTAGCAAAGACTTCATGCAGATCAGCTGCGTAGCAGAAGTTTGCACCAAGGGGCTGTTCAGGCTGGAGAAGAGAAAGCTCCAAGGTGACCTGATAGTGGCCTTTCAAATCTAAAGGGGAGATACAAGAAAGAAGAGGACCAACTCTTTAGCAGGGTCTGGTATGATAGAACAAGGGGAAACGGTTTCAAGCTTAAAGAGGGTAGAATTAGTTAGCTATAAGGAAAAAGTCTTATGGTGAGAGTGGTGAGGCACAGGAACAGGTTGCCCAGAGATGTGGTGGATGCCGTGTCCATGGAGACTTCCAAGGATAGGCTAGGCCCGGCTCTGGGCAACCTGATCAAGCTGTGGATGTCCCATTCTTCGCAGGGGAGTTGGACTAGTTGACCTTTCAAGGTTCCTTCTAACTCTAAGGATTCTATGATTCCATGATTCTATCCTTGCTCTGAACTTTTTTACAATGTATAGCACAATGACAAGTTCTTTGCCGTGTTTTACTCCATTGTAGTGCCTGAGCTAAATCCATTGATCTACAGCTTCAGGAACAGGGACATGAAGAATTCTGTGAAGGAGTTTGCCAGGTGGAAGTGGCTCCAGCACGGTATCTAGCCCAGCTTGTACAATGACAGAGGTCTCCACGAATTCACCTGTTGCCAAGATTTTTTCTTTCCTCATCTTATTCTTTTGACTTCCAATATTTGGCTTGGAAACATTTGCATAGAACTTGCTGCCCAGAGAGGTCGTGGGTCTGTTCCATGGAGATCTACAAAGGCCACCAGGACATGGACCTGGATGCCCCCTGCTCTGGGTGGCCTGGAAAGATCAAGATTTTGACCAGAGTGACTGAGAATGGCCTATATCCTGAAATCTTCTGGGGAGTCTTGCTCTACTTCTACTCAAGCTTGTACTTGTCAGCAGAGATTGTGGACAGCCTAACTTACTTTCCATATTTTATTGCACTTGGCTTTTTTATTTCCTCCTGGCTTTTTCAGAAAGACATTAGCCCTATGCTTCCCTGCAGCCCTGTTCACCAGCATCCCTCAGCTTAAATCATAGAATCATAGAATCAGTAAAAGTTGGAAAAGACTTCTAAGGTCATCTAGTGCAGCCATCAGTCCATACCACCATGCCAGCTAATCATGTCCCTCAGTGTCACATTTCCATATTTCTTGAGCACTGCAGGGTCAGTGACTCCACCACTTTCCTGGGCAACCTGTGAGCACTCTTTTGGAGAAAATTTCTTTCCTAGCCTTACTCTATGATCTCCTTTGTTGTCAGTACCTCCATTCCCTACCCTATAGGGGTAATGAATAGGGTTTTTTTTTGCCACAAATACTGAGTTGACTCATTCTCCCTTTAGGAGTTCTGTAGAACTCATTGGAGTGTTGTGCCATTACTGTATGCAAGCAAACAAATGGGAGGGAAGGGGCACAATTAGTGTGCTGAGTCTGCTTGACAAAACCTAGCTTGACTGATTCTCAGAAATTGCTGGAATCACAAAGTCCTAATTAAAAATAAATATTCATTGTCACAGACACCCAAATCTCACAGATGTAAAGACACTGAGGATGCATATTTGTTTTACATCTATCTTATGTAATGTGTTTCCAAATTCAAAGTTGCATACGTTTCAAAGTTTCCTTTCATTCTGAGATGCTGTCCTAAGCAGAGGTGACTCTAGCAGGTTTCACTGTCTCCTGAGTTCCTGCAGTTCTCAACTGGATTAGTCTGTTTAGAATTAAAGTGCAGTATTTCAAATCTTAAAGCCTTGAAGTCTTACCACCCTGTTATACCTTACAAATACTGAAAGAAAAGAATGCATAACTGTGTAACCCGCAGTCTTCTTTCCCCCCATCACTGCATTACTGTGAGATTGGGAAAGAAAACAATAACCTTTTGGAAAGGCAAAATCAAATTTAAACTTTATTCTAAGCTCTTTCTCTGTGTGATCAAAGAACAACTTGCTCATTGAAGTTTCAGACCCTTCCTCCCCATCAGAATGAAGACAAAGATGGGGAAATCTCTGCACATCTCCTGAAAGCCTCCTTCACCTCTGTGATCCTCAGGCAGTAGATGAGGGGGTTCAGCAGAGGGATCACACACCATCCCGGTGTAAAACACAGGGGCCACCTTGTTCAGGCTCCTGTGGCTGGAGCTGGGCAGCAGATGCATGAAGAATCCTGAGGTGTAGAACAAGGAGAAGACTGGCAGTGGGAGGCACATGGGTTAAAGGCTCTGAACATGCTCTGTGCAGAGTGTATCCTCAGAACACTGGGAGAGGACATACAGGCATGAGACCACCATGATTCCACTAGGGCTAATCCTGTTTATGCTAACGAAAGTAAAGATAACCCTCTCCCTGATGAGCTTATGAGAGTCCAAAAGCTTTAGCAAGAGGTTGAGGTCACAGAAGAAATGGTTAGTTATGTTGGACTTCCCAAAAATCTCCAAAATGTGCAACTGATGTATATCACTATGTAAAGAGCACGTAGGCCATTGGGATCAGCTGGACACAGGCCTCCTTTGGCAGCAGGACCCCCCTGTACAGTGGGCTACAGATAGCAGTGTAGTGCTCATATGCCAGTCATAAGGCAGCACTCAGCAGTCCCACAGAACATTAAGCTCTAAAATTACACTGCTCAGTCAGAGGAAATGCCTTTTTTCCCTGAGGCCAAGGGCCCAGCACGTCGGGTGTGATGGTTGTGAACTGACTAAGGTCCACAAGGGTCACTGAGGAAGAAGAACAGGGGAGTGTGCAAGCTCTGGTTGGTCCCAACCCAAACCAATCTTCCCAGGAGCATTAGCAGATATATCAGCAGAAACACCTCAAAGAGAGGGAGCTGCATGCCCAGGCTTTCATCCCAGGAGGATGAAATTACGGGCTGTATACTTTAAGATCATGAACATTTCCTTCCCTAAGCTGGACCTTCACAAAGAAGAGAACTGTAAAAACAACACGAAAAAAACAGATCCTCTCCTACATACACTACGTGCTTATCCCATCTGAATGGCTCCCTCAATAAACAATGATTGATTACAGAGCTTTCTATTCAGAGGGGAAAAAAAGTGATCAAATCAAAGTGTTTTGTCAAAATCAAATATTCCAATGAAATACGCTGAGTGCATTAAGCATTTCACCATCAGTGCAAACAAACCACACAGCATTACAGACAGGAGTCTCTCTCCACGCATCTGCATGTCATTCAAAGTACTGCTATGGCATTTGAAAAAAGTATGTTCTTTTGTTCAACAATGTCTTATTAAAACAATTAGACCTGTTTGCCCTTCCCCTAGAAATGCTTAGAAAGATGCTACAGGAAACATGAGTCTGACATATGTTTGATAATTGGAAATATTCATCCAAACAATTGGTGTTTTGTTTAAAGAATATTAAATCAGCCTTTCCACGGCCTGTTCTGCAGAGCTCTGATAATATAAATAATATCTTAACTGAAACATGATTTTTTTTTTTTTAAATGAATTTTGGACCATATTTCAAATCAATCAATCATCTATTCAACTATTGCTTCCTCCCCCCCCCCCCCCCCATATTGTGTTGTATTTTCTAAACCCTAGCTGTGTATATATACATATATATATATATATGTGTTTCTTCTGAGGTGTTTAAAAATGGACAAGGAGAGTTGAACAAATACAGATGTCAGTTCTTATTTTTGTGGTTCAATACTTAAAATTCTGGATTTTATTTTGCTAGCACTTGCATTTTTAAGCAAATAATCAGGTCTTTATTCCCTCTCATTTGGAAAGAAATTGTGAATTCCCACAGATCACCGATGAGTTGGAAAGGAACTCTCACATGATGGAACAAATGTCTGTGGATGGTATGATAGTTACTGCAAAGGATTCCAGGAAAGTTCTAAGTTAGCAAATCTCAACATGGAAAATATGATTCAGCTTTAAAGAGGAAGCCTCAAGTCATCATCACGTACTTTTAGAGCTTTTACTTGATAGTGTTCAGCTGATTGTGTGATTTGTTTTATAGGATGGCTCAGAGCAGCCTCATAGCTGTGCAAATAGACCTAGAGCAAGGAAAAGTCACAGATTACTGACTATAATGGTATTCAGCCATTCTCCTTTGGCTTTTAATTATTATTCTGGTCTTAAAATTGCATTTATCAAATTATTATATGTTACTTACAGTGGGCAGATTCATGTTGGTGGATTCATGATGCGCATCTTTAGGAGCTCCAGTACATCAAGGCATCTTAAATACACCACCATTAAAATAAGACACTTTCTCAAAAACTGAATAAATTTTAAAATGTGCTGCTTCCAAAGGCTGCTTTGTTACTTACAGTCCTATTCTGCTGACAACTGGAAATGTTGCTTTTCTTTATAAGGAAAGAAGGCAGTACTTTGTTTAATACTTGCATAAATAGGTTCATCTTACTATCATTGCCAAACTGAAAGAATCTGTGTAAGTCACTGCTTCCTCTTACTGTGAAGAAAACCTACTTTGGTGCAGCTGAAGGAGCCCATAAAGAAGATGTAAAACAACATGAGCATGAAAACCCGTTGCCTAAATGCAGGAAGGATTTTGTTTTGCCACGGTGCTCAGCCTAGGAATGCATTCCTCCTTTGAAGAACTTTGTCCCATAGTATGTCCTCCAATTACTCATTTGATGCTATAACCGTTGTCTTCAGGACGTTGGCAACATCTTATTTCTGAATTTGGTTGAATGTTCCCTATGATTTTCAAGGCTGAATTGTTTTCTTCTTTGCCACCACAAGCATATTTTCCAAAGCTTCAATATGGTAGTAACATTTCCATATAAAGTTTCAGGGTAAGTACTCTAAATGTCATGACAGATAGTCATGCCTAGGCAAGTTCAAATTGATGTAGTGTTAATACATAAACTGAAGTAATAACACAGACAGAAAGGTGTAAAGAGGAAAGTAGCAGCCCTGCTTTTCCAAATTAACAAAGGTGTCGATCTTCATAGCCCACGTTAGATTCATTTGCAGTGTGGATGCTCCAGTTGGGTCGATAGCTATAATGGTTCATCGCACAAACTGCGCACAAATACAGAGTTTTACACGTACACCAGTGCTGGTTCCCTACGGCTGAGTTGGAGAACTTTGGTGAATCTTTCCAGCTGGAGTGTTCCCATGATTACGAGGTGTTGAGATGCTGCCTCTGAGAGAGGCTGTTTCTCAATAACATCACTTGCTGAGCTTGGTACGCACGTGCTCCCAGAAGGCAGCCCATCCCAAGGGCTAAGGAATTAACAGCTCCTCATCTCTGTCTCTCTCAAAATCACTAAGGGAAGCATTGAAAAAGCAATAGAGATTGACCCAGGATGGTCTGCACAGTGGGGCTGTTGGCAGCTCATCCCAACTGTCTAAGCTGGAAAGTAATAAACAGTGAAGACAAGAAATAGCCTCTGGGAGGGACATCCATGTGTGGACATCCAACACCATGTGGAATCAAGAAAGAAAAGGAAATAAAGAATAAAGATTAAGAATAAATTTGCTTCTCTGAAGTTTTGATTTATACAGCAAGCTGGATGGTGGAAAAATGGTTTTTTAAGTCGATGACTATGAATTATAGAGATCAGGTTAGGGGCAATGTCAAAAGAAAACAGCACTAAGTGACAGCAGCAAAACTTGCCACTATATGAAAACATCCTTGCCAAGTGTGAAGAGGTACACTGGGACAAACATACTTGTACAGAGGAAATCTTTAGCATGGGGTAGGATCATTGTCAGAATAAATGTTAATGAATACAGGCTTTCCTTTCCTTAATCTGGTGAAAACTGAAGATAGATGAAAACAGTGGTGAAGTCCAGAATGATGTCAGAGGGAAAACTTGCTTTTTGACCTTTATTTTGACCTCATATTCGACCTCTAACTGCTTGGATATTGCTTATTAGCATGGTCAATTAGATGTCAAATAAGTTCTATTCCAGACTTGACATGGAACCTATGAAATTCAGGTGCTGAAAAAAGCTTTCACAGCAGCTGAAAACAACTGGAGAAGTCAGGGCAGGTGTTCCCTGACACACTCGGTATGAGGCTGATGTGCTGAGAAAATGCCCAGGAACGTCTACTGTAGCTAGGAATGCAATGAGCTTTACAAGCCTTCATGGTCCTTTCAATGGGACAAAGCCACCAATTTAATTGTAATGATCTCCTTTGAATTGTAGCTAATGGCTTCTTCAGGTTGGAGCAGTCAGACTGGAAAAATCACAGGGGTCTGAAATAGTCCTGGACACACACGTATATGGAACCACAACCTTCATCCCTGCTGGCTGTGAAAAGTACAGAGGCAGTTGTCTCATCAGTTTGCATAATAATTTTCTCAGCTGACAGATGAAATCACACCTATGGAAGTCAGGGATTCAGACATGAACTCCTAGTTATATGGTTGCTGTCTCCATGCATTCTGTTTTAAAGCATGGACTCTTATTTCTAAAAGGAAAAAAAAAATTGTATAGCAAAGGACATGTTAAGAACTGGGAACTCTTTAAAAGAGATGCCTGCAGTAATTTGCCCTTTGAATGCCCCTTTCCATCTCCTGTTTGATTTTCAGAGTGGATGGTGAAGAATATCTTGCACTCACCAGGACCTCTACCTGTTCTGTCTCGTGAGGCTGCCAAGCATTGTTGTGGGTTGTTGACATCTGTGACAATAATGTTGCTGTAGACTAGGAATTAGCAAAAGATTTTGCATCATGCTGTGTGCATAACTAAATCTCTGTTAGCAGTTCGGGCTGTTATGACTCACTGATTCTTATTAAGGAACCAGCAGTACACAAGCAAGGCTCACTTCTCTTAGGAAGCCAAACTGTGGCCAAGGCAAGGACAAACATCCCTTGGTGACCACAAGGACCGGCAGAAATCTGTGTAAAGGCAGCAAGTAGCTGCAGTCAAAGAATGCCACTCAATGGAAATGTGCACGAGGCTCTTGGAAGCTTGGGAGATATGATCTTCTTTACCTGGGAGCGGGGAGGATGGCTTCAAATTGCGACACCCCAAATTTACTGTGCAAGTTTCCTGAGCCTGTTCGTACATCCCAAATGGAAAAGGCTTTGCAACCAGTCAAAGGAGTGGCCTCAATCCACAGGGAGGTGTGAGCTGAATGGCAAGGGTGTGCTCCGCTGGGACCATCCCTTGGTATAAATCACTGCAGCAACACTACCTTTGGGGAGGCTGCTGCTTACAGCAGCTAATGGCTCGTTCCTCTGTGTTGGTTAAAGGTGAAATATTTCTGCTGAGGTGCACATCAGTATTTCGAACTCAAAAGCATACGTGGATCAGAAATCACGGCACTTGTGGTACCTTGAAGGAGTCTGGGAAAAGAAGAGAGGAGAACACTCTCAAGAGGAGGTTAACTCACACACTAAGCCTGAAATACAGTGCGTATGCATTCAGCTGGCGGGGAAGGATTCTGCAATGACTGCTCTGATCCCAGCATCCACCTGGCGGGGTAAGACTGATCCTCACCTTCACTCCTGTAAATTTATTCTAAACCTTCATGTTATCAGGAACAGAAACCTATATTTTCCCTGCTCGCCAAGGTGAATAGCTTGAATAGAAGCCTAAATTTGGACAACTGGAAATACATGAGGCTGGCTCAGCACAGCTCCATGGTCTCCTCCTCAGCCAAGGTGAGCAGCGGGGAGCTGCTGGAGGGAGATGAGCTTTGCCCTCTGAAAATGAGATGGGTGAAGTTCTGTGAGTGTCCTCATCACCAGGATGCTTTGCTGTGCCACAAAGCTTCCTCTGTGAAGGCTTTTCTCCATAGGCTGCAAATTAAAGCAGTGAATTTTTACAGTGGCTCTATTTTTTCCCCCAGTTTTTCCCCACATTTTTTCCCTCCCTTCTGCCAAATCTGCAAGCCATACCTTGTTCTCACCTGGAAATGAGGAGCAATTCAGCCAGATGCTGCTGCCTGAGCACACTGGGAAAGGCACTGGTTGTTACCCTGTGTGCCAGGACATGGTGGACCCCAGTTCTACCTGGCTGCAGTCACTACACCACAGCTGGCTCGTATTCATAAACACACACAGCTCTCTGTCTCAACGCTTCAATTACATCTGCAAACCAGGTTTCATCCCCCAGCCTCTTCCTGCAAACGTGAGATGTGATGAATGCCGTCTGTGTGGTAGTGGTTAATGGGAAGAGATGAGCTGGGACACAGGCATTCACTCATTGATCATTTGTTAAATTCACATAAACTCTTTACACATGTGAGCTTAACACCCAGGGTAATGCATTTGCTCACAGTGTCACGAGGCAATCAAGTCATAATTTTATGTTTAACACTTAATTTTGTATTCTCTAAGTTATTCTGGGGAAATGTTTGATGCCTACCTTAGTTCAAACTAACAACTTTAAATCCAAATTGCTCTCATGATCTCTCTGACTTCATCTTCGCAAGGCTTCCAAGGCTGTAATGCTAAACTCATTTCTTGAGTGAGTTTCAGGATCATGATACAACCCCTTGTCCCTCCCAGAGACTCACTCTTCCACAGTGTCTTGTCTAATACTAAGGAAGGAAAGTTACTGTATTTTTACCTTTACTCCAAACTACTACAGTTGAAGCCTGAATCTCCTCCTGAATTCCAGACCTTCCTGTTCTGTGTGCTTTCTAGTCTGTTTGAGGTGGGAAGGAAGGGAAACAAACTCAGAGAGTCATAATCACAAGAAGTCAAGGACAGAGTCTGTTGTCTGCTGCTCTATCCCGTGATCTCATCAACTTGGAGGTTTCAAAATAAGATCCTGAGAAAGAAACAGACCTTCCCTAAGACTCTACAGTTAGAGAAGTGAGATGCCTTCAGTAGTGCCTCACTGCAGGCTGGGATGGGTTTAGGAAACCTAAGATGCCTTCACTTTAGAAGAGGCTTCCTCTCCCCTTGGCTTGGAGAAGAAAGTGGAGCCCAGCTCAGCTGGCTAACTTTTTGTAGCTAATGTGCAACCCAGCCTCTCCTAGCTCCCTAGAAATGATTCATCTGGGTACCTCAGCTGCATATAGTGTGAATCATCAAGTTATCTGATTTCAGCTTAAAAAAATCATAATAAAAAGCATAATTTCCATTGTCCTATGTCTTTGTACTCTCCCTGTTGGCAGAGAGGAGGCTCTGAATGGCAGAAGAGAATCGATCCTTGGCAGCAGAGTTCATTCTTGAGGGCTTTAGTGATCATCCCAAGATGAAGGCGGCCCTCTTTGTGGTGTTTCTGCTCATCTACGTCATCACCCTTTTGGGCAATGTGGGGATAATTGTCCTCATCCGAGCTGACCCCAGGCTCCACACTTCCATGTACTTCTTCCTCAGCAGCCTCTCGGTGGTCGACATCTGCTTTTCGTCTGTGACTACCCCCAGGACCCTGGTGAACTTCCTATCAGAGAGGAGGACTATTTCCTTCACTGGCTGTACAGGCCAAACTTTCTTCTACATTGTGTTTGTGACCGCTGAGTGCTTCCTGCTGGCTGTCATGGCTTATGACCGGTACGTTGCCATCTGTAACCCATTGCTCTACTCAACCATTATGACTCGCAGGCAGTGCATGCAGTTAGTGGTAGGGTCCTACGTCGGGGGCATCCTCAATGCCATTATACAGATGGCCTTCATTGTGAGACTGCCCTTCTGTGGCTCCAACATCATAAACCACTTCTTCTGTGATGTTCCTCCCCTCCTGGCCCTCTCCTGTGCCAGCACCTACATCAACGAGATGATCCTCTTCTCCCTAGCTGGAATCATTGAACTCAGCACTGTCGTCATCATCCTGGTCTCCTACATCTTCATCTCCTGTGCCATCCTGAGGATCCGTTCAGCTGAAGGCAGGCAAAAAGCCCTCTCCACCTGTGCATCCCACCTGACAGCTGTCACCCTGTTGTACGGAACAACAATATTCATGTATTTGCGGCCCAGCTCCAGTTATTCCCTCAACACGGACAAGGTGGTCTCTGTCTTTTATACAGTGGTGATTCCGATGCTGAACCCGCTCATCTACAGCCTGAGGAACCAGGAGGTGAAGGGTGCACTGAGCAGAGTAGTAGAAAGGATTACAGTTAGGGTCTGAGCAGAATGGATGACACAGGAGCTGAAGAATACCCTGAAAACCACAAATGCTCTGAGTATCCTAGGTGTCAGGCCACCCAGTTACAGGGATTCACTTTGGGCTGTGGAGGCTGTGACCACGGAGATGTTCAAAATATGCCTGGATGAGCCATGAGCAACCTGGCCTGGCTGTGATGTCAGCCCTGCCTTGAGCAGGGATGGGATCATTTTGAGCAGAAAGGACTTCTTGGAGGTCTCTGGTCCTAAATGGGGCAAATGACACCCATACAAACATATGTATGCATAGAATTACATACATACTACGTGTTTACTTGCTTAATAACAACATATTCCTTTGTGTTCACATACACATTTGTTAGCGATGCCCTCATCAACTCCTAGCTCAAATTAGCTGTAATATCAAGCTGTAGCCCCTGCTCAGTAAATGAGGAATGTGGGACATTGCTGTTGAGGGGTTTAGAAGACAAATGATTATACCAGAGAAATGCCAAACTACGGCACAGAAGCTTTCAAGTTCCCACAGAGTTTTGCAGCATGCCATGGACAGCTGGACCTCCAAAGACCTTGGAGGTCTTTTCCAACCATGGTATTCTATGATTCCATGAGTTGGAATCAGCATTTCTCCTCCTTAGGGCTAACCTGGGCAGATGTGTTCTTGGTAGGAAAATGAAAATTATCCATAAGTGCTGGAGAGAAGCCTGGACATCCCACCCTGCTTGGCATGCAGCTGCTGAGAGATGTGTTGGCATTTGGGAGATGGCTCCTGCAAACCCCTGAGCAGGCACATGTCAAAG
>NW_024884688.1:19908-70491 GCF_019232065.1 Centrocercus urophasianus
CTTCCCTTCCCTTCCCTTCCCTTCCCTTCCCTTCCCTTCCCTTCCCTTCCCTTCCCTTCCCTTCCCTTCCCTTCCCTTTTCAATTTCTGCCAATCAAAGGCTCAAAACAAAGCTCTAATTGGCTTTCTAATTTATGTCCACAGTGGCTTGTTAGATACAAGGAGAATAAAAAATATTTTCAGTAGAGGCTGCATCCAGAGATTATTCAGCTGGGCAAGAGCCATTTGGGAATAACAACAACAGCAAAGACTTTATTTCTTGCACAAGAAGTAAGTCCTGGCAGAAATCACAGATCCCATCTTTCATCGTTCTAGCTGGAAACTGTTGCATGCTGTGAACTCCCACCGGGGGAATGGTGGCCACATTTATTTCTTCCCCACCCCTAGAAAACTTTTCTGCGTTCCTCCAGCATTTAGCCAAGCTGTTTGAGATAGAGAAGTCTGAGACATAGACTGGATGAGGAATTTCTAACTCAACGTGAGATGCACTGTCTCAAACACAATCAGTATTTCCTGTACACCATCGCTGTCTACCAGGCAACGCTGGAAAGAGATGCTCCTTTTTCTGTTATCTGAAAATGCACATCTTTATCCTGATGTAAATATTCCAGATTTTACAATAAAGGAAATGAAAATAGAGAGATCAGAGCTACTATCTCATGCAGGTGAATAACTCAAAAATATTGCTGTGGTTTATGTAATTTACATACATTTCTACCTAACTTATCCCAGGTGAGCAGCAGTCCTTGAATGCTCTCAGGTGCTGAATTAAATAAGTTAGGCTGTGTGGTTCCTTGGTAAGGGCTTTGAGTTCATCCTGTTGACCTTCCCTGGGAAGAAATTCCCCTTTTACAATTAAATTTGGGTTAGGTGGGGTCATTCTCAACTTCTTATTCTCTGGAGCAGATGCAGAGTTGAGTAGGTTTTGTGGATAACATCCATAAGGAGAGCAGATTAATCTCTGTTGAAGCAAGACAGCCTTTAATAAGCCGCTCTGCAAGGTGCTGCTCTGCAGCCGTGATCTCACAGCTATAACTTTGGGGTTATAATGTCAGAAAACTAATGAAGAGTTGCTTGGTGGGTCAGGGTGGCTCACTGGAAGGTCTTGCAATGGTTTGCCCAAGAGATGCAAGGTCTTATTGATCATGAGCAGGAAAGCAGCTGCCAAAATGCAGGTCCTTTCCCCAGGAGGAGAAGGATGAATATCGGTGAGTTTGCTGGCAGCTGCTTTAGCAGAACATGGAGCTGTGAGCATGAAGAGGGCATGACCTGAGGCTTCAGGGTATGGCTTGCAGTTCAATTTCCTCTGCTCTGGACAATGGCTTCAAGAGATGTAATTCCTGATGGGGAGTTTCATCTGCCCGTTCTGAGATGGACTCCGTGCCCCTGGGCTTTATCTCAATACTCAGGGTCCCTGACATGAAGCAGCTGCTGGCAGGAGGACGCACAAAAGTTCATTGTGCTGCACCCCACTGCTTCCCCTCTGACAGAGTGAAAAGCAGCTCTAAATCCCCATTAATAATAATGGAAAGCCATGCACATCACCTGCAGGGCATCTGAAATGAGGTGGAGCTGAAGTTTTCTCCAGAGCAAAGTGTTAGAAGATCACAATGGCTTTTAAGTGTGCATTCATTTGTCAGATACCAGATAAGATGTGCACTTTCTCTGCTTTCTGGTATAACCCTGTCAAGTAGTGATTAATGTTATCCGGGAAAAAATCGATGCTTGTTTTGTTGTTTCTTTCATTCCATGCATTGCAGACCATCATTTTAGGAGCTGCTGGTTTATCTCTGGTGAGCTGAGAGAGAGTCTGAATTTACCTTTCATTTCCAGCTCTGGCATCAATTCCAAAGAAAAGCCCAGCAGGATAAAATCTTGGTTTTAGTACTGTTCCTTTTTACATGAGGACAAGTTACACCGAGAGAAGTCACATTTTCTGGTCCTTTCATCTAGATGTGGCTTTCTTGGGAGATTTGCTGCCCAAGTTCCTAGGATACAGAGTACCCGCCAAGGCTCTGACACTGTCCTCATCAGAAAAGGCACATTTAAACATACAGCATGCTGACAGTTAGATGTATGCAGCAGAAACAACGTTTAAGCCATCACCTTGATATGACCACGATCAATGGTCCGTGTCAAGTCTGAATGAGCACTGCCTACTGGTGTGTAGCATGTGTGCCTCATTATATGTCAAACCTGTACTCATTACTTTTGTTTTCCCCTTTTCTTAGCTTATGTGAAGGTATACAAATTATCCAACAGTTAAATCCATTTCCTCGATGCTTTTGAGCAAACTGTGGACCCACAGAATCTCCTGGTCCTTGAGCTGTGCCATCTCAATGGAGAGAGGTGAAGCAGCTCCAGCTCTCGTCCAGGTAGAACCTTGGCTGAAGAGCTGCCTGGTGTCATACCTTATCAATGACTGCATTTCTTCGCTTTCCTTTGGAGAAGGATTCGCCAGTTGATCTTCCAAAAGCTGGCTGCCATTTGAGCATGGGGGGCTCAAACACTTGGCTGCTGCAAAGTCACAAGGCACGAGAGAGTCACAGAATCATAGACTCAGCAAGATTGGAAAAGACCACCAGGATCATACAGTCCAACCATCCACCTACCGCCAGTGTTGCCCACTAACCCATGTTCCTCAGTACCACATCTACATGTTTCTTGCGGGGACACTGACTCCACCATCTCCCTGGCAGCCCATTCCAGCACCTGACCACTTTTTTGGAGATTTTTTTCCTAATATCCAACCTGAACCTCCCCTGGAGCAAATTGAAGCCATTCGCTCTCATCCTATTGCTAGTTATTTGGGAGAGGAAGCCAACCTCCACCTCACCACAGCCTGCTTTCAGGGAGTTATAGAAAGTGATGAGTTCTTCCCTGAGCCTCCTCTTCTCTTCAACAAGACCTCAGCGCTTGGTCTTGTTGACTTTCATACAACTGGCCTCAGTCTGGTGATCCAGTTTGTCCAGACCCCTCTGTAGGGCCTTCCTACCCTCAGGCAATCAACACTTCCTCCCAGCTTGGTGTCACATGCAGACTTACTGAAGGTGCAGTCGATCCCCTCATCCAGGTCATCAGTAAAGATATTAAACAGGACAGGCCCCAGTTCCGATCCCTGGGGGATAACACTCATGACCAATCATCATGTTCTCTTAGGATTTTTGCCTACAATTGTAAAATTAAAATGGTAGCACTATGAGATTCCATTTCTAATTTGCCCCAAATCCAATAAGCATCACTGTCTTATTTTAGCCAATTAGTGAATGCTTTCTCTACCTGCCTCTTCTGTTGTTCTGTTAGTTCTTGTTTGTTGACTGGCTTGTTTAAACCCAACTCGAACCCACATTGGGCCCTTTCTGCAATTTCAGGTACAAACATTAAAAATACTTGCATTGATCTGACCAACAATATAAGGAGTTACTTCGTTTTCCCAGTAGCCACTGTGAAAATCATGGACTTTATGGAAATGGCTGCATTTGATCTTATTCTGATCTGGTGTTTCTCGCATTTACTTGTACCATTTCCTTTCAGAACAGTGTGGAATGTTACTGGAGATCATCCCTAAAAACTGGGGAACTGTGCTGGGTGGAAGCACACCCTCCACTGACTCAAAATGAGCATTCACTTCTGGGTGTTCTGCTGATGTTTCTGTGTGTTCATCTATTACTGCATGTGAGATGGCCTGCAGGACCTTGAGGTTTTCTTCTCAGAGAATATTTACCTTATATTGACTTAAAGTACCGGACAAGAATTAACATTCTTAACACTGTTGATGGATTTGGACCTCAACCTCAACCTGAGTTAACAGCTTGTTGCCTGGGGTGAAAGATGCCTTGAGGAAAACAGTTGGCAAAAAGCTTTTTTAATGTTTCATCAAGACTCATCCTTTGCCTTCCAAGAACCATGTAAATTCTGGTAGAAAGTCTACAGCCACGATTCCATGCATAAATGCAAAAGTGAATTAACTGTATGCCTTACAATAAGCATCTTTGTAAAGCAGGGTTTTTCTAAGAGAAATGCAACCAAGGAAAGGGGATGTACTGCCGAGTAACAGAGAAGAGTCAGAATACACAGTGAGCAGCTTGAGAGAATATTTTCTCTCTTGCTCTCCTGAGTGTGTCCTTGACATCCTTATTTCTCAAGCTGTAGATCAGTGGGTTGAGCATTGGAACAAGCAAGGTGTAAAACACTGCCCTGAATCTTCTCCACATCCAGTGACTACTTGGAGCCTGGCTGCATGTGGCTGAGGCCAGCAGGCACGTAGAACAAGGTGACAGTCAGCAGGTGGGAGGCACAAGTGGAGAAGGCTTTGTGTCGTCCCCTGGCAGACCTGATGCTCAGGATGGAGACGAGGATGTGTGCATGTGAGGTGACGGCCAGGAGCACAGTTGTGGGAAGCAGCCCATTGATGGTGATGAGCAGAAGCTCATGGAGGTGGCCGTCAGAACAGGTGAGCTTCAGCAGGGGGTTGGTGTCACAGAAGTAATGGTTGATGATACTGGGGCGACAGAACGGCAAGCACAGCAAGCAGCACGTCTGGGTTAGTGAGTTCAGAATGCCCCCCAGGCACGAGCCAGCCACAGGCTTCATGCAAAGCTCTTGGGCATGGAAATAATGTAAAGCAAGGGGTTGCAAATAGCTACGTGGCGGCCGTATGCCATCACGGCCAGCAAGAGCGCCTCTGTGGTCACAGACACGAGGAAAAAGAAATGCTGGGTGAAGCAGGCAGAGTAGGAAATGGCTTTATTATCCAGCAAGAAACCTTAAGCAGCCTTGGAGAAAAGACAGTGGAGTAGCAAAGATCAACAACAGATAGATTGCAGAGAAAGAAGTACATGGGAGCGTGCAGCTGGGGGCTTGTCGTGATCAGTGCGATCAGCCCAGCATCACCCAGCACAGCGATGAAACAAATCTCTGAGAACACTACGAAGAGAGGAGTCTGCAGCTCAGGCTCACCTGTCACTCCTAGGAGGACGGAACTGACTCACTGCCGTGCTGTTGCCTTCAGCCGTATCGCCGTATGTCAGCACAGCGTGCCTGCTGGCAGGAGAGGAAACCGCGCGGAAGGAAAGCAATGGCACGGCTCGCGTGTGGTAGCAGTGAGGTAGCATGAGCTAGTGGGGACATCTACTGCAGGGAAGACGTGCGTTCCAGCTAACAAGCTTTTTCTCTGCACGGCTTATTTATGGCTTCCACCCTCAACAGCAAAGCCCCCAAAGTAAATGGTGGCTCAGAGGTTTCATGCCGCAGAGGGGATCGTTAGAAACTCTCTGAAGAGTTTTGGGAAGCGTGAACCTGGGTCCGGTCCCCTCCTCGGTGAACCACGTGGAAAGGGCTCATTAACATTAGTGCCGTTGTGGACTGTGGGGGAAATTCATTTTGGCAAAGCCACAGCTGGGAGAAAAAAGCATCAAATAAAGCTTAATGGGGTGCCAAGGTTGAGCAGGTGTGTCCTCAAGGTGAAAATAATCCCTTCTGGGCATCTGCCTGTGATTTAAGATGAAGCAGCATCCAAAGACAGAGATCTGCATGGGAACCTTCATCCAGTGCCCCACGCGCTGTGGCTTTGAGCACGTGAGAAACAAAGCTGTGGCTCTACCAACATGAAGCTTCAGGTTAATCTCCTTAACGAGCTGCGCGCTGTCAGGCACCAACACTGACAGCATCACTCCTCACATCTTGAAATCCAAACTTCTCTGCAAAAATGTCCTGCATTTCTGGGTGAAGATTCTTCCAAAGCAATAATTACTGTAAGTGACAGGAGCAGACTGCATTGCTTTTACCTGCACATCACTTATGCAGTGCACAGCTTCAAGCACACCACGCACAGCTGCCCAGGAGCAGCGGCCCACAGTGGCACATCAGTGTTTACATTTTTCTATTAAAAAGATCTTAAAATCAGAAACACTTGCTGCTCTTGGCTACAGTGTATTTATTAAAAACATCAGAGGGCTGAAAATCCCGGGTTATTTTTGTAATATCAATGGAATTCCCCTGTGAAACAAGCCCAGCTTCTTTTATAACTTAGCAACCAGCTGATAGAGATCAACCAAGCACACCAAAGCCACCATTAACACCAAGATTAAAACGTGGATTTCACCTTCAAGCCTGTGCTTCATCTGTTGGCTGTTGTCACTGATTTACACCAGTGGGTTTCCATTTGAAATCAGGAGTTTGTTACCTGCACAGCCCTCAACAAGGTTTAAGCTACCGCTCCAGAGAACTTGAGAAAGGTCATGTTTGCATACGCATTTTATTCTCTAAAAAACTAAAACAAAACTACAGTGATAACAGAAAAGCAGATCACTCTGACAAGTAAAAGGTTATGCTTAGTACAGAACAAAATAATAATTTAAAAAGGTAATATCTTTTCTTTTTTTCCTTAGCCTGGGACTTGTGTGCCTGTGTGTACAACGTGAAAGGATGCCTCAAGAAAGTAAGGGGTGAATTTTATTGACTTCAGCTTTACTGCCATTTTTCTTGTTAAACATAAATGGAGCTTAGTAGGAAGACTGGGGCTTCAGTGCTGCAGTTTTAGCTGTTTGTCCTTGGTTTACAGACGTTAAGAGTAAGCCAGAACTTTTGAATCCAGAATAAACTTCTTTTTTTTTTAAAGAAAAATTACAAAAAAGGAAGGCAGCCCACACTTGAGATTCTCACTAAAGGAAGCATCTTACCTCATTATTTCATTCTCCTCCTAACTCTACTTTGCCCTGTATTCACCTTTCCCTGTTTTCTGCTCCTGCTGCTTGCATCTGGCCTCTTTATGGATGAGCTGTGTGAGGGAGGAATCTCAAACAGCCGTGCCTGATTTGCTCTCTAGCTGTCTAACTTTTTTGTTACTTAAATCAGAGGGCTGTTTGACTAGGCGTGACATCCAGTTTCTGTGGCCTCATTGTCAAAAGCCTTCAACTGACAAATGCTGCAGCTGAACTGCTGAAGGCATCTGCTCCAGTCTTCACCCACCACTTTCGGCCAGCTCCCCTCACCTGAAGTTGTCTCAGCCCCTTCCCCGCCCTCATGCATTACAGCTGCTACAGAAGCAGACTGCCATCTCCCTCACTAGCCTAGCCATGTTGGAAGGACTTTGACAGCAACACACACAGCACCCGTCCCAGCAATAACCCGCAGAACATTAAGATGACTATTTATTATTAGCCTAAAGTTCTCAGCTGAGCACGAAAACTAACAACAGAGGCTTGTGCTTGGCCAGTCCAGTTATTTCCCCTTTTTGAACTTGGCTGTGGCACTGTTGGTCTTGGCTTTCTTCTTTGCTGACCCCTTGGTTTCAGGCTCCTTGCGTTTGGCCGACGTGATGGAGCCCGTCACCTTGAAGAAGTCATCCAGCCGGCCCTGCGTGCTGCCCTGGCGGCTCTTACTCAGCCTCTTGACCCCATTGCGGATGCGCTCCTCATTGAACTGCTTCTCCCCACACATGAACTGCACGAGCTCCTCCTCATTTGGCTCTGTCCACTTCAGCTCAACGTCATCAGGGTTGACGACGTCAGGCTCTAGGAAGAGCTTCTGGGCCTCTTTATGCAACCAGTTCTCAGGCAAGGGGTACTTCTTGGTGTCAATGTGCTGGATGATCTCCTCAATGGTTTTGTGCTGCTTGATGAGCTCAACCGCCCGCTTCGGCCCAATGCCGCGAATGCTCTCACAGTAGTCACAGCCCAGGAGGATGCACAGATCCACAAATTGTTCCCAGGTCAGCCCCAGGTCCTGCAGGATCCGGTTCAGGTGGAACTCTTGGATGGGCAGCTTCTTTGTCTCACTGGCAGTGAGGTGCCGCATCAGCACAGGGCTCCCAAAGGTCAGGCAATCCATGTCCTCTGTGGCGGCCGCGTACACCTTCCCTGCCTTCACCAGTGTAGCACAGCTGGCTTCCGCCTCCCCTGGCGCCTCCACATAGGGGATGCCCATCAACATCAACAGCTTCTTGCACTCGTCAGTGTGCTGCTGGGTCACTTTCACCAACCTCTTGCTGAACTTCTCAATGTTGGTCTCCTCGCCCGCCTCCTGAGCCTCCTGCAGGTGCTTCTCGGCCTCAGAGCGGCGTTCCGTCCTCCTGGCCAACTCCCCGGACTTGAGCTGTGGTGGTTTGCCATCGAACACATAGACAGGCTTGATGCCGTTCTCCACCATGCGGATGGTGCGGTAGAACATGCCCATTAGGTGGCTGGTGGTCTCGCCCTCCTCGTTCTGCAGCACCTCGGCGCCCTGCCGCACAGCTATCAGGAACTGGTAGATGCTCATGGAGGCATCGATGGCCACCTTCCGCCCGAAGTACGACTTGATGTCGTTCTCCCGGATGGCGCTGGGCGCCACATCGGCGATCAGCTTGGCCAAGCCGTGGATTCCCATCCTGCGGGCACAGAGCAAAGCACCGGGAGCTGAGAGAAATGGGAGGACGGGTCCCAAGAACGGAGGCCTCACGCACCGCAGCCTCCCGTTGCCCGCCCCGAGTTCCACCTCGACCCCACTCCGGCCTCTCCAAGCCCTCCTCAGCCCTCTCTCGCCGCCACTTCTCCCTCAGCCCTCTCCGGCCACCGTTATCCCGCGCTGCCCCCGCCACGGCGCCCGGCAGCCATTACCCCTCTACTCCGACCCTGCCCCGTTCCCGCGCTAGGCCGCGCTGCCTGCTGGGTAGCCAATGCCGAGCGGCTCCGGGTGGCCCCGGCCCACCCGATCCGGAACGCGTCACTTCCGCTTCCGGCGGTGACAGGAAGCGGAAGTTGCTGAGGGGACGTGTCCGAGAGCGGCGGGAGCCGGGATCTGGGGCAATATGGTGGGGCGTGGACCCGGGACTGGGACCGACATTGAATTGGGAACCTGGGGCTGGGAACCAGCAATGGGAGCTGGGGTTGGGGCTGGGATCTGAAACTGAGACCGGGAGTGGGAACCGGGAGCTGAGACTGGAGTCAGTAGCTGCGAATGGGAAGGAGAACCTGGAGCAGGAACGGAGTACGGGGCCTGGGACCCGAGGCTAGGACCGATATAGGGAATGGGAATTGGGGGCTGGAACTGGGAAAAAGGCGGGGAACAAGACTCAGGGACAAGGAGCAGGAACGAGAACTGAGGGCTGGGGCCGAGAATGGGAGCTGGAGGCTGGGAAGTGGGAAACGGGGCTGGGACTAGGAGCTGGGGAACGGGAACTGGGAGGAGGAGCCGGGAAAGGGATGATAGTTGGGGCAGGGAACCCGGGGAACTAGGGCCAGGGACTGAGCATGGGGCCCAGCAGCCCTGCTGCCCCGTGCCATGCCCCCACAGGAGCTAGAGGCAATGAGCAGGTACACCAGCCCAGTGAACCCGGCTGTCTTCCCGCACCTCACTGTGGTGCTGCTCGCCATTGGCATGTTCTTCACCGCATGGTTCTTCGTGTATCCTTGGGCACCGAGAGTGGGGGGACCCACCTTGCCATGCCCCTGTTGTCACCTTAACCCTCCACTGGCAGTTATGAGGTGACATCCACCAAGTACACGCGAGACATCTACAAGGAGCTGCTGATCTCACTGGTGGCATCGCTCTTCATGGGGTTTGGTGTCCTGTTCCTGCTGCTGTGGGTTGGGATCTATGTGTGAGGCCCAGGCAGAGTGACGTGTGGACCTCCAGTGGCTGTAAGCAGGATGAAAGCTTTGTGCTGCATGTTGTGTGTGAGGTGCCTGCAAAGCATAACTCCAGATTATGCTTCTAAGCTACCTTTCTTCAGGGGTGGATTTGGGGCACACAAAGGGCTGTACCCTGACAGGTACAGGGCCTTGTGCAGAGCGAGAAATAACTACATGTATCAAGTTAGGAGCAGAGGTGCTGCAGTGCTGCTCTGTGGAGAAGGACCTGAGTGTCCTGGGTGACCACTGGTTGACTGTGAGCCAGCAGTGTGATCTCATGGCCAAGAATCCTGGGGTCTGTTACAAAGAGCATGGCTAGCAGGTGGGGGAGGTTTTCCTCTCATTCCGTTCTGCCCTGTGGAGACCATATCTGGGGTACTGTGCCAGTGCTGGGTTCCCCGGTTCTGGGCAGACAGGGAACTGCTGGAGAGAGTCCAGTGAAGGGCAAAGCTGATGGGGGCCTGGAGCATTTCCTTCACAAGAAAAGGCTGAGAGCCCTGGGGCTGTTCAGCCTGGACAAAAGAAGGCTGAGAGGGGATCTGATCAATCCTTATAAATATCTACTGGGTGGGAGTCAAGTGGTTGGGGCCAGACTGTTTTTGGAGGTGCCCAGTGACAGGGTGAGGCTGCTGGCTGATTTAGATAGAGAGCGCTTCTGCAAACAGAACACGTTCATTTTGATGTGAAGCAGTGAGAATTGTGCTTGCTGTGTGCTCTTTTTTTACTCAGGGTGTGGTTCCAACCTCGCAGCACCTGATGGAGGATCTGTCCCTGTGCTGTGGGGATGCTGCTGTGGGGAAATCTGCCTTACCTCCTTTCTCTCTCCTTTGGTTCCAGGTGGGAAACTCCGGAGAAGTTCTTTTTGTATTTGTTTTATACTTCAGTGTGGGAGTTTGCTTCAGGCATGGACTGTACTCCTGTCAGGTGACTCCTGCCAGCACAACAAACCAGACCTGAATAAAACTGGCTCTGTGATGCACCTGCAGTTTTGTCTCTTAGATGTTTGTACTTAACTTTCTGAACCAACTCTGATTTCTGCACAAAATCCATAAGCCTTGGGACAGGCCCTTTATTGTACCCACAGCCTTTTCCTGGGCTGTTTGGAGCAGCAGAAGCAGCTGTTTTGTAAGGAGATAAGCATAATTCATATTTCCTTCTAAGCAGTTGAAAAAACGAGGGGAATTTAGCTAGACATCCTACTGCAGAGAGTAACAAATGCTGTGAAACTGCAGCTGGTGGTGTGTAGCACCCTGGTATCGAACTCAGATGTCTTGGCAATAGAGTTCCTGTGCTGCAGTGAGTGGTGTCTGGTTGGACAACGCTCAGCACTGCAGAAAAGTTACAAAGAGCATTTTAATGAGCTAGAGCTTTGTTTGAAAGAAGCATTAACTCCAACTGAGGATTTGTTGTTGCTCATGGATGTCCAGTGCTGTGTATGCCCAGAAGTGTTTCAGTGCTGCCTTGTGCCCTGCTGCAGCTGGAGTCTAGAAGTCTCGGGTGACACAAACTGTGTTTGTGGGACATGAGGTTTTGGAGGAATGCTTGAGCTGACTGTGTCCTTTGTTCAAGCATTATTGAATTAATGCTTTGAAAGCATTTATTTACGGCACGCATCGCTCTGCTTGTAAGGCAGCTTGCATTTGGAGCCTCGCCTTCAGAGCAGTTAGGACTCGGAGTTACAAATTCTGCAGGTACCACACAGACTTAAAGCCTTGATACACTGTCCGGAGGAAGCTTTCCCTCTGCAGCTTCTCTCAGATGCCTTTTGGATCTGGCCCTGACCTCTGAGACGTGAGCAGCCACAGCTCTTCTTACATCTGTTCCAAAGCAGGACACCTGCAGTTGTCCTGAGCCCGCTGTGGGCACGTCTGGCAGCTCCCACTGAGTCATTTGCACTGGGGTTCCTCGCTCTTGTGATGAGCAGTTTGTGAACTGAAAGGGAAAAAAGAGCGAGGGAGGAACACAGCCAGGAGCCATCCTTGAGTACAAAGCAATGTTCATATATTTATTTATATAGGCATATTTACCTCCAGCATAAAACAAAGTCTAAATAAGCCAAACATAAAAGTGGGGAATCTGAAGACTCAGCACTCCAATTTAGCAAAATATAAATATAAATCAGAAAGAAAGGAAGGGAAACCACACTTGTTCCCCACAAATAAAAACCTATGATCAATAATACCTGCTAATAAGGCAACTCTACGAACTCGCTGGCAATATACAGTGATTAAAGCAGTGACAGCAACATTTAAACCAAACAAATTAGTGCTTTACTTTTTTTTTTTCTTAATTCTTGTGGTGGTATAGTCTCTATTTACAGGCTTTAAGCTCTTGACAGTAGGACAGAATGTTTGTGAATTTGCTTTTGAAACAAACTCCGAAACAGCCAAACTTTGGCAAGTGGCCTTGTTTCCATGCTTGGCTTCCTTTCTGCCAAGAATGTCTAGAGAGATGAAGCTCCTGTTTCCAGCTGAAGAAGGGTTTCCCCGAGCTGCAGGGCTGGAGACATTGGCTCAGAGCTCCCCCCGTCTCACGCAGGTAAAGGCCTGATTGTGAACTCTCTGGTTACTGATTGGGAGTGGGGAACAGGGCAGTGGGCAGGGCAGAGAGCTTCCAGGGGTGGTCTGTGCAAACGGCTGTTCCCGTGGGCTGAGAAGCAGTCTTGTTGACTTTTTTTTTGTTACAAAAACCTTCTGAGCTCATTGCTGCTCGGCTGCTGGTGGAACAGATGTGTGATCTGTGATGTACATTAAGACAAATTACTGCAACGTAAGATGCTGAAGATGATGTTCTGAATCTCTCCTCTGATACCACGGATTGCTCTCAGCCCCTTCTGTTTTCCTGCTGTAAAACAGCTGCAGCATCACCTGTTGCACTTCGGGTACTGCCTTGTTTCTCAAGCTGACAGACCGCTGTTTTTGAGACACACAGGCGTAGGGAACCCTGTTGGCAGAACAAGGCACTAGAGATGTTCCCATAGCCGTTAGGCACTTGTTTTGCTGAGGCCATTGTAACCCAATGGCTGAGCATCACAGGGACCTGAGAGACCCCCATCTCCTCTTGGGCTGGCATGTGTCCAGTGGCTGATTGCTTTCTCCCTCCCTGCCTGCAGCCGGGGAGACACACGTGTGGCTCAGGGGCTCCGTTGGCAAGGGTGGATTGGTGGCAGTGATTGCAGGCAGCACTGTCGGCTCCAGCCGTCACGGCACTGCCTGTTACCTCTGTGGGGGCTAAAAGAGAGCGTGGGCAGCTAGGAGAAATGGCAGTGGGGTCTGAGAAGGCTGCCCCTCAGCTGAGCAGGGCTGGCAGAGCACAGGGCATTGCTCGCCAGGACGAGGATTGGCTGAGCCTCTGATTGCCAAGTGGAGAGTAAAAGCTGCCAAGAAAGTAACTTCTTCAGTTTAAGGCTGAGCAGAACGCATAGGACAGGTGGAAAGAGGAGTGCTGAGCATCCTCTCTGAGAGTCCACCAGAGGGTTTCCTTGCAGAAGCAGAAAATCCTGCTGAGCACAGAGCTGACCTGTTTGTGTCTGTGCTGCCGTGCCTCTTGCTCTCCCTCCGAGCTCCCCAAAGGTCTCCCTAAGCTTCATTCCTTTTGGCTGCCTGGCATTCCCTGCTCACCCTCTGGTTCCTGGCTGCCCAGACTTCAGTGCATTGTGCTTGCTGGAGAGCATCCCCCATATCATCCACTGCTGCCCATGGGCACAGCATTGGAATAGAGATCTGACCTTGGAACTGCCCTGCAATTAAAGGAAAGGGCAAGGTCCTGGAAGGGCAGCCACGCAAAATCCCAGTGATGCTGCAAGGAATTGCAAGGGTGCGGCTGCTCTACTGGGACAGCCTCAGAAGGGAGCTCTGTAACAGAAGCAGCGCATGTAGGAACCATCTATCAGGTAAAACATCTCTGCAGCTCATTTCTCCAGAGCAGAAGAGCCTGCTGGTAGAGAGTTGCTCCTGCCCTGTGCTCCTCAGCGATGGAAAAAACATGGCCTGCAGCTGGCAAAGGGATCGCTGCATCTACCTCCACTGACAGAACGAATGCAGCAGCCAGACCCTGATGTTGTTTCCCAAAAGGTGTGCTCTTCTCTTAATCAGCTTCAGGGTTTCCTTCAGGACCGGAGGGTTCCCCCTCGCTGCCATTCTCCAGTGCTGCTTCCTTAGGAAAATGAGTCTCCATTTTCTGGAGCTGGTGGTGGTTCAGCCTCCAGGAGCACAGAGGTCTCCTTTTGCTGGAGCAGGACAGAAAGGACGGCATAGGAGCACTGGGAGCTGACATCTCAGTACTGCTGCAGCAATCAGGCTTTAACATCGAGCTTAGCAGTGCCCCCCTTCGGTTTCCTATGCAAGATGCACAGAGCTCAACAGGGACAGAATTAAGAGACCCATTTTTATGTGGCTTAAAAAAAGAAATTAAATTCAGTAGTTTAGCAAGTTAAGAACTTGTAACAGTAAAATACCCAGAGTACACTCAACGTAACTGCGTTCTGAGAGCAGAGGCAGTGAGAACTCACTGTCATTGCTTTTCCCCCGCTGGTTACGTAGTGAAACCACACCACACAGCCCCAGCAGCCCAGCTGTGCTCTGCAGGGCACACTGGGCTTGGCCAGTCATCCTTTTCTTCAGAGCCAACTGGGCAGCTCTGTGCACACCACAAGTGGCCACTGGCAGTTGAAGAAAATGGGTCCTACAGTGTTTAACCAACACTTAACACAAGTGGCTTGGGGTAGTTTTCCTCCCAGGGGCTGATGGTTAAGTGTCCCCCACGTGTAGTTTGGCCTGAGCACAGCCTGAGCAGCATCTTTAGTGGGGTTTTTGAGTTTATCCATCCTGACCTGGATATAGTGACAGCACAGTGAGGAGGGGGGCAAATGCGGAAGCTGCACCTTCTGTGGAGAACAGGAGTCCTGGGGTCTCCAGGGGTCCGGTGGGGCTGCAGGTCCAATTTGAAGGAACAGCAACTCCAGTGTACAACTTCCAGTACGTCCAGGAACAGCCTTTCCTTTCCAGGTGAAACTCCAGCTTTTCCCTCTTGGAAAGGGCTCCAGTGTTGAGCAATTCCAGTGTTGTGGAGAACTGACGTGGCACAGCTGGGCAAGTCCCATGCTCTGGGATATGGCAGATCCATCCACGTTCCATCCAGTGTAATGCTTTCAAATCCAGTGTTGCAGGGGCTGGGGGACACAAGCGTCCCCAGAAGGGAAGGAGGGGTGTTTGGGGCAGTGTTGGTGCTAGGTGAGCCCAGGAGATGGCGCAGGGCTGGTTGTGTTTCTGTGGCTTAGGTCCTGTGTTCCGTATGTGCTGTACTTCAGTGTCAGCACCGCCAGCCATAACCAAACCATCTCCACCCCCAAGGAGGGCGATGGGGGGGCTGAGGTGGGGCTGGGGGTCAGCGGAGGAGGGTGTACAGGAAGTTCCCCAGTGTCACCAGTCCCCCTCCTCTCTCCAACCAAAGGGCACTGGTGCTGCCAGGACTCACTCACAGAGCCAGTAGAACTGAAAATAATAGTCAGTAAAAAGGTGTCCCATCTGTTCGGGAGTAGTGCTGCAGTTGGCTCGGCCCTACGTGAGAAAGCAAGAAGAGCTTACAGGTCGGGGTAGGATGCATGATGCCACATTCCCGTTGCCGTCCTCCCACTTAGCCCTGGACAAGAGGAGCAAAGCAGCTGCTTGTACTCACAGTCTGTGCCACCCTGAAGTGGTAGGTGAACTCCCTGAAAGACAGCATCACAAGAGGCCACCGGTGTGTCGTTTCCTGGGGAAGAAAACAGTATCTGCGGTGAGAGCAGGGTTGAGCATCCTGGGATGTCTCCAAGGCTGTCATGGGAAGCAGAGCACATCTCTGCTCCATCGAGTGATCCTACAGCAGTCTATGGAGGAACAGCACCTCCATGCTCAGCTATGAAGACAGGCTGAGCAGGACAAAAAGCACTTAAACACTTTATCCAGCCCCATGAAAGCATCAGCTCAGGAATATGTAGTATCAGTGCACAGGACAGCTGTCTGAGCACAATGCTTCACACACGTGGGTAGTGTGAACTGAGCCCCTGCCTACCTGTGTGTCTGTGCCATCACTGAAGCCGTCTGTGCTTGCAACATCCTGGCAAGGGTCGCTGGAGACAAGGCCGCAAAGGGAAATGGACAGCACAGAGGAGGAGCTGGGGAGACAAGAGGTGGTAAAGCCCTGGAAGGTGCCAGGCACTGCTGTCTCTAACCAGGCTGGAGAGGAGACACCATGGTGACATGGCGCAGTACCCAGCCCACTTGAGGGACGTAGGAACACCAAGGAGCCCTGTCCACTCACTTCATCTCCAGGGTCAGGTTGGTGTTCACTGCTGTCAGCTGGCTGATGGGGATGCGGTAGGTGAAGTTTCCAGTCCTAGGGAGACAGAAAAAGACCTCATTGCAGCAATCCAGCTGGCTGTGAGATGGCCAGGATGGGCTCTAAAGTCCCTTCTCTGGGCTGGAACTGCAGACGGGTGGGTTCCCCAGGCCAGTTCCCAAGCCGGCTAATCACTGTATCCAGTCCTCCTGCACACTGCGTGAATGAGCAGGGCTGGGCTCAGCAGGAGCCCTAGCTCCTGTGCCCAAGGGCTGCCTTGGAGTGATGGCAAGTGAAGGCCCAGGGATCCAGGAATAGCCCATCTGCTTCTGGAGCTCCCCAAGGACTGCCGTCTTCCTCACCTGCATGCACTGCTGGCTGCACAGAACTGGGACTGGATGGCCATATCAATCTCCAGGATCCGGATGGAACGCAGCACTGGGCTTGGCCCTGTGGGTGGGAGATGGGCTATGTAGGAACAGAAAAGGGCTGGCAAGTGAGGAAGAGCCGTGAGAAGGCGGCCAGGGGCCCACCTACCATCCGTGCTGGGGTCTTGTGTGTGGGGCCACTCGCTCACCAGCTGCCTGATGCTGCGCTGCGGCCGGGCCTGCCCCAGTGGGGAGTTGCTGCGGGAGAGCGAGAGGTTGGAGATGTACTTGGATTTGCCCTGGAGGTGGGTGAAGGGGGAGGAGGGGCTGGCATTGGGGCTGCCGAAGCTCTGAGACCTGTCAGGCGTCTTTGGCCGCTTGGTGTAGGAGGTTGCCTTCCTGGTGATGCCCCTGGATTTGGCTTTGATATTTGTCACTGGCTGCAGTGAGGTCTGACTTTGGTCTGCGAAGGAAAGGGAGAGATGTTGTGCTGAGAGGCTGAGGGTCTGGGATGGTCCTGTCCCCTTGTCATGTCCTGTGTCACACTTGCATTTAACAGCCCTTGTGTACGGCAGAGCTAAAGGCAGGGTGAAGGCATGGCCTGGAGCACCTCTCCTTCAAGGACAGGCTGAGGGAGCTGGGCTCATTCTGCCTGGACAAGAGAAGGCTCCAGGACAACTCACTGCAGCTTTCGAGTACTTAAAGGGAGCTGACAAACAGGAGGAGGGCGACTTTTTACATGGGCATGGAGTAATAGGACAAGGGGGAATGGAAATGATAGGAAATTTAGGTTAGACGTAAGGAGGAAATTATTTACTCAGAGGGTGGTGAGGCCCTGGCACAGCTGCCCAAGGAAACCGTGGGTGCCCCATCCGTGGAGGTGCCCAAGGCCAGGCTGGATGGGGCCCTGCACAGCCTGAGCTTGTAGGGGCACCCAGCCCATGCGCAGGGGGTGGAGCTGGTGGGGCTTTGAGGTTTCTTCCAACCCAACCACATGATCTTTAAGGTCCCTTCCAAACCAACATTCCTATGGTTCTATGACTCCAGGGGTGTTATGGCTGGACAGTGACTGCCTGAGACGCTGCCACTCCTCCTGCAGTAGTGACATAATAAGTGGGCTTGTAAAGCACAGCTCCTGGCCTGCCAAAAGCAAACAGCACTGAGGCTGCACTGCAAACTGCAGTTGCTTGGGCACACTGGCCAGCTCTCATGGTTCCGTACTGGCAGAGCGAGCTCTTCTGTTGCCACTTACCCTGGAAGCAGGACCACGGATGTACAAACCACACCACATCGGCAGCCCAGCAGTCCCTGGGCAGGTGCAGGGTTAGAAAACCAGGTGAGAGGAATCTGGGGCCACGAAGTGATGCAGTAGTGGGACAGAGAGCTCAGCATTGTCCCAGCATCTCCCTCCTGCTGGGATGGGACTTACCTGTCTGATTGGTGACATGAGTAGGGCTGGCCTCAGAGAGGGCAACAGAGGAGGCGTTGGTGGGAGCAGCAGAGCAGCAAGTGGAGAAACACGGTGGGTTGAAGCAGGCTAGCACGCTGTGACCAGGTAAAGCATCGAGTAAGTCGAGCACGTGTGATGTGGCTGCAGGGCAAAGAGCAGAGAGATGGAGTAAGCCAAGAGCACCCTCTGCATCTCTTCTGAGGAGCTCCCAGCACAGAGCCAGCTCCGTGCCATGAGCCTCTGGCGTGGAGCTGCAGCTGCGACCTACCGTGGTGTGTTGGGGTCCTGCTGCTGGCTCTGTCTGATGCAGCTGTGGATCGCACCATCTGTGTTTTGTCGATATTCTGGCTTGACCTGAAACGTAGGAAAGCAGGGGTGAAACTCTGCCACGGGGGATCACTTTGTGGGTGTAGCAGTGAGCGGGGGATGGAACAAGCAAACAGTGACGACAGACAGGGGAAGAGGGGCAAAGCCTGCAGTGATCTGCAAAAAGCAAGACAGGAAAGAAGAACACTAGGCGCAAACACAGCACAGACAGCTTGGAGATGCCACAATGGATGGGGTGACAGTTCTGCTTTTCTGGCAAGAATGAGTGTAAGCTGTAGCTCTTCACTGCATAGAGATTTCTCCTGAGCTCATAGCAAAGAAGTGGAAGACCTGACCTGTCCATTCCCTCCTCACTTCAGTTTTCTCTTTCCCATGTTTTGCTTGTCCTGAAGCCATGTCCTGCCTGTCCTCTTAGCACTGCTCAAGGTTTCTCAAAGAGCCTTCATTCGTTTAGAGACAGCAAAATAACGCTGTCACCTCCAAGAAGTACCTGATTACATATTTCTTTCATTAGTGAGACATGGTGTTGGACTGCTGGAGGAAAAGCAGACCCAGCCTCTGGAGCCAGTCTTTATCCCAGCTAAGATCTACCTCCATCCCTCCACCACCTTGTCAACACTCACCATGCCCAGCTTTATCTTGCCTCCCATCATC
The DNA here is from genome assembly GCF_019232065.1 of Centrocercus urophasianus. NCBI lineage: Eukaryota > Metazoa > Chordata > Aves > Galliformes > Phasianidae > Centrocercus > Centrocercus urophasianus. Next base: position 38,636 of record NW_024884688.1, read on the forward strand.
AATTACTTTTTAACAGCCTCTTGTAAACCTCATGGCATTCTTAAAAGAACAAATTAGCCATACCTTGTGCTGCTCTTCACACAGTATTTTCTTCAAAGAGTGCTGGTAGACAAATAGGACCTGTTCACTTCTGAAGGAAAGTATGTTGCTACAGATCACATTGACAAAGCTGCTTTACACATCTGTTCCTAATTATTAACTCAGCCAGCTTTCCCTGGGTTGCAGTGCTGCATTAAAGGCCACGCCTCTCAAACTGCTTTCTGTTTGCTTCTTTTTCTGAAGATGCTTTCCTGCAGAGCCAATATACAGGAGTGGAGCTCATAGACTGCCTGTTAGTGAGTCAGGCACCAGAAGTGGGTCACTGCCTTTCCAAGTACTCTCAGTGGTGATGGCTCATAAATGGAAGTAGTTAAAGTAGTTCTTTTCCTGCCCTTTTTTTTGCACGCTAAGCTCACCTGTAATTGAGTGACCCTTCACAATAAAGCTACTCATATACAAAGAGAGTGTAGGAACATCTCTGGGGCTAATTCTTTAATTTTCTTCCTTTCTAAGTACTGCCTATTCTTGCTCTACCTGCAGTGTGCAATTTCTTTAGTTAGCCTTTGATTCACTGGTTCTTCACTCTGCTGATCACAATTCCCCTTCCATACTGCCTGACATGGTTTGATGGGCACTACAGTGATTGGTGTGTGGTTGGATCTGATGGTCTTACAGGTCTTTTCCAACCTTAAGGACTCTATGGCATAACTCCTGGAACCTCACTTGCTGAGCCGCCACATTTTGCTCAAGATTTTGTCTTCTGTGGTGCAGATGGAAAAAAAAGGGGAACTAAGAGAAGGGATGCAGCAATTAAGTAACAGTATAATGAAAGAGTAACATACCGTGGGCACAGAGCAATTGGGACCCCGGGACCCCTGTGCCGAAAGAGGGCCAGTAGACAGGCAGTGGGCACAGCAAAAGAGCTATGGGGCAGTGAACAGAGAAGGGAAGTAAAGGGAGGCAATGGAAGAGGATGTGGGTGATGGAAATGAAAAGAAAGGGAAAATTAAAGAGAAAATGGAAACAAAATGAGTTGGATGGAAATTGTAACCAGAAGGTAAGGGAGGGGATGGGGAAAAGAAAGAGAGAAAGATGCTCATTATATGGTGCCACGAGCTCCTGAAGGAGCAAAGTGTGCTGAAACTGAATGCCCAGCACAGGCTGACTGTGTACATGCCTGACATTCTTTCCACACTAAGGAAAACCTTTGCTTCCTACAGACGAGTCCAACCCCACAACTCAGTGCTGGGACTTTGCTGTTTAGTGCAGCAGAAGAGGCACCCAAATAACATTCAGACAGACCACGAGTAATGGTCAGCAGCCAACCATCAGCATGTTTTCTTTTTTTCTGCTCCTCACTTCTTGCTGCAAACAGTTTAAGGCTTGGGCACATGATGCATTTGACTGGCTTTACAGCTGTGGTCAATAACCCCACAGCAGCTGCTCCTCTTGCCTTAGTCTGCCCCAGCCACCACATCCATCCCATGGAGCCCAGAGATACCCACCCTTCAATATCCACAAGGTCCTCCTCGCTGCGCAAGCTCAGCACGTAGAGCGTGGACATGGACACCACACTGCAAAGACAAAGGTCCAGGCTGAGGATGGAGCAGTGGACATGGCACGGTGCTGACCTGCTGCCAAAGGATTTCACTCCACAAATGGATCTGTAGGTCCACTGACCACCCCATGGATGGCAGAGTAAGCTGGATGACTTTGTTCTCAGACACTGATATGCTTCCCTACCACGGTGCTGGGAAGCCTTGAGGATGCAGTAAGGAGAGAGACCACTCCTGAGAACTGTGCTTCAAAGAACTGCCAGTTTGGTTGGTGCAGCCTAAACCGAGCTGATGAGATGGAGGGAGGGAGACCTGGATGCGTGGTCCCACCTGAAGGCCATGATGATCACCAAGGCAATGATGGTGCCTTGCAGGAAGCGCTGACTGATGCAGGCCTGCTCCGGGACAACCGACGGCGACTACAAGAGAGAAATCCCAAGCTCAGGTCAGGTCCTCTGGTCCTCCCTGCTTCTGAGCATATCACATCCGAAGCTTTCCTCCTGCTCCCCTGTGAGCCCCCAGCCCCCTCAGAGCAAAGCCAGAAAACACCTCCCTTGGGCAAAGACAAAATGGAAATTCAGGGCTTCTCCCTCTGCAGCATGTGCAGGAAAACACTGCAGAACTACGCAGAATGTTGTTCCCAGAAAGTTCCCCACACAGCAAGGCTTGTTTGGGAGCAGTCCCTTACCTTGCTGGCTATCTTGTGAGGCCTCTTTTTGTGGGGCACGCTTCCTGCACGGCTGAACTGGCTTCCCGTTTGGCTGCAAGAAGAAAAGGTTCTCAGGCAAAAAGGCAACTCTGTGTGAAGTGACAAAGTCTTGCCACCCAGCCTGCTCCAGGGGGCAGACACAGTGCTGGTACAAAGCCTGAATTCTGCTCCAAACTTTCATAAGCTGGCATAGGTTAGTAAGACAATTTGGAAACTCTTTGCTCTGAGAAAGGCACTCGCTAACCCTGGAAAAATGTGGTGACCATTTTATAGTATTTTGGGGGGGAGCTGGTCTGAGAGCACAATGTTGGTATGTGGATGCTAGAGCTGCCTCAGCACTCTAAAACAACTCCAGACCAAATGACAACTGCCAATACCCTACCAATCTTCCCTCCTCCCCTCCCGTCTCTCCCAAAATTAGCTGCCATTCAGGACTGCCTGGGGTCCCTGGAGGTGTTCAAGAAATGTGTGGATACGGCACTGAGGGCACGGTTGGTGGATATGGACGGGTTGATGACGGACTTGGTGATCCTAAAAGTCTTTTCCAGCCTTAATGGTTCTATGAAAAGAGCCATTTGGACTCTTGCCCTCAGCATGCCCATACCTGAACGCCCCAGAGCTCACAGTTGACTTCATGCTGTCAAGACGTTTGAGCTTGGCCAACTTGTGGCTCCATCTCTCCAGCTCATCGATGCGGGTCTCCAGGTTGTCCGTCAGCTTGCACAGCTCCTTCACAGCTCCCACGTTCTCCATGAAGATGCGCTCCTGCCATGGAACAGGTCAAACAGTCAGCAAGAACAAGAGAGATGCTCTTAAAAACCAAAGGATCCCTGATGCACTAAGTTGTCAGCCCTGGCCATTCTCGCTCTAGGCACTGAGGAGGGAGAGATGCAGGAGAGAGCTGGCAGCTTTGGGAGAGCAGTGAGACAGTGAGATCCATCCTCTCAACACCCAGAGCAGCAAACAGGGCTGCCACAGGTTACAGTGAGTTCAGGCACACAGGTGCTCTTGGTTATCTTGACATAACCACCTTATCTTATCTAGAAAGGAGATTATGACCAAGAGCCTCCCTGCAGGAGGCTGCCAACAAGAAGCCTATCTTGAGGGAGATGCTGACAACGTTCAACAACATCAGGCAAGCTCCTCCCTGCAGATGTCTACTGTCAACTCAGGTCAGCTCCTGCCATTTGAAAGATCAGCCAAGTCTGAAACTCATATGGATGGTACTGGTTTAGAAGCGTTCCCTGTTCCACGCTTTCCCTGTTCCAGCTCTACAACTCTCTTGACCCAGGTTCGACAGCCTTTCCAGCTTCCCTGCCCTTCCTGTCCCTTCAGGCTGCCACTGACCTTGTTCACCACTAGGAAGTTCTCCAGGGTCTTCCCATTGGAAAAGACCAGGTCCCCGGTGTCCTTCACTGCTTCAGGGAGGATCTCCTTCACCTCTTGAGCAATGACACCTGTGTGGAGATGGCACAGTGGCTCTCAGGACTCTGGGCAGCACTCCTCCTGCCACAGCTCTTCCTCTGACCCGAGAGATTATGGACAGGAGCTCTCTGTGCTGGGGACAGTACAGGGTGCACACAGTATCCTGAGCAGAGCTCATCAGAGGCCCACAGACCACTGAGTCTCAGCAGAGGAACCACGGGAGACCACAGTGAAGCGTTCCCAGAGCCCTCTCCAGGCTGAACAAGCCCAGCTCCAGCGCTGCAGACACAAGCAGGGTAGCACAATGCAGGGTCTGTACCTGTCTCAGAGGTGTTGTCGATGCCCACCGTAGCTGCAAACTCAGGTGTGTAGTTGTAGTGCACCAGCCGCATCCGTGAGATCCTCTTCAGCTGCTCTGTGGTGTCCACCTGGGACAAAACAGAGACATGCATCTCCTAAGTGGGGGTTTGCTTCCTTACATCCCATTGCTCTGACCCCAGATGGCAAAACTCACAATGGTTCACCTTTATGACAGGTCCCAAGAGCAAGAGGCACTGTGTGAGAGGGCCCTGAGGCCTGCTCTGAGCCATGTCAGTGAAGCCCAGCCTGGTTTGCTCAGCTCTTACCTCCTGGATGTCCTCTTTCACTCGGACATCTGATGGATGCATCAGGGAACCCATCACCTTCACGTTGCCATGGACCACGAGGGCTTCATCGGGGCGGTCCGTGTTGATGCCCACCCGACCGTGGTGGAACACGGTATCAGGGAGCTGAGCCCGCTGCCAGAGCACATCACTGTCACTCTCAAACTGGCCAGGGTTGGAGGCCTGGGAAGAGGCAGGAGAAAAAGGCAGAGATAAGCAGATGCACCCCAGTGACACAGCTGTGTCCTTGATCTGCGAATGGGAGTCAGGGGTGGGGAAGATCTCAGGTGAAGAGGGGCAGATTGATCAAAGTGGCTTGAGAAGCTGGAGGGGACTTTTGAGATTAAAAGCTCATGACACAGGACCCTGGTGGAGGTGCCTTCTCTACAGCACGCGGCTCTAGGAACACCTGGAGGCTGAGCTGCAACAGCACCTGCACTACAGCAGGGACAGCAGGAAGCTGACAGACAGCACAAGAGGACAAGCGAGGCTGTGAAGGTGTTAGAGCTTTGCAGCAGCACAAAGGAAAGTGGCAGGGACAGGGATACACTGCCAGTTCTGGGAACAAATCCCAGCCTGCTTTTGCAGTCTTGGCGTTCATCTGCTGGCCCTGACCAAGCCTCTTTCATCAGGAACCAAGGTTATGCCTGCTCTGCTCCTCTCCCTAAAGGAATATCCTTGCTTTCTTGAGCTGTGTTATCTCAGTCCTCAGAGCTCTTACAATTCCAACTCAACACAAGGACATCTGGAGTCCATAAGTGACACAGCTGTTGTTCCTGGCTCCACAGTCCCCCAAATCCCACTGTTCTGCAACCTGTTGGGATGGAGCACCACAGGCTGCCTGCAGTTCCCTGCAGTTCTGGGCATCCTGGAGGCTGCACAATTCCTTTTACGTCAGTCTGCAGACTTCAAGGTCCTTCTCTTTGCATTTTACCTGCTACCTTCAGCCCACAGAGCTAAACACTCATTAAAAGAGCCCTGGGAAAGCTCAGGGATGATGCCTACCTCCTCCTGCCGCTCTGCATTCCCATCTGAATGCTGCTGCACAAAGTGCAGCCATGGCAGGGCACCCAGTCCTTCTGCACCAAGAGGTCTTGTCCCTGCTGTGGAATCCTCACAACACCATTCCCTCACTCCCAGCAGCTCTACTGTAAGCACCAGTGCAAGGTCAGGGCGAGGAGACACCTTCCCTGTCCCGCAACAAGTTCTTGCATGCCCTGAGGCTGCTCCAACCAAGCAGGTGTGGAAAGGCTGGAATGAGAACGCAGGCATGGACAGGGACAGCCATGGGCAAGGATAGCTGCAAGCAAGGCAGCCTTGGAAAAGGGAAGAAACAGCTGGGAGGGGAAAGCACTGAAAAGCTAGAGAGGTGCAGGAGAACTGCCCAGTTCATCCAGCAAAGGGCTATGGGAGGAGAGGGGGACTTACTCGGACAATGATGCGCTCAGAGATGTGGGCTGCAAGTGTGTAGTTCTGGTTCTGTGCATGTGCTTGCAGGGCTACCACAAGCATGAAATACCTGTCAAGAGGGGAGAGAGGTCAGGGTGCCATCCTGCACTGCAAACTGCTGCATCTGCCCCAAGGACAGGGCACCAGGCTGTCACAGGGAGCTGTACACATCCCCTCTCCCCTGTCCACAACCCCTTATAGAATGGGGCAGACCACAGTGGCCACAGCAGACATCTCCCGTCCTCCATGAGAAAAAGATGGCCAGCGTAGGGCCTGTTGCCTCCCAAAGCAAGGGCTGGCACATCCACAGGCCCTGAGTGCACAGAACAATTTGTAAAGGCGTCCCTGCTCTTCACCTCTGGTCTGGGTTAGGTTTTCCTTTCTTCCTCATGTTGTTAGCCGTGGTCTCGCTGAAGTGCAGCCGCCCCACAGTAACCTTAGTGACCTGCTCTGGAGGCAGGTTGACCCTGTCGAAGAGAAAACACAGGAGCAAGTGAGGATGCTTCTGGAGAGGAGGCTCCTTGAGGAACGGCCATCTCCTGTCCTGCTCCTCTATGGTAGGGCTACAAATTGGGCACAAAAGGGAGCGGGCAGCAAAAAGGGAGGAAAACTCTGCTGTGGGCAGTAAAACTGGAGGGTGTGCTACCCACAGCGCTCTCCTGAGCCTTCCCATGAACCCCCCCTTCCCCAGCCACCCTTGCTATTGCTTATTCCCCACCCTCACTCACGTGACAGGGTTGAAGGGCCGTTTGCTGCGGTCGGACTGTGACTGCTCGATGTTGATCGACTGGTTCAGGGCCTCTAGCTGGAGAGAAAGATTTGGGGATGTGATGAAGAGTGGAAAGCCGAGACTTTCCCCTTCCCACTGCCTCCCCAGCCCCTCCTGCACAACCAACACGCAGTGCCTAACTTGGTGCGGCTCTGGCAGAGGGTGAACAGATCTTCCCAAATGCCTCTAGAAGCAAGAGGAAACCCTGGGATGCCCAGGGAGCAACTGAATCCAAATTAGAGTCCTATCTCAAGAGCTGAAGATCAAGGATCACCTTCAGCATTCTCCTGCACACACCCCTACAACTCAGCATATGAAAGATGTGGTTGCCTGATCTCAGCTCCCCTTCTCCCTGCTGCATTCGCTTGGCTCCTGCTTGCCTTCACTCCGTGCAGCTTCAGGTAGAAGCACTCTAAGGGTTTCAGGCCCTCGGGGGTCTTCACATACTTGGGATCTCCAAGCATGCCGATGTAGACCGTGACCTGGAAGTGATTCTTCTTCTGGCACACAAAGGCATCGTCGCCCACAGAGAAGTTGAACCCTTTGTCAGCATCCACGCGGTAGGTGAGCATGGGGCTGTGGAAAAGGCAGCAGACATTAGGCCAGAGCCCCGAGCACATCAAGAGAGGCTAAGCTCCCAGCTACAGAGGCAGCGCAGGGCCTGTGGGGCACGGCACGTGGCAACACCGAGGCCAGGGATCCCACAGGCCCATTGGTTTTACCCACCACATTCTTGATGTTGCCCACACGCCTAGTTCCTGTGGAATCAGCAAGGTCTGAGTGGGAGGAGGAGGATGCTGCTGCCCGGCCAACACACACCAGCTGGGTTGGTTTAATCTCCATCTCCTTAATGGGCTGGTTGCCACGGGAATGAGGGAAATATGTGGCCTTTAAGCAAGTCCCTTTTTCTCTCACCGCTGAAGAACTCAGACCAGGCGGGTGGGCCCTGGGATGCATCTCAGCCCCTCGAGAATCTCCAGCAGAAGACCAAAATCCCACATTTTCCCCTTTATTTTTGTGCTTAAACACTCAGAAGGCAAAAGGCGGCTCAGTCTGGCCTCCGATATCAGTCTTAAAACTCACTGAGCACTTTTCTACAGGAGGGTTAATGTTGGAGGAGATCGGGGGCCCATTCCCAGTAACACTGGGATGCAACTCCTCATCTCCTGCACCCGAGGGACTATGCAGACTCTGAACACAGGCCAGATGGTGGAAGCAGAGCACTATCTTAGTCCAGAAGCACGAAAGGAATTCCATTCTACTGCTGCTTACCTCCCAGCCTTAGCCATAAGGTCTGGTCTCAGGAGCCAGAGCTTTATCAGGCCCTAGGATCCTCTGTGCTCACCCAGGGATGGAGGAACCCTTTTCCCATTTGCTTTCACCCCTCTGCCACCTCAGCTGTTTCCACTTGAAGGCAGGTTGTACTTCCAAACCACATCTGCTTCAAAACCATGCTCTGGTTTAACCTCACTCAAACTGATGGCTGCTAAGCATATGCCAAAACAGAGGAAGACTGTCAGGCTGAGTCTCATTCCCTGAGCTCCCAAAGGACTCAGGCTGTGATCAGTGTCACCCCCCAACATGGGGTGCACGGGAGGGCATCTCCACTGCCACACATCCTAGCTTTCATCTTAACCCACGGGGAACGCAGCCAGCATGGGGACCTGGGTGTCTCTGCCACCCCATCCCTGTGCTCGGAGGCTGGGGAAGGCAGGAGTAGCTCCTAGGGTCAGGAACAACAGCAGCCAATGGTTTGGGGGCAGCGAGAGCAAGGCTAGCTCCCAATGAGTGTGAGGGCCAGAGGGCAAAACATCAGGAAGAAAAGGTCGAGGGTCAAATGGATTATTTTGGGCAGAACGCCCCGCTGACAAAAGCAGATTAACGCAGGGCTCAGAAGGCCAGGATCAGAGGAGAGGAGGTTTCAGGAGTTACCAACTCCTCATGCTGGGACCCACACTTACGGGAGTGGGGAGTGCTCTCGTCCTCTAAGGGAAGACAATGCAAGGAAAAATGTCTCTGATAATGAGGGGATCAGCATTCAGATCTGTTGCAGAAAACAGGATTGTCAGAGGGAAGTTCTTATGCCATCAGCTTTCTTTATGCAAGGAAATTCTCCTCCACCTCTTTCCTATTCCAGATTCCCCATTGTTTCAACCATTCCTAAGCCATCATGTCTGGAATGCCCCATAGCTGAGGGTCTGCTCAGTAATTTCATGCTTTGTTCTCCTTCCAGGCTTCCAGCACCATCTCAGCCCATGTTCACCAACACCTGAAATACATTCAGGACTGGACCACATCAGGCTGCTCTCTGTCCCCTGTGCGCTCTGCAGCTTTTGGTGCTGGCTGTAGGGTCGCTTATTCCAAACCAGGCTTCCAAAAGCTTGCTTGATGGGAAGAGACTGCAGTGCTAGCCTTCCCCTCAAACTGCCTTACCTCAAACTGTAAATACTTGGGGAGAGAGAGGAGGGAGCCTGCTGGTATTTATCAGAGTGCACTGTCAGGGAGATGGATTACTTCTGCTCCTGAGAGTAAATTAGTGAGCTGCCTGGTTCCAGGCCTCTTTGGCACCGCTGCTGGAAACCACCTAACCCTTTTGAAGGTTCAGCAAGTCTGAAACCACAAAATCAGTGCAAAAGGCCAAGGAGAAACATACTATCAATAAAACTAATCTGGAGACTTAGGTCTCCTTCAAGCAACACAGATTCCTCTGCCCACGTAACCAAAGCCTGACATAAACCAAGCATGCTAAGGCACAGATTTCCAGGCACCTCCACTCCAATCCATAAAGGAGCCCTTCTTTCCTCCCTCTGTCCTCTCCTCAACTTCCTTAACTCAAACTGCTTCTAAGGAAACTACAGCCTACAGTCCCACAACCATACCTGCAGGCCTGGAGAGCTCAGCTCCCTTCGCTCTTCTCCTGGTTACAGCCCCTGGGCACAAGGAATCTGTTACCATCCTATGACAAGGTTCACTGGCACCAGGCACGTCTCTCAGAAGGCAGAAAAGCTACCCAGGAACCGCAGAATTTGCTCAGGTTGTCCTTGTGCTAAGCCCAGCTCAACAGCTGGGAAGGAGCCTGGCTCTGAGACACAGCCGAGATCAGCAGTACATGAGAAATGGCTGACGGGCATGGAAGGATACACCTGAGGAAGAAAAAATCTTTTGGTACTGGTTACCAGTGCCTTCACCAAGAGCAGCACGAGTAGGAAATGATGGAAGAAAAGGCCTCCTCACGTCTCTGAGGCAGAACCGGAGGAAGATCAAGCACTACGAACCTGAGAAATCTGCCTCTATGGGGGCTGCCAGCACTTGTCTTGCTCCATGGAGAAACACAGGCTGTGTTTCTGGATGCAGGTTTTTCACCATATACCCAGGTGGGCCTACAGCTTTTGAGAACTCAGCCTCCTGTACAGGGCACACAGCTGCTTGTTGGGTGCAGCAGTCACTGCTGAAACGCTGGCGAGCTCTTGAAACCACACTGGGATAAGAAACTCAACGGTTTCCTATGGGCTGGTGGTTCAGCCTCTCTCCTTAACATGCCTTTCTGGCCTTGTCTGGAGAGCAAGGGCAGGAAAAAATCAGGTGATTCAGATGATTCAGATTCCTGGGGTTGTGAATAGGTTGTGGGCACGTGGATCACAGGAAAGAAAATATGCTTCCCCTAGGGGCAGGAAACCATAACAGCACATATAAAGTGCATGACAGCTAAAAACAGGCTGGGAAGGGCTGGTTCTTGCTTAACGATCCCAGAGGAAACTAACGTGGAAGTACTCACAGATCTCAAAGAGACACTCATTTGTTGAGTGCACCAAAAAGGAAGAAAGAGACTCCTGCCTGCTGAAACATAAGTTGGTTGTCCAAAAAAAAAAAAAAAAAAAAAGAAGGAAAAAAAGCCCTTGTAGAAGAAGAGAAAGTTGAGAAAGTTGAGCTTGTGCAGTTCCTCCCAGCTCTATTCTGCTGCAGTGCTGCACCAAGACACCCATTTAAACGATCTCCTACTTAGAAAGAGACGTGGTCTCAGCTTGCACAACCCCTCCTGGAGCTACCTGACTGCTGAGCTGCCACAAAGAGGGAAGAGACCCCTGAGCTTACGTGCTGCAGAAAATGCAGCTTATCAATCCTTCATTTCTTCTTTTGGATCGAATCCAGCACCACAGCAAACCACACGGGGGTTCCTAAAATTGAGTAAAGCCATTTCAAAGGAATTTAGCCATTACGCAACTGGGCCACGACCTAAATGCAGCACAAGTAGGTTTGCTCTGGCTTCCACCCTAAATCCTAAAAGCAGGAATTAGCAAGTGACCCCGAGCACAGAGCTGAGGAAGGTGGTAGGACAGGGTTGGGTTTACAGAAGTTGAAAGCTGCACTCTGCAGCACTCCAATGACTGCAGTGCAGTGTTAGTGTGCCTGTGCAATATCAGGGCGTGCAACAAACCTCTTCACAGGAGCTGTGACGTGTTTCAGGTGAGAAACACCTGAAACATGTTTACCAGCATGGGTAAACAGAGAGATGGAAGGCAAAGGAGGGCTCATTGTGTCAAAGAGAAAACTGAGGTCACGTACAGAGCTTATTGGACCCTGCTGACTACAAAAGGTGTGTTTGTGCTTCCGTCACAAAGGGAAACTCCTGCTGGCACTGATAGCAGATGAGAGGCCACTCTTGGGACCAGGAAGGTGGCTTTATCAGGTGGGAAAAGCTCAGTGCTGTAGCTGCCCAGTGATGTCCAGGCCCTGGCTGAAAACCAAGCACTAAAGATGAGAAAACAGTTTGGCAAAGGGAGCACATTGGGAAGCTGCCAGGCCACGACACACTGAAGAAAAGATTCACACCGCAGAGGAAACAAAGTTGAAGCAGAGGTCTGCAGAGGACTATGGAAACAGTTTGGTAAAACAGAAGCAAACACCTCCCAAACTTAAGCCTCTCCTGCTGTGGCTAGGAAAACAGCCACAAATACGGCCTTTGCAAATGGCAGGGTGTCACCAAAGAAGTAACCATCAGTCACGTCTCTGCAGAGCTCTCAAGCCACATGTCCTTGTCCTACCTTAAGCACCACCTGGGCAAGCTATGATGACAGCCCTGGGTTATTTGGCATCGCAAGCAGAGCACTCCATCCTTCATGTCCCCCAGGAGGACCCTACCAGCCTCTGGCTGTCCAGAAAGAGAAGGAAGGGAAACAGGGCAGTCTGCTTAGTTCCTGGAAGCCTGCCTGCTGCCTGCCTGCTCTCAGTCACCTCTGAGGAATGTAGGGAGGATCCAGAGTGGGTTCCTCCTGAGCACTGTTTCCTACAAGGCTTGTTCACACTCTGCCTCCACCCTCTACCCCAGCTTTCCTCTCTGCCTGCACTCCTGGTCTCTCCACCCCTCCTAGTTTTCCAGCTACCCTCCAACCTTTCCCTCTTTCTTTCTCTCCTCTCCTCCACCCATCAACCACTCCTCCTCCTCAGGCTCCTCTCTGCACTGCTCTCAACGTGTGCTGAAGTGGCTCTGGATTATCCCCAGTCATTCCTGCTATGCATTGTCCTGGAAATCCTAACACACCTTTTAAAACCCTGGAGCTTTTAAAACCCTGGAGCTTTAAAACCCCCTGGAGCCTGGCCAGGGGGAAAGTGTGCTGCACATCCACACGGTGCTCAGGCACAAGGTGTAATTGCCACAAGAATCCCCCAGTGGCAGCTCAAGGTCTGAGTGGCTGCCTCCAATGCTACTGAACTGTTGAATCCTGCAGAACCAGACCCATTCCTTAATCCCCCACTGTTCACTCAGAAATGCAGAGAAACCTTCCCAAAGACCTTCCCAATGGCAAAGGTGCAGCAGGGAGAGTGTCTCCACCACAGAGCAGGCAAGAAGAGGTCAGCAGGTGTTAAAAGGCAAGGCAGGTCCAACACATTGAATCTCCCGAACCTCAGCACTTGAATGGAAAGTCCATTGAATGAAAGGTTGGATGTGATTCTGAATGAATTACTCACAGTTCTTTATAGTTGGCATCATAGAGAGTTGCCCACTTGTTTTGCTGATGTGGCTGCCACTTTATAGACTGGTAGTTGGGGTCTAGGTAGGAGCCATTCAAGCTGTCATTATCCTGAATCAGGCCTGCAGAGGGAGAAAGACATGTTTCAGACACCCCAGAGAGGCCCTGCCAAGTCCAACCTAGTGGATGGCAACCCCATCCACGGCAGGAGATTGGAACTAGACGACCTTTGAGGTCCCTTCATACTATGATTGGAAAATTCTGTGATGCAGCATTCAGTTGGATACAAGCATAAGGAAGCAAGTCGTCTCCTGACTGCCAGGGCATGGCAGCGGCACAAGGTCTGGAGCCTGACCTGCTCCTGGGAACTCACACACTCACCCCCAGCACTGCCAGGTTTGCATGCTGGGGAGGGATTAAAGGGATGAGGGGCTGAAAACCACATACCTGGAGACAGAGGTCCTGGCTGGTGCCAAGGAGGCGTGGGAACTCTTTCGGGGTTGAGTGGCACAGACCCCATGCCTGGCTCCTGCTTTATCAGCCCGTTGAGCATCTGTGCACTAAGGGTGTTTGGGGGTGACTCGGAATGCTTCCTTTTCTTGGCAGGGTGCACCGGGAGGCTGTGGGATAACGGGGAGGTGACAACCCTGCAACATCACCACCTTCTGCCTCACCTACCCACGGTGAGTTCTGTGCCAGGCGTGCACTGAGCCACATCTCAGTTTCCCCTCTGTCCCCACCATCCAGCTTTGAGTGTCCCCCCTGGGTGACTCCCACCTCAACACCTCCCCAGAATCCCCCCAAACCCAAATCACGCCAAATCCCAATGTCCAGCAGCCTTACTCTGCTCCGTGCTGCTGGAGAAGCTGGTGCAGCATCTGTGACTGCTGAGCGTGGTGGAGGTCAGCTGGTGCTATGCCCTGCCCCATGCCATAGGGTGGCATCAGGGGCTCAGCCTTCATGTACAGGTCCCGCTGCAGGCCAGGGTAGTGCGGGTGGGAAGGAGGGGGCACAGCTTGCAGGTGGGGGGGAGGAGGAGGAGGAGGTGGTGGCGGCGGAGGATGCTCCAGGCGAGATGGGGGAATTACATGGCACATGTTCTCTGGGGTCATGGTCCGAAGGAGGTGAGGATCTTGAAGAGCAGAGAAAGAGGAACGCCTGTGAGACCACCGTGAGGTCTAAGCTTCAGCTCCAAGCCCAGCCATGAGGAATTCCCTGTGAGCGCTCCTCTGCCATCAGAACTGAGCTTCACTAACTCAAAGGGCACACAGGTTCTCAGGCTGAGGGAAAACAGGGAAGATTACAACCACTCCTGGAATTTCCTAAAGCGCAGGTACCTTAATGTTCCGTAGTGAAAACCTGACTTTAAGGAATTCTGTCTGGTATCAGCTCTGCAATTCCCTTCAAAGGGAAGAAGCATCAGGCAGAAAGTTAGGATGAGAGGTGACGGCCTCAAGCTGTGCCAGAGGAGGGTCAGGCTGGATATTAGGAAAAATGTCTTTGCAAAGAGCGGCGTTGCACTGGCACAGTCTGCCCAGGGGGTGGGAGAGTCACTGTCCCCAGAGGCATTCAAGAACCATGGAGATGTGGCACTGAGGGTCAGTGGGCACAGTGGGGATGGGTTGAGAGTTGGACTTGATGGCCTTAAGAGGTCTCTTCCAATCTCTTCCAACCCTGGTGATTTGATGAACATGCCTGCATCACCGAGGAACGACATGGATCAAGAAAGAGCGGTGGGATGACAGGTCCGACAGAGGGGCCTGTCCAAAGCCTGTGCCTGGAAACAGAGCCTTTAAGGTGACTGTGACCTCCACATTTAAATAAACAAAAACAAGCATTCAAATGATCCCACCTTCCTCCTCCTCTCTGTGGAATGGGATACTAAAGAAATGCCATGCTTGGGATTGATTTGACTACACTGCCATCAAAATAAATGCTGGTGGAGAGGCATGCAAATTCTCTGCAGCTGCCTAGGCTCCAGCTCAACACCAGCTCAATGTGTGGCAATGCCAGTGCATAGCAGAGGGCTTCAGCTCAAACCAAAACACTCCTGGAATCTGGACTCATATATTTACTCTAGAAACCAAAGACATTGGTACAAAAGTTGATGCAAGGCAAGACTCGAGCAAGTTCCTCTCAGATGGAGCAGAAAATCACAGAATCATAGAATGGCTTTGGTTGGAAGGGACCTCAAGGATGAGTCAATGTTGGCACCATTTCAGCAGCTTATTTTTATGTGTTGTAGAAACGAATGGGCATGTGCCATATGCTGTGTGAGTGGAAAGCAAAGATTGGAGTCTGGTGAACTGCACTGATCTTCTACACCAGCTTCTCCATCCTCTCTGCATCCCAAAACAAACAGTGGGAAGAGGAGAAACTTTCCACCTGGGACACGTTTCTCTGGCAAAATCACACCGTTCTACAGTCTAAATGAATAAACGTAGTGATCAAATGAGGATCTGAAGGCAAGCTTCCCAACCATCCTTGGACAACAAGCACAGACAGACTCAGGGCTGCTTCAGGGCTTGCAGAGCAGCCCTCGTGCCTTGCCCTGCAGAGCACTGAGAGGAATGGGTTTTCTCAACATCTCCAGTGCATGTGCTGCATGTAGGGCCCTGAAGAGCTCCCTGCTGCCTCCTCTCCTCCCTAAGCAGAGTGCTGGAAGCGCACTGGAGCAGCTCTCCCCTCGGTGAGCAACTCGGCCTCTTTGTTATATTTAAGGAAGGGGCAGGAGGAATTCCAGGGATTTTTTTTTAGCAAGATAAACAGAACTCTTGACCTCTTCCATCAAAAAAAAAAAAGAGTAAGTGCTGTTCCTGGTGAGGAATGGTTGGAGCTTGGGAAAGAGGGTGCTGCTGGCGAGGGGGAAGGGAGCCCAGGACAACCTTCCCTCCTCACCAAGGAGTTTCTCCAGCAAAGCACAGCGAAGGTCAGCACAACACGAGGTGGCTCCCCAGCAGGGAGCCGGGGGGCTGGCAGTGGCCGTGGGTGGGACAGGCTCTCTCACCCTTGGCAGGGGGAGCCCCAGGTCAGAAGGCGGGGGGGGGGGTGGGGGGGGGTGGGCATGGAAGGAACTTACTGCTGAATGGAAGGCTCATCTTGGTCTCCCCGAACCGGGTTCCATTTCAGGGACGTTCTCCTTGCCTTTGGCTCACTCTGGGCACAGGGCAGCACAGGGAGGCTCCGGCTGCCACATCCCACCCTCCCAGGGACGAGCCATGCTGCCGATCGCTCCCCGTGTGAGTGGGTTCACATCTCTCCTTCCCTCCCGTTCCCTCTCTTGCTCACTCTCCCCCCTTGCAAAGACCAGCAGGAGAACAATAGGCGACAGTCCAGGGATATTTACTAACTGATAATCTCCCCACGTATTGCAGCCGCCTGTTTTCTCCCGTCTGATAAAGACTGCAGAGCCAACCACTTTCATGGAACAAAGAGGGGGAGGATGTTGGGCCTGGGGTTTTCCTTATTACATATATTATTCCCCCCTCCCTCTCTCTCCTTAAAGCACTTACCAGTCACCTGCTGAGGTGAGTAGGCTTCTGATCCAGAGTCAGGGGGAGAGTCGGGTAAAGTGCTGCAGAGAAAACAGAAGGGAAGGTCATTGTAAAGCAGCTTCCAGCAATGGGATCAACTGGTCTAGTTGGAGCAATGCGTGGTCCCACAAGATGCCCATCAACCTGAGTACCTCCAGTGACCATATGGCGACTGCATTGCTCTCACCATTCCCTGCAGCCCACACTTTGGCAGCACGGAGAGGTATTTTGCTGACCTGCCTATGAGGCTTCCCCACCGGCTCAGCAGCTTTGAGTCGAACAGAAAGACATTCGTTCCCCCAAGACCTTGTGCTTCACCATGGAGAAATGGGGCATTCTAGGGAAGCTGAAAGCACAACTTGGGAAGCCCATGGGCTGCACCCTGCCGTGCGACCTGTACAAACCTGAGCACCACCACAGCTGCCAGCTGTATCACTCTACCTCTGCTCCAATGGCACCAGGGGCAAGATTCGGTCCTAACTGCAAAATGCAACTGAATTGGGCACTCAGCTGCACAACCAGGCTACGGGATAGCAACCACAGAGAGAGTGCCACCTTTGCTTCCTTCCTTACTGGGCTCTTCAGCCATTCCCAAAGCCCCTCCTTGGAAATCAACTGGAACCAACACTTCCTTCTCTTTCTCCCAGCCCCTCCTCACCAGACATATCTTCAGGCCAGGGTAAATCTTCCACTGTCCTGGTACACAAGAGAACGATTTGCTCATGTCAGATTCTGGTTCTTCTCTAGTAATATTTTGCAGGAGATTACATGCATGGAAAGGATCGAGGCTCTGCTGCCAGCTAGACTGAGGAGGGGTCACCGCAAGCCAAAGCTGCAGCAGGGGTGGGCAGGAAGATTGTGGCTCTAGAGAAAGCACTTGCAGTGTGCTCTACCCATGTGCAAATCACCAGCAGTGGGGTATCCAGGGAGGTATCTTGTCTGCCTGCTTGTATCCACTGCCTTGGCAATCCCTACCATGTTCCAGCAGCACAGCACTCTGCAAAGCCTGCTCCTGCTATAACAAATCGACCAGAGACAATTCAGGGACAACTGAAGCAGAAAGATGGGTGCTATGCAGGGAGGTCATGCAGGCATGCCCAGCCCATGGATAGGGTTTGTGGGCGTTCGACACTGAGACTGCTTCTGCCACGGAATGAGTCCTTCTGGGATGCTGAAGAAATGCTGTGAGCAAAGCTAACCTCGTTCATTTCACCCAAACAAGGCCTCCATCTCCAGCAGCCAGCACTTGCTACGAACCCTGCTTCCACTGTACGCAGCGACCACCCAGTGGAGTCCAGCCATGAAGCCACATCCCAGGCCAAGGATCCACCACAGACAAAGCAGCACATATTCCCAGGCAAATGCTTTGATCACCGCCATGACAGCCCCAAATGATGACATGAGCTCTCCCCTCAGCTACAGCAGTTCCTGATGCCTCCTTGATGGATTTGTTGTTCTCCTGCAAGTCAAGACGATGAAGCCAGCAGACAGGTAATCAGACCTGGACTATGAATGGAGGAGAGCTATGATCCTACCCATGACTTCTCACATCCTGGAGAACGCCAGAGGCACACAGAAGAAAGGGATGCCACAGAAGAGCATCCCACCCCGCTTTTGGCATGGCTTCCCCTAGGACTCATGTCTCCACTGCAACTCCCTAATCTGGGAATGAAATAAGGGCAGATTTTATTTAGGTTGTCACACTCAGGACGATCTTTTCCAGTTCATCCAAGCCGAAGTCATCCCAGTGGAGCTACATTACAGATCCAATTATTCCTCCTGCAAGCTGGTGGACTGAGCACGGGAAGCACCACGCCGTACTTGCTGGCGACACTAGAGGGCAGAAAGCAGAGGAAGAAAAGCCAGAGAGGGCTTCGTTGAGATGAGCAGCAGTTCTGGGGTCCTCCTGGTCTCCACGTCCCTTACATCCATCATCTGCTGGAGAAGGCCCACAGCCCGGCTGCGCTCTCTGTGTGGTGCTCCCTGTCAAGGCTGCCACGTTGCTGTGCCCTCCCAGCCCACCAGCGCCGTTTCCCTCATCATTTCTCCTCCCAGTTGTCCAGTTGAGTCCTTCAGCAATGCTAAGACTCGATTATCATCTTCCCCTTCACTGGGGCTGCATCCAGAGCCAGTTATGACGGGGAATAACTTTGGCTCAGACACCATATCTTTCTTCTCTTCAGTATCTAAAACATCAGGCCAAGAGAAATGCGTTTTTTTGCCCAACTTAGCTAACATCTTCCCCTGGGATTGCCAAGGGGACATCCTGGAAACTAAGTTTGGTCTTATTCAGACTTATTCTGCATCTCTTCCTTCTTGAGAAGGACGATACTCCGTCCTGCCACACACGTGGAGATGTGCATCTGTCATCTGTCTCCCTGTATATGCATGGGATGTCACTGATCCTCTCCAATTCAGCACACACAGGCAAGACCAAAACTGAACAACTTTTCAGAAAACTCATGACAAAGCATCTCCCTGTGAAGCCAGGGCTTAACAGTGGCTGACACGGCTGGCGGTTAAGGCACTATGGGACAAGCCACCTCTACCCTCCAGGCCCCACCAGCCTGGAGGATTGCTGGCCTCACCTTGTGCCCTTGTCCTGCCACCCCAACCCCACTTACCCAGGTGCGTAGGAGGCCTTGGGCTCCGATTTGATTGGAGGGACCATGCTGTTTAGGCAGTGGCCACCGAGGTAGCCCTTGGGCACCGCCATGCCATTGTTGTTATTGCAGTTGAGGTGAGCACCATAGCTGGGTCCGCAAGGGTTGGCCAGGAGAGGACCGTGATGGATCGGGATCTGGCTGCCCGGGGGAGGAAGGTGGAGGGAACCACTGGAAGCAGGGTTGTTCACATGCCCAGCACTGCCGACGGAACTGGGAAGAGGCGCGCTGATGGTGGCTGAGCTGGAGGGCTGGGGGTGTGCACAGCCAGATGAAGCAGAGATGTCAGGGAAACAGCTGAGAGAGAGAAGGTGATAACCTCAGCTGCGAGACAGGTAGGTGGCACTTTCCACCCGCTACCCAGCCCTTGAGCAACACGGACGGTGCTCTGGGACACCCAGAGGAGGAGTGAAACAGCCAGCATTGTGGTGGCACCAGCAGGAGTGCATAGGTTGGTCACTTGGATCAGTGGGAATGATGCAACCCCAAAGGGTGAAAAATCCACCTGCAGGGATGTAAAGGCCAGAAGTGCCCAGGAAACCAACCTCCTATAGGGGAGGACTCTAGCAGGGACAGTGGAACATACAGGGCACAGTGATTTGAAGATTCCTCGCATTGCAGAGCTTCTCCACAGAAAACAACAGCAAGTACAGCTCCTGCTGAGGAGCAAGGGAACCACTTACATATCTGGTGAGTCCTCCTTGCTGATGTACTCCTCCAGGATGCTGGTGTCGATGTTAGATGGCTCCAGAGCTCCATTAATGTCATGGCCTGCGAGGACAGAGGAGACGGAAGCAAGAGCTGTGAGAAGGACATGAAAAGCAAAGGCGCTGCAGAGCAGAAACGCCTTAGACCTTAGCAGAGCCAAAACCAAGATGAGAAGATCAGCAGGTCCAGCAGTTTGAGGACCGTTGGTCCATAGCCATCTGCATCCCAGAGCAAAATCAGACAGCGCGGAGGCCAGGCGAGCAGCGGGTTTCCCTCTGCCTTCTCCTGAGGCCTCCTCCTCCCCTCTCCTGCCCTGGGGAAGCTGGGCTGGGTTTTGTTGACAGAAAGTGCTTTCTTTATCTGTCTCTCTCAAGTGGGAGTCCGCAGCTCTCAGGGGCTGCTGCCAGCCCTCGGTGCCAAAGACACTGCCAAGAAAGTGGAAGAGGAGACTTGGCCCCGATAAGGAAGAGGGCCCTTCCCAAGAGGCCCAAAGCTTGAGGGCCAGCCCTCGCCCCCCACAGGCTGTGTGCTGGGGGAAGGTCAACCGACGAACCGCGAAAAACCCCACCTGGGTTCTGGCCCACACCGGCCAATTGCAGCACTCTCCTCCGCAAATCCCTTTCATTGTAAAGACGGGCAAATTGGCAGAAATAAATCCAGCCAGGAATTCTGCCAAGCGGACAGGGTTTGTGCATGGACAGGGGAATCTCTCCCTTGGTAATGAGGGGGAATGATCCCGGGGATCTGCTCGCGGGAGGACATCCAGCCCTTGGGGCACTGCGGGCAGCAGGAGGTGACACTGTCCCCTGTAAATTCTGTGGCTGCAAGCACACCGCTGTCCTGCTGCAAGCTATGGTTGGCTGGGAGAGCTCAGCGTGGGTGCTGCGTCCCCCGCAATGATCCTTCACCCTGCTCCCAGCCCCTCACTACCAAGGCACCTCTT
Organism: Centrocercus urophasianus; assembly: GCF_019232065.1. NCBI lineage: Eukaryota > Metazoa > Chordata > Aves > Galliformes > Phasianidae > Centrocercus > Centrocercus urophasianus. Next base: position 59,043 of record NW_024884688.1, read on the forward strand.
CTGCACTCTCTCCATCACCTCACCATCTGCCAACAAAACCGAGCTACAAAACATCTGGCAACCACTGGCCACAAAAGCTATTGGAAGACATGTCTTCATCCCAAGTTCTGGGCTGGGGACCTATGTTTTCAAAAGAGTGATAGTGCGTTGGCACAGGATGCCCAGGGGGTGGTGGAGTCACCGTCTCCAGAGGTGTTCCATGAACGTGGCACTGAGGGACGTGGTCAGTGGGCATGGTGAGGTAGGCTTGTTAATGGGCATGGTGAGGTAGGTCGAAGTTGGACTTTGAACTTTTCCCAATCTTAACGATTCTACGATTCCAAGAAACCAAAAAGGCACTTGACCAATTTTGTTGCCTTTCCCCAAGCTATTGAGCCTGTCCAGGAAAAAGCCTCAAGATACCTGACCCCAACAGGTTTCCCTTCCATCTCCAAACCCCAGCAGCTTCTCCACAGTGGAAAGGGGAGCCCAGGACCTACCCAGAAAGGACAGGAAGCCCTCCAGAGACAGCAGCACTGCTGGGCTCTCCTTTTTTTTCTGCTGCCTTCTCTTAAAAGTCACCTTTGGAAGTGCTCAGCAGAGACTTAGGCATGGGGTGTGATAAGAAATGTGATGCAGGAGCTGCGTCAGCTGTGCTGCCTCAGTAATGGCAAGGCTGGGTCCAGCTGCACACGTGCAACGGGAAGGGCTGCCCACTGAAAATGTAGGGCTGTCCTCAGCTTGAGGACTCAGGGACAGGGAACGTCCCACCATGGCTCCCCTGCATGCCGGGCTCTTATTGAAAGCCAGCTTAGGTGATTAATTAAAAGCTAATGCTTCTCCACTGAGTCACGAGCTCCTAACGACACTAGTAACAGTCCCTCCTCTTCCGAGGTGGGATTAGGAGGGAGCAGGAAGTAGCTCAACACCCACATGGCACTAGAGCTTTCGTCACCTGCCTCCCCTCTCTGACGTCCCCTCAGCCCCAGGCAGCACGCTGACCTCCCTGGAGGGGCTCCTTGGGTCAAACAACCTTCCATTTCACCCCTCCTTCAGCCAGTGCTGCCGCAAAGGAGCTCCCAAACCTGCCAGCACCCTTTGCCCTGCCTTACCCTTAGCCCCCTCCTCACAACAGCACCAAGGAGGCCCTGAAGGCAAACTCTGCCACAATAAGCAGATGCTAAACCCACAGCACCCTCCTCACGAGCAGGGCAGAGGCCCCATATGTGCGAGAATGTCAGGAATCCCAATGTTTGGACTTGTTTTCTCTGCCTTCCCCAAACCTCCAAACACGACCGCCATCCAAGCAGAGCTACTTGCTGCCTTGCTCCGACGGCACGGGGCTGCTGGCACAGCTCTCCTGGTGATATCAATCCCTGTCCCCTTTCCAGGTGCTCCATCGCAGCCCATTTCCCATCAGAGATGGGCACTGAAAGAGTTAAAGGCATCTGGCCCCTGCAAGTCATCATATTTACAGGTCTAAGAGATTAAACCCAGAATTTACCTCGAGTGATAGGCTGATAAGTTTATGGTATTTCTATTTATAACAGTCCCTCCCCCCCAATTCTTGCTCTGTTGCCTGTCTTCTAATCACCTATAATCCTGCCTGGGTCTCCTGGGGGTGGAGGGAAGGGAGAGAGAGGAGGAACTTCATTCTGGGATCCACTAACAAGAACCAGATGTGGGAACCTGGAGATGATGAGGTCAACATCTCCCCAGGCTGGGGAACACCAGTGAGGGGGAAGAAGAGACGAGGTTGTGCCTAGCCACGCACGGATGCATGGTGCGTCCCCATGCCTACGCATCAGAGACTGAATTTTTGTGCTTGGTTTCAGAGAACCATTTTAGGGGGTGCTGGTTTGAATGAGAAATGAAGCATTCTGCTCCAAAAGCAGGACTGGAGATGAATAAAGAACCACAGCGAGTACCTGCCTCATGGTAGCATGGATGGTGGCATCCCTCTGCCATCTTGGCCCTACCTGCTCCCCAGTCCGAGTGCTCTGGGCAAGAAACCTGTGATGGTGCTGGAAGCCTGACTGTTCCTCCTCAGCACGCTGCTGACAAAGCCACCGCCAAGCAGGGAGGATGTGGTGGAAGTCTCCAGGAGCCATGCAGTGAGATGGCACCCACAGGTTGCACAGCTGGCAGCCCATTGCCACACTGGCACATTCCCAGGGCCCCACGGGCTCCACATCCCTTTCAGCTTCCTCCTGTGTTTATTCTTCTGCCCCAGAGGATTGGCTGCTGGCTGGGCTGCGAGCACAAGGAATCTGGGCCACAGCATGCTAACCAAACACCATCTAAGCTCAGGAGCTGCAGGTTTGGGATCACTTCTCCCCAGCTGGGAACAGCAGCCTCCTATGCCTCGGGATGGGATGCAGTGAGGGTGAGAGAACACTCCTATCACTGCTCAGAGCCCTGGGGACAGCAGGATGCTTAAGGCACAGCAGGACGAACTGTCCTTTGCTCCACAGTCCCAACTCTGTGGGTGCAAAGGAGGAACACATCTCCTCTGGCAGGGGGGAATGCAACCCCGCAGCCCTCGCCTCCCCTCACATCCCAGCCCAGCATTCCTCCTCAATTAATGCTCTTTATTACCTGACTGTAACAATAACCAGTCCCTCCTGGCAGAAGTGGCTCTTGTAACCTGAGTGGGACGCCAAGACAGACCTCTCCCCCATCTCCCCTGGAGCACTTCTGGGACCACCCCAGAGCAAAGCCCTGAGGCACAGAGGAGCCCCTCCTGGAGCTGTGGGGTTATCCCCTCTTTTGATCCTCTTCAGCCTCCCAGGACAGCCTGCTGGGGTCTGCATGGGTTGCGAAAGGGAGAAACCAACGGTGCCAACCCAGCAGCTCTATAACTCTATATAGCTAACATACATGGGGTTACTCCCCCCTGCATGCTCTCACCAGGTGGTTTCAGGTGCATTAAGACACCTTTCTGCTCACACACACAGCACGTGCCCCACATGCCCCTCACCACCATGAAGGCAGGACTGCTGCAATCAACGCAGAGTTACGGCCATCTCATTTTCAAGGACATCACCTACCCTATAGAAGCCATAGAGCAGCTCTTCCCGTACAGAAGAGGTGGGGTTTAACCAAGACACCAGATCCTGGTACTGGAGGATGAGCTGCAGGGTTCCCAGTGGCCAGAAGGTCCCTGGAGCAACAACCGGGCTCAACCAACAGCAAAACACCATGCCAGTGCCATGCACGACACACTGCCACCGAACCATTGCCATCCTCCAGCCCAACACCAAAAGTCAGCAGAATCCCCACACCTCCACCCTCCTACCGAGCCCCCTTTTCTCCTTCTGGCCTGTCCACTTTCTCCTCTCTCCCTCTCCCAGCCCAACCCACGTGTCCCCAGCTCCTGTCTGCCCTCGTCCCTTCCTTCCCAAGCCACTGCTCCCCCAGAGCCCTGGGGCTGCCCACCCTGGTCTCGGCCTCTCCTCCGTCCTTGCCAGCTGTGAACATCGGCTTGGATAGAGCCATTGTCTTTTGGGCATCGGGGCCGAGGAGGAGGGGGGGAAGGTGTGAGAGGGGACACAGTGGAGCGTTTGTGCGCGTCCGCGCTGCCGTCAATGCCCTGCTTGTCCATTCATGCACTAAGATGGCAGAAACAGCAGCACCCACACAAGTGTCGCCATTTGGTGGGGTCCAAGGTGCCCGCCCAGGGGGGCACATTGCCCTGTTTGTTTGGGGAACGGCAGAGCCACCAGATAATGCCTGTATCTCCCTGCCTGGACCGAGGGTGGCGGTGAGGACAGCAGGAGTGGAGAAGCCCCGTGTCTGGGAATAAGGCAGCAGGGAGAGGCTTCCAGCCTTCACTGAGCACCCCAGGGTGACCACAGAGACACTGCCCCTGCTGCAGGGCCACCAGTGCTGGGGCCTTTTGGCTCCCATAGAGGCTGTAGGGCCACTGTGCACACATGGGGCTTGGAGATGCGTGCCAGCCTTGTGCAAAGCAATCCTTAGGCATGAGGCTTAATGATCAGACAGCAACAGAACACAAACCTAGAGGCAGCCAAGCAACGCCTGGAACACTACGTCCAGATCAGGCATCTTGTTCCTCCCTTCTTGTTGGGAGGCAACAAGGTCCCTCCTGTCCAGCCTGGACAGCCTCCAGAAGAGGCCAAGTGCACGAAGGCTGAACTATTTATCTAGATGGGACATTTTCCAGGGCCTGGGGAGGGCCATCACTATTTCTGAGCACCCAATATCAATCTCCTGCAAGTGGGAGTGCCGGGATATCGATGCTTGGCGTTGGTTCAGGATTGGCTCATGAGCTGATGCGTCCTGCTTTGAGTTCTCTTTAGTAGTGAAGGGTATGGAGATGCATAATAAAATGCACTGTTTGCTCATTCTGACCAGCCGTGAGCTGCCTCGTGCACTGGAACATAGCTCCTGCACCAGGGATTTAGCAAACAGCTCCCAGACAATACGCAACAGATACCGAGCGTGCTGCTTGGATCCCGTGCCCCCTGCAGGCTGGCTGTGCTCTGGGTCTCACGTCAATGCAGCAAAGGAGGAACAGTTTTAAACAAAAAGAAGAGAGATTTAGGAGGAAATTCTTTACCCAGAGACCGGTGAGGCCCTGGTGCAGGCTAACCAGAGAAGTTGTGGATGCCCCATCTCTGCAGATGCCCAAGGCCAAGCTGGATGGTGTCCTGGGCAGCCTCAGCTAGCGGCGAACAACCAGCCCACGGCAGGGATTGGGGCTGAGGGGGCTCTGAGATCCCTTCCAACCCAACCATTCTGTGGTTCTACGATCTTTAAGGACGCCTCCAACCCAACCACAAGCATGCTCACTTGCAGCTCCAGCTCCTGCCAGGGAATGCAGCAAACAACACAGTCTCTTGCCAGTGCTGTGAAAAACAGTCGTTATGAGGGAAGAGCAGGAAGCAAGGAAGCAACAGGAACTATGTGAGCCATTAGATCAATGACAAAACCCCTCTGAGAGCCTTCTGAACAGGCCAGCACAAGGCCACTTGCTCCCAGCTCGCCCTGCTCTCCATTTGGGAGGCAACGCTCAGCCTCGCTGCTCTCCTCAAAGCCCAACCTGAATGCTCCCTTTTTTTTTTTTTTAAATCCCCATTCATGTCAAGGCCTAAATAGTGTGAGGATTTCACAGCTGGGCTGTTCGCTCAGCTTCTAGCCACAACTCCTCCAGCGCTGACTGCCATCAACCTGACGTTATCTGCCTCCTGGGACCTCCCAGTGCATTTCCCTTAACACTGAATGACCTTATTAGAAACTTCTTCCCGTTTCTTGCTGTAGCTCCCCAGTCCTCCCAAGGAAGCACTGTTGGCTGAATTCACCCAAAGCAGACATGTCTGCAACTCCAACAACCACAAACTGCCCAGGGATGGGGAGCTCCATCTCCCTGCTTCCATCAGCTGCAAAGGGAGCACTGCTGTCCAACGCGCCACCGCCTCCATCCCAGGGCTTCCACACTTATGGAAAACCCACAGCCATCTCCGCTGGGGATCCATACAGGCCCCTCTCCCACAGCTCCGAGCCTAGAGTTGGCTTCAGGCAGAGCACATCTCCAGAAGCCTGCCTCTTAAAGCTCATGTGCTTCAAGTAAAAAAGCCCTATAAAACTTCGCTACTACTCCCCTACAAGAGCTAACTGAAAGCATTCCAGTCTGCATATTATAGGCTGGATTTCTGTTAGCGAAAAGTAGAGCCCTCGCGATGAGACACTGCTCTGCACCAGTGGTGGTGGTACTGTTTGCTAACCCTTCGGGTTCGCTGGTACCATTCCCAGCTCTTCCACAGGCAGACTTGGCTTGGATGAAACACTGCATGTTCTGGACAGCCCAGTGGTACCATCAGCTACTTATTTGTGCCTTGGATGAGCTAAGGAAAGCTCCTGCCCTGGAGTTCCCCGTTCTGCAGGTCCCCATGTTGCTGTGCCCTGTGTCCCTTCAGCCCCCCAACACTGACAATGAAAGAAGTTCTGAAACACCATTCATCACCTTTCTCCTCTACGTTTTCCACTGTGATGCACATGAAAACTCACCCTGTCCAACTCTCCGTGCCAGCGGCCTTTCCAAAGGCTGAACTGAAACAGGAGGGAAGGCAGACGGACAGACCCTCGCTGTGCCCACCCAGAGCTCCTCACTGACCTCAGGGTTTGATCTGAATGGGACCTCAGCATGGAGAGGGCTGCTTCTGTCCTTCTGCAGAGCTGAGCATCCATCAGATTATCAGCAAGCAGCCAACTGTGCAATGGCTTGGTGGCTCTTACAGTGCCCTTTTGAAGCCTCTGCTTTGCTTTAAGCAGGTGTTTCATTTCCAATAAAGTCAAAGCTGTGCTTTTTAGGGCTTTATTGTATCAATGTCCATAACTGTTACTTGTCATAACAGAAGAGATAAGCCAAGATCGAGCTGACTGATAAACTGTTTGGTTTCCTGTTTGTTTGGACTTCCAGCAGATAGCTGTAATCAGCACAACGGACTGAAAGTCATCAGTGAGAGCTGTTTATTAATAAGCGTCGTCTGGCACACATTCTAACTTTCATTACCCTCTCCCAAAAACTGGAGACACCAACAGCTAGATCATGGCATATGAGTAATGAGAGCAGTGGAAGACGACTTGATAGACGACTTGATAGAGCAATGGGGATGAGGAAGGAGAAAGAGTGGGAAGAAAGGAAAGGCGAACACAGGTTAAGTCCAGAGAGGCTGTTTATAAGGGTGGATAGTGATAGGACAAGCGGGAATGGTTTCAAACTGAGACAGGGGAGGTTTAGGTTAGATATTAGGAGGAAGTTTTTCACACAGAGGGTGGTGAAGTACTGGAACAGGTTGCCCAAGGAAGCTGTGGATGCCCCATCCCTGCAGGCATTCAAAGTCAGGCTGGATGTGGCTCTGGGCAGCCTGGTCTGTTGACTGGCGACCTGCACACAGCAGGGGGGTTGGAACTGGATGATCATTGTGGTCCTTTTCAACCCAGGCCATCCTACGATTCTATGAATCACAACCCACTGGCATCAAAACAGACAAAGTTCAGAAAGATAAGAAGGAAGAGAGTGTACCCATGAAGCCTGATGTGGGAGCCAACAGGTAGCCAAGTGTGGTGCCACAGCCACCCGGCCTCTAAGAGCACCCCTATTCTCTCCTCTGGGCTCTGCACCTCCGCTGTACCTGACAGCCTCATCTCTCCCTGCCCACAGCTCTAAGGTCACCCTGGAAAACTCCAGAAGGTTCTCTCTCCTGAAGGATGCTACCCTATGAGCTGGAGCCTGGAAGAGGCATCCGGCCAGCTCCATCCCAAAAGCCACCAGCCCATTCCTGTTTGTGCCTCCAGCTGCTCCCCCGTCCTCTGGCGACGCACACGCTGGTTAATCATTCCTCAGGCACCTTTAGCTTACTGGGGTTCTTATCAGAGAGCACAAAGTCCAAGCCCCAACCAGCAGCACGGCTGCAGGGAGACCAGGGGCTTCCCAACAAGCCGTGCCGCTGCAGTACCAGGCAGGGATGCAGTGCAGGGACCTGCCGCATGCACCCGTGTGCGCCCCAGGGCAGTGCCCAGCTCCCTGCAGCACTCACCGTGCACACTTTGATCAGTGGAGACTTTCACCACTTTACATACGCTGGAGAGCTTTGTTCTTCCAAGGGAGGATTTCCCTTGGACAAACCCTGCTTTGCTTCCTTACCTTGCGAGAAGTCTTGATCCCTATGAAGAAGCCAAAGCCGCACTTGGCCCTGCTACCCAAAACCATGGACGGGCAGGTGGTGGCTTCTGGAGAAGTTGGTGGTGCAGGCTGGGGACAAAAGCTTTCTCCTCTGGGCTCCTCAGCCCTTTGGACCTCCCCAGAAGGCCCACGCGTTGGCAAGCGATTCCCAAGCACGAGCCCAGCACCAAGTCCTGGTTTGTGTCTCAGGGAGCATACAGTTCAACCTCCTGGCCAGGATCCACAGCCACACACCCTACTCACATCAACAAGTCCCTGAGGCCAAGTGACAACTCCCACCTTCACATCTTCTCTCCAGAAGACCCAAGCCACTCACTGCTGCCTTCTCGCACTTTTGTGTGTGTACCAGACACAGAAATGCCTCCACGAGGCTCCTGGCCTTGGCCGCCTTTGGGATCACTGCACCACGTCCAGGGGTCAGCACCACAGCTGCCTGCCCTCACATCACACCAACAGCAGCACCTCTTCGGCCCAGCAGGATCCTCCATCCCACCCCAGCGGGGCACCCTCTGGGCCAGCATCTCTTTCTGATACCTGCTGCAGGCAGCAGCCAGCAGGATCTCTGAGTCACCAGCAGCCTGATCACATCTCTCCAAGGCTCCATGGCACCTTTCCCTGCCTCATGGCTGGTCCCTGCATGGGCATCAGCTCCCCACACACCAACATCAATCTGAGCATGGACAAAGTACCTCTCGCCATCCCCGACACAGCTTCCATGGGCGCACGTGGCTCTGAATCACAAGCCACCCCTTACTAGATGTCTTAGAGATCCACCCTCCTATGAGTAGCTTCTCTGTCCCCACATCCCCTGTCCTTTTCCCAGCCAGGAGAAAGCAGGTATGGGGGAAGCTGAGGAAAGAAGGCAGGACGCAGAGAAGAACCAGTGTGGTTACGAGGGCAAGGATGAGTGCTGTGGCTGAAGGCTCTTGGACATCCTCCTGCTACTCCTGGATGGAGCAACTCCCTCCACCAAGGAATGCTACCCGGAGCTGGCAGTGGGATCAGAAAAAAAAGAGACAGAGAGGGCAGTGAGGAGGGGAAGCTGAGCTGTGGGGAGATGGAGAGGGACCTGTACTGTTACCTGCTCGGATCCAGTGCATCCTGAGCATGGTGAGAGCAGACATCAAATCCCCGCTGCGTCCCTGCTCTCACCCTCTGTCATTTTGCTGCTTGTCCAGCTTGCAGGGCTGCTGATTGCCAGTTTTTCTATTCCTCTGGGGTAGAGTGGGAGGGTCAGGGAGTACACAGCTGCTACACTCTGGGATTTGGGTCTGCAAGGGGATTACCAGGAGGGATGGTCATGTGTTTGTGCTGTACCAGGTTCCCCAGGACGACTCTGTCACGGGCTCACTCTGCTCAGCAAGGAGCCCCACACAAAGCCTCTTTCCTTCCCCGCTGCTCAAGCCCACCCCACAGAGATGGTGACACCGCAAGGCCACCTCTGCCCTGAGCCATGGCCCCACATGCAGCACCACAGCAATGCATGGCAAAGCTTACTGCCACGAATGCACTCAGGGCATGCACAGGCTGGGCAGGTAGAACAGTCAATGTGAAATCCATCTGCACCCCAAAAAATATTTTTCTGTATGCCTCAAAGGAAACCAGACACTCTGATCCTCTGTAATTGCACTGCTACCTCAAGACCAAGTGTTTCAAAAAAAACTGTACAATCATAGAATGGTCGGGTTGGAAGGGATCTTAAAGATCACAGAGCCATAGAATGGTCGGGTTGGAAGGGATCTTAAAGATCACAGAATCATAGAACCGTGGCTGGCTGCCCCCCAGCAGCTCAGGCTGCTCAGGGCGCCATCCAGCCTGGCCTTGGGCACCTCCAGGGATGGGGAACCCACAGCTTCTCAGGGCATCCTGTGCCAAACCCTTACCACCCTATAGTTAAGAATTTCCCCCTAAGCAGGAAAACAGAGCAGTGACCCACATCACCTCCCTTAGGGTGGCATTTCCTATTGACATATGGAAAGTGCTCCATAATACCCAATAAAACTCACCAAAAAAAGTAGCCACTAAGGCACTGTGCCTGTGAGCACACCGCTGGCCAAAACCCTTCACTGACACCGATGTGCTCGCTGCCTTGCTGATAAACAGGGTGCTCCCTCCCAGCTCAGGGGCTCCCGTGACTCCAGCAGCAAGCACAGCCCCTGCACAGACACACAGGTCTCACACACCCTCAATGAAAATTGCCTTTAACCTTATTATCCACCACCTTTCCCAAGCCCAAATCCTCCAAGCTTTCAGCTCTTACCACTCTCTTGGGCACTCCTTGCCCAGTCCCCACGGCCAAACCACCCCCATCCCTGCCCCTCCAGCCCGGCTCTGCGCATCCTTCCCACTATACATTCTTTAGCAGCCTCTTATCTCATAAATTAGCTGGGAGAGAGAGGGATCCCAAATAGCTGAGCTCTGTCGTAACTCTTTCCCTTACGCGAGCGGTAGGCAGGGAGGAAGGTAAGGTTTCTAGCAGGATGCCAGCCAAGGGTCAGGCGCTTTCAACTCCCTCCTTTTCCTTTGATACAAAATACAAATGCTCCAGACAAACACTCCCAATGCTATGGAAAGACCAAAGCGAGCTCCTTTAGCTCTGCTGCCAGAAGCCCCAGCATCCTGTGCGCTCTCCTCCCAACCTCACACCCCTCCGTCCCGGCCACGCTGTGCCCCACTGCTCTCTGCTTTTCCCCACTCCTTCCTCAGCCGCAGAGCGAAGCCCTGTGCTTCTCACACTGCCGTCCTTCTCCAAGTCTCAGATCTCAGAGTGCAGGAACCACATTCCAGGGGACGATGCTGAAATACTGAATGCCAGCTCGGATCCTGTGCAAAGCCACACCAAGCAAACGGAAGGGAATTCCCTCCTTATTTCAGGGCTTTCAGAGCGGGGAGAAATCTCCATTCGAGAGAAGGAAAAGGATTCCACTATAAAAAAGATCACCTTTTTTTCCCCACACGTGGGAAAGGAAACTGCAGATACCTTTAAACAAGTTGTTACATAGGAACAACGAAGTGTTTCTACTTTATCCCCATAAATTAATGAACTCCAACAGACCAGCATTAAACACCCAGAAACCATTTAGCCCTCCAGTTCACGCAGATTCCAGGGAAGATCCATCTCCATTCTGCAAAATCAGGCACTACAGGCCTGTCACCTCCACAGAGCAAAGGATGGGCTCCACTTTTGCGTTCAAACGCCTCCTCTCCAACACTGTGTTATAACAGATGCTCCTGAACAACAGCACCAAAGGGATGCAGATGACCAAGGGAAACAAACAGCAGCTTTAGGCTCTGCAAAAAACTCTGCTCAATGTTCTTCAAAGGAAGCAAAGAGCAGAGATGGAGAAACATCCTTCAGCCCTGGTTTTCTTCGCTCTGTTGTTATGTGGACAAGACATTTTTAGGTCGAAAGGGAGACAGAGAAAGAGATAGAAAGTAATAAAGAAAAAAGGGAAAAGACAAAAAGAGAAAGAAAGAAAAATAGAATGAAGGAGAAAGAAAGGAAGGAGAAAAGGAAAGGAAGGAAGAAATGGAGAGGAAAAGAAGGAAGGAGGGAATGGGAAAGAAGAAGGAAAGAGGAAAGGGAAAGGAAAGAAGGAAGGAGGAAAGGGAAAGGAAGGGAAGAAGGAAGGAAGGAAGAGAAAAGGGAAAGGGAAAGGAAAGAGAGGAGGTCTCCCCGCCGCCCGCCGTACCTTCGAAGAAGCGCTGCAGAGCCTCCGTCTCGTCCACCACCTCCATAGCTGTGCCATGCACCGGGCCAAC
>NW_024884689.1:0-9730 GCF_019232065.1 Centrocercus urophasianus
GTGTGAGCAGAGCCCAGCAGTGTGTGCAGAGCCCAGCAATGTGTGCAGAGCCCAGCAGTGTGTGAGCAGAGCCCAGCAGTGTGAGCAGAGCCCAGCAGTGTGAGCAGAGCCCAGCAGTGTGTGCAGAGCCCAGCAGTGTGAGCAGAGCCCAGCAGTGTGTGAGCAGAGCCCAGCAGTGTGTGCAGAGCCCAGCAGTGTGTGCAGAGCCCAGCAATGCCTGGCTGAGCACTGAGTGGCTCCTGCCTTTATCTGCCAGTGCTCATTTCCTCCTCACTGCTACTCATCCACTCCTTCTGAAGCACTTTGGATTCTTGCAGGAGGGCATTTGTGTACATGTGTTTATTATTTGGGGCCGTGATCGCTCCATTTCTATTTCAAAGCCTCAGGAAAAGAGGGTTTTGACAGCGGTTGAATGCACTTGAAAAGATATTACATACTGATCCCTGTCAGCCGAAATCGGGGGCGAAAGTGAGACTTCTGGAGCAGCGCTGCTCCATTTCAGCCCGGTTCCAGGTGGGCAGGCATTTTGCTGCTCCCAGTCTCCTGCCCCAGAGACCTGAAAGCCCAAGGGCTGCAGTTTCAGCAGTGCTGATCCGTGCAGCTGGAGGTGGGACTTCAGGGCACGATGAAAACCTCTTGCAAAGCATTTCTGGAGATCCAACCAAGAGGATTAGTGCTGTGTGTTTGTTTTTCAAGTGATTACTTGCAGCAAACTGCTTTCCAGCCTTGCAAGCCCCTTGGCAAAGATCTGCAACTTGTACACAGGAATGAATAAACAGTTCTGCAGCCTGACAGCACGTACCTGCAGCAGGAGCGAACCCGCAGCAGGAGCAAACTGCCTTCCCCAGCCAGTAATTAGCCCCAAACACGCTCCCTTCCACTCCTTGCCTAATTGCTGGGGCTTTCAGGGTGCGTTGGCTCTGTGGCGTGCCCTGGGGGCAGCAGGTTTGTGTCTTCAAACACGGCTCGGGCTCCTCGCAGCCTTTAAAGCATCAGAAAGTTGTGTTGTTCCTGATCCAGGGAGGCGAGCGCCAGCCTTGCTCTGCCTCTCCTTCTGCTGCCCTTTGCCTTCTTCCCAAGGAAGCCCCAGGACGTGCACGAGTCCAAAGGCTCCCGCGTGAATCCTAGAGCTGCTGCGGAGCTGAGCGCTGCGCTTTGGCTGAGCTCCCCTCTGGGTGCTCCTGCACAGCATTTCCCTGCTCCCTGGGCAGCCCCACTTCTGCCCTCCCCGTCCTTGGGGTCCCAGGGGGCAGCAGCTCACCCCACACCGCCCTCTGTTTGCTCTCAGCTGACTTATCTGGGGCAATCAGGCTCGCCTTCCTGTTTAGCTTTCTTACAGCGCGCTGTTAAACTAAATCAACAGACTTGTACAGTCAGCATCTTGTTAACCAGGGCATTCTCAGGCCCTGTGTAATTAGCCAGCCGTGATGGGTGTTTCTGGAAGCGGGGCGCTCAGTCCCACGCTGGGTTTCCCCTCGAGAAAACACTGCTTCTCATTGCCACCCTGCTTCCAACGGGCACCACAAGGAGCCGAGCTGCTGCCGCGCAGTGAACGCAGCAGGATCAGCCAGCGCAGAGCTAATGCCACGCCATGCTATTTTATTTCCTAGCAAGCTCAAAATGGGGCAAAAGCCTGCCTGGGTTTTCCACAGCAGCTCACGGGGTGGGCAGTGAGGGACCCCCCGGGCGTTTTCCCTCGGGATGCTGCCGCTCTGGTCCTGGGGGAGGAGCAGGACCCCCTGGGATGGGGCCAGAGAAACCCGCAGGGCTGGAGGCGCCCACAGGGCAGCTCACTGTGCCAGGCTGCTCTCGAGGGTGTGAAGCTGCTGCTGGCCCACACCGGCTGCTGCGTGGGAAGGAGCAGCACAAACAGAACAGGAAAAATGCTGAGGCTGCAGGGAAGGCTGGGGTCGCCTGACCTGGAGCTGGGGAGCAGATGGGGAATGGTGTGCAGCTCCTTATTGCTGAGCGAGTGCACAGCAGCACAGCAGCACAGCAGCACAGCACACACGGGGCACGGCCCAGCGCTGGCTCAGCAGCCTCCTGGTGCAGCCCTCGTGGCCCTCAGAGGGGATATTTTTGGGTTTAATGCTTGGCAGCACGGCCGGCCCCTGCCTGGTGTGTGCCCACAGCTCCAGCGTGCTCCAATTCGTGTCCAGGGCTTTGGAAAGGGGGAAGGAGAGGCAGCCCCTCCCTCCAAAATAAGGCAAACCCAAATGCTTCTAGTGTGGGGTCACGCAGGGCTGCAGCCTCTCTCTGTGTTTCCTTCCTTGCTTCCATCCTGCAGATTTAGGGCTGGGAACGAAGGGATCTCCAGCATGGGGAGGATTGGGATCCCAGCTGCTCATGGGGCAGTTTGGGGGCAGAAGAGGACTTTGGACACCCACAGCTCCAGGTGTTCATCATTGGGGTAGAGCTTGGGAGTGCCCCGGGCTGCATCCAGCCCCACAGAGCCCTCTAATTGCTCAGCCCGTTAATTACATCGCATCCCAAGCAGTCGCCGCTGCTCCCAGCAGAGCTGAACCACGTCAGGATTTGATCCCCAAATTGCCCCCTCGCCACCGGGGCTGACAGACGCAGGGACTCCCACCTCCAAACCCCACACCCGAAACGGCGGGGCTGCAGGCAGACCCCAAAGCGCCGTGAAAGGAGCGGGGCGCCGGAGCCGCTGCCCGCTCTGCATTTCACCCTTCCCGAAGCCGGCAGGGCGCCAACGAGCCGGGCCGCCCGCCGCTAATTGGCAGAGCCCGGAGGAGCGGGAGGAGGAGGCTGTTACCAGGCAAAGCCGGAGTTGTTTGTGCAGCGAGAGCTGTTTGCTGGACTTTGCCGTGTGCGAGCTGTCAAGGAGCACCAGATTGTTATCAGCGCTTCTGTCTGCGGCTGCCGGGGGGCCGTCGCTCCCATTATTTTTATTATGCCCTATTATTTTGTTCTTCTTATTTAATTAGCTCGCTATTATTCCGGCTCATCCCGCAGCTCCTCGCCGCATCCCAGGCGGTTCCGCGCCCTCCTCGTCCGGTGGGGGCTGGGAGGGGAAGGGGCTGCGAGAGGAGCAAAACAAACTACAGCTCCCAGCGTGCCCCGCGCGCCTATCGCTGATTGGCTGGCGGGCAGGCGTCGGTCACACCCCCGCGACGCCATTGGTGAAGACGACGGTAGGGGGCGTGACCGGCGCCCATTCACACCCTCTATGAAAGAGCGCTCCGGGTCCCACGGCCCTAAGAAGCGCCGCGGCCCCAAAAAGCGCCACGATCCCGAAAGCGGCCCCGAAACGCGGCGTTGTGGTTATGAGCGCTCCGTAGCCGCTCTCACGCCGTCCCCGTCGCGGTGTCATGCTGGTGGCCGGTTCGCAATGCTGCCCTCCGGGGCTGGAGGAGCGTTTGGGATGCGGGGCTCTGCGGGGCGAGGAGGTAAGAAAGGAGCACCGCTGCCCCACTGCCCGACCGCGGGGCCGTGCGGAGGTTTGGGGTTTGGGTTGTTGTCGTTCCATCCTGCCCCCCCACCCCCCCACGGTGCGTCTCTTTGCGTCGCCCCAGTGCCGGGCAGTGCGCGGGTGCCCCGCTGTGCCGGGGCTGCATGGGGTGGGAGGGCGGTGCGACCCTGAGCGGAGTCCCATAGCGCTCAATCCCCATCCCAGCGGGTCTGGGTCGCCATACAGGTGTAGGGCAGCCGCCCCCCAGGTCCCATGTGAGGCTTGGGGCCGCTCCAAGGGCTGGGAAAGGTCCCACAGAACTCAGGGCTGTTTGCACTGGGAGTTCTGGGGTGTCCCTCCTGCTGCATCTCCCCGATTTGGGACTTGCCTCTGTCTGTAGGCAGGGGCAGCAATCGGTGGGGCTGCGCTGAGCCCCCAACCCAGAGATGTGGGATGGTTCTCAGAGGGTCTCTGCAGGGTGTTTGTTTAACCTCTCCTTATCACGAGCGATTTTCCAACACCTGACCAAGCCCTGGCAGCAGCACAGGGCAATGCTTGGCACTGCTCTGGGGGCATTCCATCCTTCCCCTGGTGCTCCATTTGGGGCTGAGCCTCCCCTGCCCCCCCCAGCCCGGCTGTGCACTTCAGGGCTGCAGCATCACCACCGTGCCTCAGTTTCCCCACCTGCAGAACGCAGTGCTGCCCCACAGCAGCACAGCAGGGGTTAAGCTCAGGAATTGCTTCACGCAGCAAAACATTACAGCAATGATTAAAATGCACCTCCAAAGGTCACCCTGAGCTGTCACAGCAGGGAGAGCTCCGCCGAGTCCCGGCTGGTTTTGGGGGCTGCAGCTTTGCTTTATGGGGTTTCTCCGTTGCTCGGCGGCCCGCTGAGCTGCTCCTTCACCACCGGTTTGGCTGCTGTGAGTCAGAGCAGTGCTCAGCGCTAATGGCACGAGCCTGGCCCTGCTGTCACCTTGCTGTCACCCTGCTGTCACCCCCTGTTGCTTCCGCCGTGACTCAGGGCAGGAGTGCCCCGTGCGCTCAGGGCCGTGGGAATGTGGGTGCCCACGAGGCGCCCGTGGGGCCGTGCTGCCCATCACGCTGGGAGCGCGTGGCTGCACTGACAGCTGCCACCTGGCCGCCTCGTGTCACCCCCCCAAATCCCATCCCGTCATCCCATTTGGGATGGGCGCTGTGCCCCCCGCCTCCCCGCAGTGCTGTGGGGACAGCTGGCAGAGCAGCGCTGCGCGCGGGTGCTGGCGCTGCTGGAGAGCCCTCTGCCATGCCGTGTCCTGCAGGTGAACGTGCTGCTGCGTGGGGCAGAGCTTTGTGCCAATGGGCTGAAGGAGCACAGCTGTGCTTTTGGGGTGGTTTTGGAGAGCGCTGCTGGGAGAGGCGCTCGCTCCGATCGATGCTGCAGGGATCCCATTCAAGGCAGGGGATGTGGGGTCTCTGCGTGGGCTGCGTCCCGCCTTTCCCGGCCCCACAAGGTGTGGATATCTGCTGTGTGAGGGATCCCACTGCATCCCTCTGGTTGCAGGAGTCCCCACAGAGGTGGTGGAGCACAGCCTTGACCCTATGGCTGGTCCTGGTGTCCCACTGCTGCTCCACATCCCACAGACAGAGGGGCTGGGAGAAATGGGAGCGTGCGCCGGGGGGTTGCTGGGGGTGCTCCCTTAATGCAGCAGCAGTGCTGTGCATGGCTTCCACCGGTGCAGATGGGGGCTGTGGGGGCAGCCCAGCAGTGCGGGGGTGCATGGGGGGATCAGGCTCTGCTGCCTCCCTGTGTTCCAGCACTGTGAACCCACAGGAGGGTGTGAGGCTCCCAGTCCCACAGTGCAGGCAGGCATGGATGTGGGGTGGTGTAACACAGCCAGCACCCCCGCAGCCCCCCCTCGGGCTCTGAATTTTGCTTTTCCCCATTGAGGCACACGGCTGTGCAGGCTGCTGCTCTTCCTGGCCCCGTCCTGCTGTCACACCTCCCAGCAACGCCCGGCTGTGATTTCATCAGCCTGATGCAACACCCGTCGGTGATGGCCGTGGCTGGGGGGAGATCTGACCCTGAGTCACCCATCCGGTGACGGCCCCACATCACCCCACCCCCCCGTCCCAGCACTGCCAGGGCTGGCTGACACCGCTGCTCTTTCCTCCCTGTAGGACAGAGGGATCCCGGTGCCCCCGCAGCTGGGGAGGGGGCCCAGCGCCTTCATCCCTGCAGAGGAGGTAAGAAGGGAAAGGGCATCGCTGCCAGCATCGACGGGGGGTGCATCCCATATGGGTGAAGGGGACGCGGCCCTATTGGGGTGGGGGCTCTTAGTGGTGGTACCCGGCTTGGAGAGGGGTGGGATCTGGGATGGAGTGTCGCTGCTTGCCCAGCCGCTGCTCCGCTGTGTAGCACTGGGGAGTGCTGTGCACTGTGCCCTCCTCCCACCCCAAAGCTGGGGATCCCTACAGCCCTATCGCAGCACTGGGTGCCGGCACACAGATGGTTCCTCCTCGGGCAGAGATAGGGCTGTGCTTTCGTCACCGTGCCGGCGGGGGGTGGTGAGCGTCGGCTCCTCCCCACCGCATAAACAACCCGGTGCTGAGCAGGCTGTGTGGGGCTGCCATGGGGTCCCCCGAACCCGGCTCACCCCATGGGGATGGGGGGTCAGGCGGTGGGAACGGCCGGAGGTGTCCTTTCAGGGCAGCAGGAGGGCGGCTGGGCGCAGCCTTTGGGGTGAGCAGCCCTAAATGGGGGCTGGGGGGGCATCCTTTGGGGGTGAGAGACCCTAAATGGGGTTGGGGGGCATCTTTTGGGGGTGAGTATCTGTAAATGGGGGCGGGGGAGGGCATCCTTTGGGGGAAACAGCCTTAAATGGGGGCTGTGGAGGGATCCTTTGGGGTGAGTGGCCCTATATAAGGACTGGGGGGCATCTTTTGGGGGGAGTGTCCCTAAATGGGGGATGGGGGAGGAACGTTCTTTGGGGGAAGCAGCCCTAAATAGGGCCTGTGGGATGCAGATCCTGCAGGAGGGCATTGAGAGCAGTCGGCGGCAGCTGCTGATCGAAGCCTTCGTCTCTGCCGGCCGCGTGGACAACATCACGATGGTGATGGGGCTGCACCCCCAGTACCTGAGCAGCTTCTGGAAGACTCAGTACCTCCTGCTGCGCATGGACGGACCCCTCCCCTACCACAAACGTCACTACATCGCCATCATGGTGAGCGTGGGACCCCCGGCTGTGGGCCGTGCCATCCCTCAGAAGCCGCTTTGGGGTCGCTTTTGGGGTTCCCAGCTTCCTCTACAGCCAGAGGGCTGATGTTGGGATGCAGGGCTCCAACCCCCCAGGTCTGAGCTTTGTCCCCAGGGAAACCCCTCTGGGTGGTGGTGGGGTCCCTGTGTGGCTTCTCCAAAGGCTGGCGTTGGGGTTGGTGCTGATCGTCCGGCCGTCCCTGCAGGCAGCAGCCCGGCACCAGTGCACCTACCTGGTGGGGCTGCACATGGGGGAGTTCCTGCAGGCGGGGGGCAACCCGGCGTGGCTGCAGGGGCTGCACTGCGCCCCCCAGAAGCTCAGGAACCTGAACGAGATCAACAAGCTGCTGGCACATCGACCCTGGCTCATCACCAAGGAGCACATCGAGGTGGGAGACCCCAACATGCAGTCGGGGGGGGGGGGAATGGGGGGCCCGGGGGGCCACGTTGCTCCTTGGGTTTAACCCAAAAGGGGCCGTAAGTCGGGTGGGTGGGTCCGAAGGGGCGGTGGATGGGAACACGTGGTGTATGCGTCCCAAATTCCATCCCACCTCTGCCGTGGGATGTGGGGGCACAGAGCCTGAGCCCCGTTGTCTCCCCCATCTCCCCCCACAGGCGCTGCTGAAGACAGGGGAGCACAGCTGGTCGCTGGCAGAGCTGGTGCAGGCGCTGGTGCTGCTCACCCATTACCACTCTCTTGCCTCCTTCGTCTTCGGCTGCGGCATCAACCCCGAGGCAGGGCAGGATGGGGGGCACGGCTGCAGACCCCCCTCACCCCACAGCGACAGCAGCCCCACAGCTGAGGACAGCACGGGGTGCTCGGGGGTAAGAGATGGGGGGGAATTACCACGATCTGGGGTGGGTCCTGCTGGGGTCTCCCCCATAAGCCCTGAGGGATGGGGTGTGGGTTGGCCCCTTGTATGAAGGCTTGGGGGGGGGGGGCACAGTGTTTGCAGCCCCCCATTGGCACCGAGCCCCTCTTCTTTCCCCAGGGCAGGGATGCCGTGCGTGAGGTGGAGGCGCTGATGGAGAGGATGCAGCTGCTGCGGGACAGCCAGAGGGAGGAGGAGGGCGTCACGCAGGAGGAGATGGCCACGCGCTTCGAGATGGAGAAGACGGAGAGTTTGCTGGTGGCCCCATCGGGTAGGAGGGGGTCCCTGCAGGGGACTTTGGCCCCGTTGCTGGGCTGCGGGCGGCCCCACGCCGGTGCTCACAGCTGCACCTTGCAGATGTCACGGAGCATGCCCTGCAGTCTGGTGTGCTGTGCTTCGTGGAGGACCCCGAGTTTGGCTACAAGGATTTCACGCGGCGCGGCGAGCAGGCGCCCCCCACCTTCCGTGCTCAGGTGGGTCCCGCTCCCCCCAAAGATGGGGCATTGCTGAGGGCTGGGACCGGGCTGGAGCCAAAGCAGCAGCGCTGGTAACAGAGAGGTGGAAGGGTGACCGTCTGCCCCGCGCTCTCTCCCTTCAGGATTACACCTGGGAGGACCACGGCTTCTCCCTCATCAACCGGCTGTACCCCGACGTGGGGCAGCTGCTGGACGAGAAGTTCCAGGTCGTTTACAACCTGACCTACAACACCATCGCCATGCACTGCGGCGTCGACACCTCCATGCTGCGCCGCGCCATCTGGAATTACGTGCACTGCGTCTTCGGCATCCGGTGGGTCCCTCCTCTGCTCCCCAAACCCTGCAGCAGCCCCTGGGTTCAGCTGAAGGGATGTGGGTCTGGAAATGGGTGCCCTGATGGGTAGGGGCTGCGGCACAGGGCTGACGTCCCCCTCCCTTCTCCGTCGCCCCCAGCTATGATGACTATGACTACGGAGAGGTGAACCAGCTGCTGGAGCGCAGCCTGAAGGTGTACATCAAAACAGTGGCTTGCTACCCTGAAAAGACCACCAAGAGGATGTATGCACAGTTCTGGAGGCACTTCAAGCACTCAGAAAAGGTGCTGCTCCCCTCCACCCTCCCTCCCCCGCCCCTCATTTCCCCCTCTTTTGGGGCTCTGGGGCTGAGCCCCCCCATGTGCTGACCCCGCTGTCCTGCTGTAGGTCCACGTCAACCTGCTGTTGCTGGAGGCCCGGCTGCAGGCTGCCCTGCTGTATGCCCTGCGTGCTGTCACACGCTACATGACCTGACAGCTCCCCAATTCCCCCCCCCCAGTCCTCCTCCTTCTGCTTGGGGGGGGGGGGGGGGGGGGGGGGGGGGGGGGGACGCTGGGGGGAGTGTGTTGGGATGTTGCCTCCTGCCTTATGGATGTAGAGATAAGGGGGGGAATGGGGTATTTGTGCCCCTTATGCTGGGATAGGGGGGGTCTCTGAGTGGGTCCCCCCACCCCCCCGTGTCCTGGTGGGGTGGGTGGAAGTGGGGCTGCTGTGTGCCTTGTTTGGGGGGAGCCCCGTGGAGCTGAGCCCCTTTTCCTGGAGCGACTTTAGCAATGATGCTGCTGTGCCCCCCTCCCGGCCCCATCCTGACCCTCAGGTATGTCCCCCTGCACGTGGACTGGAGGGGGCTGAAGGCACAGAGGTGTCATGTTGGCGTCCCCCCCCCTCATCCCAGGGTTCAGCCTGAGCCCCCTGCAATTGGGGACTGGAAGTGCCTTAAACCTGGGCCCTGGGTAGGGGTTGGGGTGGGGGCTGCAGCACCTGCAGTGCCTTTTTTCACCCCCTGCCTGCTCTGTGCCACTGCAATGGGGAACTGGGGGGGTGTCTGTGTTGCATCCACCCATCCTGTGCCATCTCTCCCTGCCTGCTGTTGGGGTGAGGCTTCGCTCCCTCCTTCTGCATCTCCATACCCCCATTGCCCACCTCCCCCTGAGCACCCCATAGCAGTTGGGGCCCATTGGGTGCCCCCTCGCCCCAGTGCAAAACTCCCCCTATGCCATGCATGGTGCTCTTGGCTCTGCTGCAGCGCTGCTCCCTCAGCTCTGCTCTCCTGCCTGTATTGAGGACAAGGGGGGTTGCTGCCCCCCCCCCCACCCCACATCCTTTTGGGGCAGTGGGGCTCAGTGCCAAGAGAAGGGCAGCACTTCTCCTTTCCCTGCCCATCACTCCAAAGCATGTCAATGTGGGGGGGGGGGGGGGGG
>NW_024884689.1:9830-11276 GCF_019232065.1 Centrocercus urophasianus
CCCCAGTGCCCCTCATCCCCCGCTGCACTTCATTGCACAGCACACTGCTGGGGGGGGGGGGGTTCCCTTGGAGCACTGCTGGGCTGGGATATGGGCTACCCCTGTCCTCCCCCCACCCCCCATGTGCCTTTCCCCTCAGTGCGGGTCACTGGGGGAGCCATGGGGAGCCCCCCCTTCCCCCCCATGCTGCAGCACCACCCTGGGTTTGTCTCTGCTGCACCACGGCTCCACTTTAACTTATTTCTGGTTGTTGAGTGTTTGTTCTCCTACGTGGGCCCGGAACCAACACTGGGGCTTCACTACGGATCTCATCTGAAAAAGGAAATAAATGTTTTTTTTTATTATTATTATTTATTATTGACTGGTTGTTGGTCTTTTGCCCAACTCAGCTTCATTCCCCCACCCCCCCATGCTGTGATACGGGGTTGGGGGTCAGCGTGCAGCAGCACCCAGTGATTATCAGCACACAGCAGCCCCTGGGAGCTGCAGATAAGTGTCTGGGGGGGCACCGAGCAGCTGCACGCCTCCTGCAGTGCTGTGGGTGCAGGGGAAGCCCTGGGAGCTGGGAGGGCTGCGTGCTGCTGGGGTGCCTTGCTGGAGTAATGGAGGGAGCAATGGGGATCCGTAGGGGTGGGGGTCCTGGGGGATTGGAGCTGAGGAATGGGGGTTGCAGAGGGCAATGGGGGCCTGACTCGTGTATGGGGCCACGCTGTTCTGCACTGACTCACAGCCCCCAAATAGTTCCTGGTGCTTTTCCAGCCCTGCAAACACCAACAGCTGCTTCAGGGCTGCGTTTCTGCATGGAACCCCATGGGGTGACACCGAGCTGGGGGGAGCCAAGACCTCCAGGTTTGTCATTGCTGATGGGGCTGCAGCTGAACCCCGGTGTCCCCACCTCCCTCTGGTTGTGTCCAACCCCAGAGCTCCCCTTTTCTCCCAGCAGAGCTCTGCAGATCCCTGCTGCCAGGAGGGGAACATCTCGCATTGCTCCCAGCACAGAGTTCCTACGCAGTGCAGTCCCAGCTCTGCACCCCACCTCGCTGCTGCTCCTCTCCCCCTGTTGCACATCCACGTCCCTTTCATTCCTGCAACGCTGGGGTTTGGCCTCTGAATTTCCCCCTTCCATCTCCCAAGCCCCACTTTACTGCAACCCCCCAAAGGCTTTGCTGTGAGTCCCAGCAATTCCTGTGCCTCGGCCCGAGGTCAGAGCACACAGTGATGCACACAGAGATGCACACAGTGATGCACCCACCCCTTCCTCCCCCCCTCCCCATTTCCCTGTTCCTGCAGCAGCAAGCAGAGGCCGAGCAAAAACTGCCCTCCAATTAACACCGAGTGCATTCAAGGAGCTTCCAACGCAGCGATGCAATGGGAAAATAATGGGCAACGATGGGGGAGGGATCTGCAAAGCTGCAGTGCAATGATGGGAACAGTGCTGGGTGCCGG
>NW_024884690.1:0-4333 GCF_019232065.1 Centrocercus urophasianus
ATTTGGGGGCAGTGGAGTTTAGTGGGATGTAGGATGAGGGGCTTTAAGGGGGTCACGATGTAGGGGCTTTGAGGGTTTGGGGGGGGGGCACAGAGCAGGGGGTAATGGGGTGAGTTGGGGGCATTGAGATGGAGGTCGTGAGCTGGGGACACTGGGATTTAGGGGACACGGGATCGGGGGGTTTATGGGGGACACGAGCTGGGAGCTTTATGATTTGCAGGGTGGGGGGGGGTTATGGGGAGAGCAAGGGGGGGGGCCTGGGGGTTTTGGGGGCCCGTTTAGTTTGGGGGGGGGGGGCCGCAGCCCCGGATGGGGGGGGCATGCAGGATTCACGGTGTGGATAGGAGATGGGGGGGGTCTGTGGTGGGGGACACTGGAGTGCTTTGGCGGGGGGATGACTGTGCCCCTCCCCCCCACAGGGAAAGGGGTGGGGGGGATTTGGGGGTGCCGGCTCCCCTCTGTTGTTACCTTGGGGGTGGGGGACCCTTTTCCTATGCGAGGGCATTGCTGGGGTGCAGCTCCTGGTGGGGTGGGGGGGGTGCGATGCAGAAGGAGGGGAGCCTGCGTCCCCCGAGGGTCTGGTTTGGGGTCAGAGCGGTGTTCTGCCCCCCCTTTAAGGGATGTGGGGTTTTGGGGGGCTGAAAATGGTAAAACCAGTCACGATAGAGCAGAGCGGCTGCATTTGGTGGCGCAAAGAGGATTTGGGGGATGGCAGAGTTAAAGCCCCACGTGGCAGCCAACCCCCCCCCCCCCTCCCAACCCCCCCCATAGCCATGAAAACAGCTTTGGTAGAGCTCCAAAGGGGAGAACCCGAAGGGGAGAACTCGGGGGGTCCCAGGGAGGAGCAGTGGGGGCTGACCCAACCCCCCCCTCCCCCAATGTGGGGTGGTGGAGATCATCGGATCGTAGGGCAGCCCCAGTTGGAAGGGGCCCATAGGGTGCATCGCGGGGAGGGGCTCTGCCCCGTGCCTCAGTTTCCCCACTGGGGGGCTGTGCTGGGAGCACTGGGAGCACTGCGTGTGTGTGGTGAAAGCACTGGGGCTTTGGAGGAACCCGAGGCGGTCACCCCATAGCGCCCAGCCTGTGCTCCCCAGTCCCCCTCAGTGCCCCTACATTGTGCCCTACTCGCCCCCCCCATTCTGTCTCCACGCTCATCTCACTGACCCCATAACCCCCCCACCCTGTCTGAGGGGGGCAGCAGGCGGATTTGGGGTTGGTAGGGGAATTCGGGTCGCATTTTCCCACCTTTCTCCACACGTTGGATTGGGTTTGGTGACCCCAATGGGTCCCTTCCCATATTTGATGACCTCACTGACCCCAATGGGTCCCTTCCCATATTTGATCACCTCACTGACCCCAATGGGTCCCTTCCCATATTTGATGACCTCACTGACCCCAATGGGTCCCTTCCTGTATTCCAATGAACTCATTGATCCCCGTGGGACCCTTCCCATATTCAGTGACCTTATTGATCCCAATGGGTGCTTCCCTTATTTGATCCCAATGAGTCCCCTCTCATATTTGATCACCTCCGTGATCCCAGTGGGTCCCTTCCTGCATTCAATGACCTCATTGATCCCAATGGATCCCTTCCTACGTTCGGTGCCCTCGCTGAACCCAGAGGTCCCTTCTCGTACTTCATCTACTCGTTGATCCCAGTGGGTGCTTCCCAAATTCGACGACCCCATTGATCCAAACGGATCCCTTCCAACATGGGAGGCTCTGTGAGCAGGGCGACGTGGCGGTGTGCGTTCCCAGGATGGGAATTGCAAAGGAATGAATCTGGGATAACGATGGCCGTTCCTCGGCGCCCCTCAGCCCCTCGTCCCCATTGTCCCCATTGTCCCCAGATGACCCGGCCCCAATTAACCCCATCGGATCCCTCACTGCCAGAGAGTTCCGCCCACGTGGGATCCGTGTGTGACTCATCAGTGCTGTAATTAAGACGGGGCTGTAATCACTTGGAGCAGCTCCGATGGTCTTCTCCTTCCCCTCCTCCCCCCCCCCTCTTTTTTTAATATTATTATTTTGTGCATTTTGGTTCTGGCCGCCATCTGGTGCCGAATGGCTCTTCTCACCACGCGCTGTGTGCCGCCATCTGCACCAATTAATTGTCCCATTAATTGCAAAAAAAAAAAAAAAAGAAAAAAAAGAAAAGTGTGAAGAAGCCCAAACATGGCCCTGCATCCAGGGGAGCTCCCAGATCCGAATTGTGCCACCAAACAGCTCAGAGCTGGCTGCTGAGATCCATGGGGTGGGATGGGATGGGATGGGATGGGATGGGATGGGATGGGATGGGATGGGGATGGGATGGGAATGGTTCTCAGCCCCATGGCCTCAGCTCTGCTTTCTTTTTCCCCACAGCTGACGGTGTGACCCCAAGTGCCACCGAAGGACTGGGACATCCCCAACCCAACAGCGGTCTGCGGTGCTCAGAGCAAACCGTGAGTGAGAAGTGGGGGCCCCCAGAGCGCCCTGCAGCATAAATGGGGTGGGATTGGGGGGGTCAAATCGGGTGAGCTTCAAGGACCCTTCCAACCCAACCATCCCGTGGTTCTGTGATCTTTAAGGGCCCTTCAATTCAGTCATTCCGTGGTTCTGTGATCTTCCAGGACCCTTTCATCCCGACTCTGCAACAATCCTATGATCTTTCCAGGATCCTTCCAACCCAACCATCCTATGGTTCTGTGATCTTCAAGGATCCTTCCAACCCAACCATCCTATGGTTCTGCGATCTTTCAGAACCCTTTCAGCTCAGCCATTCTATGACCATTGAGGTCCCTTCCAATCCAACCATCCCATGGCTTTATGATCTTTCAGGACCCTTCCAACCCAACCAGTTAATGTTCCCATCAGGACGTTCCCATCCAGGCTTTCCCATCAGGGTGTTTCCATTTGCTGTTCCCATGCGGATGTTCCCATATGGATGATCCTATCAGGATATTCCCATCTGGATATTCCCATCCAGCTGTTCCCATCTGGATCTTCTCATCGTGATCTTCCCACCCAAGTGTTCCCATATGGATGATGTCCTATGGTTCTTCTCATCCATGTGGATGTTCCCATCACAGTTTTGCCATCATGGTGTTCCCATATGGATGATCCTATCAGGATGTTCCCATCTGAATGTTCCCATCCAGCTGCTCCCACATGGATGATGTCTTACGGTTGTTCTCATCCAGGTCTTCCCATCCAGGTCTTCACAACAGGATTTTCCCATCCAGGTGTTCCCATGTGGGTGTTGCCATCATGGTGTTCCCGTATGGATGTTTCCCATTCCCAGGTGTTCCCATTGAGGTATTTCCATTTGGGTGTTCCTATATGGATGTTCCCATGTGCATGTTCCCATCTGGATCTTCTCATTGTGGTCTTCCCATCCACGTGTTCCCATATGGATGATGTCATATGGTTCTTCTCATCCAGGTGTTCCCATATGGATGTTCCCATGTGGATGTTCCCATGTGCATGTTCCCATGTGGATCTTCTCATCACAGTCTTCCCATCCAGGTGTTCTCCAGATGTTCCCATCAGGATATTCCCATCAGGATGTTCCCATTGCAGCATTCCCATCCGGTGCAGCCCCTGGGTTTGGTGTAGGAGCAGGGTGCCCAGGAAAAGTCCCATTTATTGAGGACCCCCCTGGTTGGTGACCCACGCCCTCTCCAGGCCGCGTTCCTCGCCCTTTTCAACCTCTTTCCGAGGTTCAAAAAGATTTTCCTGCAGTTCTCTTTCTGTCCCACCTCAGGGCAGGTGGTGGCAGTGATGGCCACCAGGACGTAGTGACAATGGTGGATGTCACCCATCTG
This sequence comes from Centrocercus urophasianus, assembly GCF_019232065.1. Lineage (NCBI taxonomy): Eukaryota > Metazoa > Chordata > Aves > Galliformes > Phasianidae > Centrocercus > Centrocercus urophasianus. The sequence goes on from NW_024884690.1 coordinate 3,807, forward strand.
CGGGGCGAAACGCATCCCCGAGGCGTCCCTCATCAGGTGCTCGTCCACCTCTTATGGAGGCACTTTGCTAATGGGAGGCAGTGGGGGGAGCAAAGGATGAATGCAGGAGGGAGGAGGGGGAGCGCAGCCCCCAACAGCAGTGTGAGCTCCCAGGGGTGTGTGAGACCTCAAATGGATGTGTGAGACCCCCAGTGGATGTGTGAGACCCCAAATGGGTGTGTGAGACCCCAAATGGGTGTGTGAGACCTCAGATGGGTGTGTGAGACCCCAAATGGGTGTGTGAGACCTCAAATGGATGTGTGAGACCTCAAATGGATGTATGAGACCCCAAATGGGTGTGTGAGACCCCAAATGGATGTGTGAGACCCCAAATGAATGTGTGAGACCCCAAATGGCTGTGTGAGAACCCAAATGGATGTGTGAGACCTCAAATGAATGTGTGAGACCCCAAATGGGTGTGTGAGACCCCAAATGGGTGTGTGAGACCTCAAATGAATGTGTGAGACCCCAAATGGATGTGTGAGACC
>NW_024884690.1:4343-8990 GCF_019232065.1 Centrocercus urophasianus
TGAGACCTCAAATGAATGTGTGAGACCCCAAATGGATGTGTGAGACCCCAAATGGATGTGTGAGACCCCAAATTGAACGTGTGAGACCCCATGGGTGTGTGAGACCTCAAATAGATGTGTGAGACCTCAGATGGGTGTGTGAGACCCCCAGTGGATGTGTGAGACCCCAAATAGCTGTAAAACCCCCAGTGGATGTGTGAGCCCCCATGGGTGTGGAGACCCCCAACCGGTGTATGAGACCCCCAATGGGTGTGTGAGATCCCCGTAGGTGTGATGACCCCCAACTGGTATTCAAGACCACCAGAAGGAGTGTGAGACCCCAACAGGTGTGTGCGACCCCTAGTGAGTGTGTGATACCTCCAATGGGTGTGTGAGACCCCCGTAGGTGTGTGAGACCCTCCAGTGGCTGGAGGAGACCCGACAGGAAAGTGGGCCCCCAATAAGCATGTGAGACCCCCAATGGGGTGTGTGAGACCCCAGTGAGTGTTGAGACTCCAGCGTGTGTGTGAGACCCCAACAGAAAAGTAGTATCCACAATGAGTGTGTGGGACCCCAGTGAGTGTGTGGGACCCCAGTGAGTGTGTGAGACCCCCAGTGGGTGCGTGAGGCTCCCAAATGATGCGTGAGCCCCCCACCAACAGGTGTGTGAGCCTTTCCTGCTCGGAATGCTTCCTTGCACCTCCAGTACCAGGGGAAATTCAACCCAAGGAGCGATGCTCCGGGTGAGCGGGGGATGATGTGGGCTGTGTCCCTTCCTTGCAGCATGAGGAAGGTGTGAGCCGGACCCCCACCCTCCGCCACCTCCTGGGGAGCGCGCAATGGACGCTGCGGCTGTGCGGAGCCAGGATGCCCCGCTGACGGTCAATGAGCAGGTATGGGTCCCCGGGGGGGAGGGGTGGGGTTGGGGGAGGTGGGCAGCCCCACGGTTGGTCGCTCCATCATCCAGAGAAGCAAAGTTCCGTGGGAGATGCGATGGAAGTGCCCCTGGGTCGGCTCTGTGTGTCCCATGGGGTCACTCCGACCCTGAGGTCGGTGCTCAGCATTTGCCTGGTGCTGTTTGATGCCACTGCAATGTTTGCTGCCCCTGTGGGGGGATCTTCTGAAGACATCACACCCCCCCAGTGCTGTGGTTAATGACAGCAGAGCCCTTCGGCTGCTCATTAAGAGAGCAGAGAAATGGGCCCCTCTGTGCTCGGGGGGCTTCGAGCTCCCCTTGGGGATGTGGGGGAAGGATTTGCCCCGTCCCTCGAGGTGTTCAAGGCCAGGTTGGATGGAGCCCTGGGCAGCCTGGGCTGGGATTAAATGTGAAGGTTGGTGGCCCTGCGTGTGGCAGGGTGTTGGAGCTTCGTGATCCTTGAGATCCCTTCCAACCCAACCGTTCTGTGATTCTGTGATTATGGAATCCCCCCCTTCCGGAGCTGAGTCACTTTGGGTGTCCTCAGGTCATCGTCATGTCCGGCCATGAAACCATCCGTGTGCTGGAGGTCGGTGTGGACGCCGCACCTCATGCCGAGGAGGAGCGCAGAGCAGCGGCGGTGCCACCACCAGGGAGCGACCTGCAGGAATCCCCGGCACGGAGCGGCGATGCGGGCACCGAGGATGGGCAGCCCAGCACCGAAACGCAGCGCGGCGCAGAGATGGCAGGTTGGCTTTTGGCAGCAAACCGAATGGCCTCGCTCGGTCACCGGGTGGCAAAGTCAGCCCTCCTCATCCTCCTGCAGAGCATAAAGCGTCACAGACAGCGCGGCTCCGCGCCCCTGTGTTGTGTTGGTGGGGAGGGTTACCTCGACCCAGCTGTGAGGTGTTGTGACTGGGTTGTGGGAGGAGGGGATGGCATTCAGAGGGACCTCGAGAGGCTGGGAAGGTGGGCAGGGTGAAGCTGATGAGGTTCAGCACGTCCAAGGGCAGAGTTTGACACTTGGGCCGGAGGAATGGCAGGCATCCATAGAGACTGGAAGGAGATCCTTGAGAGCAGCCCTGCAGAGAAGGACCTGGGGGTCCCGAGGGATGAGAAGCTGAACGGGAGCCAGCAGTGTGTGACTGCAGCTCGGAAAGCAAATGGGATCCTGGGCTCCATCAGCAGAGGGGTGGCAGCAGGGACAGGGAGGCGATCGTCCCCCTCTGCTCTGCTCTGCTCTGCTCTGTGAGGCCCCATCTGCAGCACTGCGCCCAGGGCTGGAGCCCCCAGGACAGGAAAGGCAGGGAGCTGTTGGAGAGGGTCCAGAGGAGCTGGAGATGAGCAGGGGCTGCAGCACCTCCCTGCAAAGCCAGGCTGAGGGAGCTGGGCTCGTTCAGCATGGAGAAGAGAAGCTGGGGGTGAGCTGAGTGCAGCCTGCAGTGCCTGAAGGGAGCCTGCAGCCAGGAGGGGAGGCAGCTCTGTGCAAGGGGAGATGGCAGCAGGACGAGGGGAAATGAAGTTGAGGGAGGGCAGACGGAGGTTGGATGTCAGGGAAGTTGTGTGCTGTGAGAGCAGTGAGGGGCTGAACAGCTGCCCAGAGAGGCTGCGATGCCCCGTCCATCCCTGGAGGTGTTGGAGGCCAGGCTGGATGGGGCCCTGGGCAGCCTGGGCTGCTGTGAAACGTGGAGGTTGGTGGCCCTGCATTGGTGGGGGTTGGAGCTCCGTGCTCCTTGAGCTCCCTTCCAACCCAACCGTCCTGTGACTCTGTGACTCTGATTTTGTTAAGCTCAGCTCACAAACCTCGCTGAGTCAGCCCATGGTTTTGCTGCCTGCACTGCTCAGGCTGTTGGTCCTCGTGTGTGCTCTGCATGCGCTGCACTCCATGGCCACAATCCAGAAGAAGCCGTTGCTCCAATCACTGTCCCCATCTGCAGAAGCATTGAGATTGGAAAACACCTCTGAGTTCCAGCCCCCCTACCGAGCCCGAGCCCAATCCCTCCCCCCCCCCCCCCGTGCCCACCACCTCATCTCCATGCGCCGCATCTCCTCTGTTCTTCAGCATCTCTCAGAGATGGGGACCCCTCACCCACCCCTCCCATGGGGCAGCCCATCACAGCTCTTCCAGAGAAGAAATCGTTCCTGATGTCCAACCTGACCCCCCCAGCGCAGTGTCTCCCATCGCCCCTCATCCTGTCATTCCCACTGAGCACAGCCCAACTCCCCATGGGGCCATGTGGGTCACTGAGACGGAGCAATGAATGCAATGGGACTGAGTGCCAATCCGGGCACCCCCACCCCCTCCACTACTGGGACACCGGAGCTTATCTCTGCCAACCCTTTTTAACACAACACCCCCACCCCATCCTCCCGCTCTGCGTGCTGATCCCCTCTCCTCCCCCTCCCCAGGCAAAGCCAAGCCTCCAACCGGAGTCCCCGCCGGCACAACGGGCACCCTGAGCCCCTCCAGCAACCAACAGCCACAGCCCCTGGCCCCGCTGGCCGTGCAAACAGCCCCGCAGGTAACTACGGGGGGTGGGCCGGGGGTGGGGCAGCTTGCTGGATATGGGGACGCGCACATACGCACACGGGGCCGCGGCTCGGGGGCGCAACAGCGCAGCGTTGGCACGGGGTGTGGGAGCCGCCCCCCGGACCACCGCTGCATCCCCCGCTCGGCGCCCTCCCCCCGAGGTGCTGCCGGAGAGCGACGCGAGGGGGTGGGCCGGGATGATGGGGGGGGGAGTTTCCCCCCCCTTGTTGGGGGGGGGGGGGGGGGGGCCCGGGGGCAGGGGGGGGTCGGCGGAGCTGGGATCCCAGCTGTGAGATGGGTGGGAGCACCGGCCGCGCTCGCTCTTGCCTCGCTGATGCTGTCTGCAGTGGAGTTGATTTTTGTTCTTTTTTAAATCTTGTTTGCTTTTGCAGGTCTTGACTCAGGAAAACTTAGCAACAGTTGTGACAGGAGTAATGGTTCCGGCAGGGACAGTTACTCAACCTCTTCTTATCCCCATCAGTATTGCAGGTCAAGTGGCAGGTCAGCAGGGGCTGGCTGTGTGGACATTTCCTACAGCAACGGTCGCTGCCCTTCCCGGACTGACGGCTGCTTCTCCTACAGGGGGAATTTTCAAACCGCCTATAGCCAATCTGCAAGGTAACCGGTGCTCTTCTGCTTTGCAGCATCCTTAATTGCACGCCTGCTCCTCCCCGGCTTGCGCCGAACCGCGGCCGTCCTCTCCCGGAGGGGTCTGCACCGGTGGTTAATGGCGGGCGTTGGAAGAAGCAGGGTTTGTCGGGACCCCCCCCGCGTCCGAAAGGTGCTGGGAGAGCGGGAGAGGGGCGGGCAGGAGACGGAGGATGGCGGTGGGGTGAGACGAGGACCGGCGCGGGGTTCGGGGCCGGGGGCAGCCGTGGGGTCACGGTCTGGTTCGGGGCTCCGGGCTCAGGGCTGGGAACCCCCCCCTCCCCCTTCCCTCCCCCCGGGGTCAGCAGTGTAGGCTCTGTGGGTGCAGAGCCGGGCGGAGGGATCCATCCCTGGGTTGGTGGGGGGCGGGGGAGGAGGTGTGGGGGGGCGCCGGGCTGCCGGCTGACCCGCAGCATCCTCGGGACGGGACGGACGGAGCCGAACCCGCAGGCGGCTTTGCGTCCCCTCCTGCCCCTCTCACGTTCTTCCCGTCTCTTTCCTCGCAGCCGCCGCCGCCGTCCTCAACACGGCCATCCCGGCCCCGCTGCCCCCCGCTCAGCCCCGGCCCCCCCCC
>NW_024884690.1:9090-9875 GCF_019232065.1 Centrocercus urophasianus
GCAGCCCCCACAACCCCCCCCCCCCCCATGTTTGCCACCCCGTGTGCCGCGGGCGAGGGGCTCTGTGCCCCTCCGGCATCCCTCCCCTGCCTCAGTTTCCCCATCTCCGTGGGATGCTGAGCCCTCTCTGCTGTCCCGGGCGGGCACGGAGGGGGGGGGGGAACGACCCACATTGGCCGTGGGCTGGTGGGGTGACGGCTCCTCTCGCTCCCCCTGCAGATCGGTGCCGCTTCCCTGGGGGGTCAGACGCAGCTCCTCGGTTCTCTGGCGGCCGCCCCCGTGATCGCCAACACCATCCCCAGCGTGCAGAGCATCGCGGGGCAGCTCCTGACCAACGCGCAGGGACAGGTACCGCCAACGGGGGGTAGGGGAGGAGTCGGCGCCGCGGGGATGGTCGTTTGGGGGATGGCCGCCCGCAGCTCACGCTGCCTCCCGCTCCCCAGGTGATCGGGACCCTCCCCTGGGTCGTGAACCCCCCCGGCATCGCGACGGCCAGCCCGGCTCCCACCCCCAGCCTGCAGGTGCAGGCGGTGACCCCGCAGCTGCTGCTCAATGCCCAGGGCCAAGTGATCGCCACGTTGGCCAGTGGAACCATCCAGGCGGCCGCAGGCAAAAAGAGCGGCCCCCCCGAGACCCCCAGCAAGAGTGAGGTGAGCGCCGGGCACGGGAAGGGGTGAGAGCATCCATGGGGCGTGGATTGGCCCGGCCCCACCGAGTCATCCCATAGGGGGGGCTGCATTGGGGGCACTGCTGTCCCTGTCTGTCCCTGGTACCTGCAGGGTGAC
>NW_024884690.1:9885-11534 GCF_019232065.1 Centrocercus urophasianus
TGGGGGCACTGCTGTCCCTGTCTGTCCCTGGTACCTGCAGGGTGACAATCACCCCATAGGGATGCTATGGGGCTGGGTTGGGGACACTGCTCTCACCCCCAGGTGCAGCCCATCCAGCCGGCCCCAGCTCTGTCCCAGCCAGCTGTGGTCATCACCAGCCCAGCCCCAGCAGCCAAGGCGACCCCGGCCCCCATCCCCATCACCTGCTCGGAGACCCCCACCGTCAGCCAGCTGGTGTCCAGTGAGTCACTCCGCTCCCATGTGTGCTGAGGGGTGGATGGGGGGGGGGTTTCCCCTTTGGGGTGGGGAGGTGCAGTGGGATCTGTCACCGCTCACACCGTACGTCCGCCTGCAGAGCCCGCGGCGCCCAACAGCAGCGCCGAGGAGGACGGCATCAACCTGGAGGAGATCCGGGAGTTCGCCAAGAACTTCAAGATCCGGCGTCTGTCCCTGGGGCTGACGCAGACGCAGGTGGGGCAGGCGCTGACGGCCACCGAGGGACCGGCGTACAGCCAGTCTGCCATCTGCAGGTGCGGTGTGGAGATGGGGCAGCACTGCAGCCACCCCGTGTGGGAGCGTAGAACGGGGGGATGGTTGGGTTGGGAGGGTCCTGAAAGGTCGTAGAGCCATGGGGTGGTTGGGTTGGGAAGGTCCTGAATGGTTGTAGAGCCGTGGGGTGGTTGGGATGGAAAGGTCTTTCAACATCATGAATCTACAGGATGGTTGAATTGGGAGGGTCCTAAAAGGTTGAAGAGCCGTGGGGTTGTTGGGTTGGGAGGGTCCTGAAAGATCAAAGAGCTGTGGGATGGTTGGGTTGAGAGGGTCCTGAAAGGTCGTAGAGCCATGGGGTGGTTGAGTTGAGAGGGTTCTTAAAAGTCAAAGAGCCACAGGGTGGTTGGGATGGAAGGGTCTTTCAACATCATAAATCTACAGGATGGTTGGGTTGGGAGGGTCCTGAAAGATCACAGAACCGTGGGATGGTTGGGATGGAAGGATGGGTTCCTTCCAAGGCCGTTCCCCAAGGCTGTGGCCAGTCTCAAGCAGCCAGAGCTCAAGTAGCCTCAAGGTTTGTGTTTGGGATTGGGTTTGGGTACAACGCTGTCAGCAGTGCGGTGACTCTGTGTTGGCCCCGCAGGTTCGAGAAGCTCGACATCACCCCCAAAAGCGCTCAGAAGCTGAAGCCGGTGCTGGAGAAATGGCTGAGCGAGGCGGAGCTGCGCAACCAGGAGGGGCAGCAGAACCTGATGGAGTTTGTCGGCGGGGAGCCTTCCAAGAAACGCAAGCGCCGCACGTCCTTCACACCGCAGGCCATCGAGGCGCTCAACGCCTACTTTGAGAAGAACGCTCTGCCCACGGGCCAGGAGATCACCGAGATCGCCAAGGAGCTCAACTATGACCGCGAGGTGGTCCGCGTGTGGTTCTGCAACCGCCGCCAGACGCTGAAGAACACGAGCAAGCTCAACGTCTTTCAGATCCCCTAAGGATGGGGGTCCCTCCTCCGACCACCCCCCCCCCCAACCCGACCCCCCCCTCACCCGCAGCCTCTGCCATCAATCAGCACTTTGTGACCCCACTCCCCGACCCCAGCCCTCACTCAGCTCCGTGGGGGTGTGGGGTTCCCTCCCCACCGTTCTGTGCCCCTCTCCACC
>NW_024884690.1:11634-13855 GCF_019232065.1 Centrocercus urophasianus
TTTTCTTTTTTTTTTTTTTTTTGGCTGTTTTCTCCTTTTTCTGTAACTTTTCTGTGTTTCCGGATAGCGTTAAGGCCCCGGTTGGGTTTCAGCCCTTTGTTTCGCCCCTTCCCCAGGTGCTCAGCCCTCTGAAGGACTATAGAGCCACGTGAACCCCGCAATGAAGGTGTCACAGCATTGAGGTCTGGGGGTGCCCCCCGCCCAGCGCTTTGCCCCCCCCAGTCCCACATGGATGCTGCACTAAGGAGGGATGGGCAAGGCTGAGAATGAGGGGAGAGGGCTTGGGAGTGGGACCCCCCCCCCCCCCGAGCCTGGGGAGCGATGGGGATGGATGAACAGGGATAGATGGACAGGGATGGACAGACAGACGGACAGATGGAGTGCGGTGGTGGCGGCCACGCCGGGGACGTGGGAGACATGATGCACTTGATGTAGTGTTGTGAAATAAACAGTATTTTTCTTTTTTCTTTTCCTTTTTCCCATTCTTTCCAGTGAACGGGCTGCTCTTCCTTCACCGTGCACGTTCCCAAATCCTGGCGACGTGGAGGAGGAGGGCACAGCTCTGCTCGCCCCACGAGCCAGCCCAACTCCGGCTGAGACCGCGCAACTCAGGGCTCTCACGATCCCGACCCGGGCCTCGAACCCGCGGTCCCACAATCTCCGCACGGCCGCGAACCTCTCCGGGAGGTGGGACCCGAGCGCACTACGCCGCTCATCACGCCCCGCCCACTTCCCCTCACAACCAATCCCAACGCTCAGAGCCGCGCTCGGGCTCCACTATTGGCTGCGTCCTACTTGCGTCATTCTACCGCGCCGGGTTTCTATTGGCTGATCGCGGCGGAAAGGGGCAGGGCGCGTTTCCCGTTGGGGCTGCGCGGGGGCTCCAGGCGCCACCGCCTCCATTTTGCGGGGGCCGCGGCCCGGAGCCCTTTGCAGGGCGGTGCGGGGCTCGGGGGCTCCCGTAAAGCCGTAAGGGGGCTGGGGAGCGTGCAGCCTCAGGAGGGGGTCGGGGGCAGCGGGGCTGGGGGCACCCATAGGGCCTGGGGAATGCCTGTAAGGTCTCAGGAGGGCCTGGGGGTGTTTATAGGGCCTTAGGAGGCCCTGAGGGTGCCTATAGGGCTTGGGAGGACCTGTAGGGCCTTAGGAGGGCCTGGGGGCGTCTGAGGGGTTTTAGGGGTGCCTATAGGGCCTGGAGGTGCCTGTAGGGCCTAGAGGTGTCTGTAGAGCCTTAGGAGGACCCGGGGGTGCCTATAAGGCCTCAAGTGGGCTTGGGGGTATTTATAGGCTCTTAGGAGGGCCTTAGAGTGCCTGTATGGCCTATAGGACCTGGGAGGACCTGTAGTGCCTATAGGGCCTTGGGATGCCTGAAGAGTGCAGCCTCCCAATGGGGTATTTGTAGGGCCTGGAGGTGCCCAGGAGTGCAGCCCTTTGGGGGGAAGGGGGTGTTACCCAGAGGGTACAGCCCTTCAGGCAGTGTCTATAGGGTCTTTGAAGGGGGCTCCCCGGAGGCTCAACAGTGCCTATAGGGCCTGGGAGGTTCTCTGCAGGGTGCAGGCCTTAGGGGAGAGGGGCTGTGGGGCCTGCGAGGGGGCTGAGGCCATTTGGAGAGGCCCCTTGGGAGAGGAGTGAAGGCTTTGAGGGGTGGGTGGATCCTCCACGTCGGGCACCCCAGGGGAACTCCCCATAAGGAGGGAAGGGAGCGGAGCTGCAGAGACCCTCGAGGAGCCCCAGGCTGCACTCCCTGCAGGGGGTGACGCACCGGGGGACCCCGCCTGGCCCTCCCCTGCTGGGAACGTGGCCCTGGGCCCTGCGGGGGGAGCATGGCCTGGGCGCTGAAGCTGCCGCTGGCAGATGAGGTGATCGAGTCGGGGCTGGTGCAGGACTTCGATGCCAGCCTGTCGGGCATCGGGCAGGAGCTGGGAGCAGGAGCCTACAGCATGAGGTAGGAGGGGTTGGGGTTGGCTGCAGCTGGGGGCGGCCCTACGGCACGGGAGAGTTGGGGCGAGGTGTGGGCAGGGAGTTCTGTACTCTGAGGGTGGTGAGTCCTGACACTGCTGCCTGGAGAAGTGTGGGTGCCCCATCCCTGGAGGTGTTTATGGCCATAGGTGGCTGCTGGGACGGTGGGAGCAGCCCAGGGCAGGGGGTGAGGCTGAGGGGACTGTGAGGCCCTTCCAACCCAACCATCTCATGGTTCTGTGACCTTTCAGGACCCTTCCAACCC
>NW_024884690.1:13865-25698 GCF_019232065.1 Centrocercus urophasianus
ACCCAACCATCTCATGGTTCTGTGACCTTTCAGGACCCTTCCAACCCTACCATCTCATGGTTCCATGACCTTTCAGGACCCTTCCAACCCAACTGTCTCATGATTCTATGATCTCAGTTGGGCTGTCCCAGCTATGCCTGTGCTGAGCATCACCCAGTGCCCTGCGACAAGGAAGAGGCTTTTTTTAATAATAATTGATAAAATATCGTGAGATATTACTAAAATTAAATATTAAATTCATCCAGCACCTCCATGACTTGTGTTATGGCCGCGCCTTTGGGAGATGGCTGCCATTTTGCTTCCTGTGGAGATGCCCTGGCATCCCCCTGTCTTAAAGAACTGCTGCTCCTTAAGCCCTAGCTGCTTTTTAACCATCCTACCCCTCTAAATCTTTAACTTTTGATTGTGCCCTGCTGGCACCACTCTCTGTGCTGAGCTGAGGGTGTGTGCAGTGTGTGCTGGGCGTCCAGGTGGCAGCTGTTGGAGGGCAGAGCGACAGTGGAGCAAACCTGGTGAGGTTCATTACGTGTTCTGTGCCCGGGGAGGAGCAGCTCTACGTGTCAGTGCAGGTTAGGGTCGGAGCAACTGGAATGGAGGTCTGCAAAGGAGGACCTGGGTGTCTGTCCTGGTGGCCACTGGCGTGACCATGAGCTGACAGAGTGTCCTGGTGACCAGGAGTGGTGTTCTGGTTGGCCAGCAATTGACCAGAGGTTGACCATAAGCCAACAGTGTGCTCTTGTGGCCAGGAAGGCCAATGGTGTCCCAGTTGGCCAGCAGGGTGACCGTGAGCCAGCAGTGTGCACTGGTGGCCAAGGTGGCCGACAGTGTGCATCAGGTTGACCAACAGCTGAGCACAGGGTGACGATGAGCCAGCAGCATGCCCCGGTGGCCAAGACGGCTACTGGTGGCCAACAGGTTGACCAGTGGTTGAGCACTAAGTGATGGTGAGCCAGCAGTATGCCCTGGTGGCCAGTGGTGGCCATCAGGTTGAGGAAGAGTTGACCAGTGGTTGATCACAGCGAGACCATGAGCCAGCAGTGTGCCCCAGAGGCTGAGATGGCCAACAGATTGACCAAGAGTTGACCAACAGTTGAGTACAGGGTGACAACAAGCCACCAGTATGCCTTGGTGGCCAAGATGGCTGCTGGTGGCCAACAGGTAGACCAAGAGTTGACCAGCCATTGGCCAAAGGGTGACTGTGAGTCAACAGTGTGACCCGGTGGCCAAGGCGGCTACTGGTGGCCAACAGGTTGACCAAGACTTGACCAAAGGTTGACCACAGGGTGACCAGAAGCCAGCAGCGCCCCCCAATGGCCCTGTGGGGCACTGCACAGAGCACTGCCAACAGGGCAGGGAGGTGCTCCCCCCTCTGTTCTGCACTGGGGGGGCCCCATCCAGAGCATGGGGCCCAGTGCTCCCCAGTTCAGGACAGACTGGGAAGTGCTGGGAGAGCCCCATGGAGGGTGCAGAGCTTGGAGCCCCTCCTGGTCAGGACAAGCTGAGGGCTGGGATCGGAGTGAGGAGGACATTTCTGGTGCCCTCTGCTGTGTGGAAGGGGATGGGAGGAAGGCTGTGTGGTTCAGGGGGCAGGATGGAGGCTGTGCAGTATGGGGAGGGCTGCCAGCAGCTCCTCCCATCCCCAGGTTTGTGCAGCCGTTGTGAGCATTGCTCACACAGCTTTGGATCAAGTGTGGGTTTGTGATTGCTGAAAACCAAAGGGTTTAAGTGCTGTTGGGGTGGGAGCTGTGCTCTACCCAAAGCAGCCCGGTTTTCCCTCTGAGAAGTTTTTAATGTTCAACTGAAGGAAGGAAACCCAGCTGAACCTATGAGGATGTAGTGCACTCACGCAGCTTACTGGGGCTCTGAGGGGCTCTGAGGCCATCGTTGCAGCTGGAGGCAGCTGCTGCACATCTGGTCTGCAATCATTCCAACCCAATACACTGCATGTCTGTTCAGCAGTGCTCCTGCTTGCACCCAGCAGCTCCGTGCATCTGCAGCAGAGCTGAAGTGACCCTGTGTGCCGCCTCTCTTGCAGCGACGTCCTGGCGCTGCCCATCTTCAAGCAGGAGGAGTCCAGCTTGCCTCCAGAGAACGAGAACAAAATTCTGCCCTTTCAGTACGTGCTGTGTGCAGCCACGTCGCCTGCTGTGAAGCTGCACGATGAAACGCTCACCTACCTCAACCAAGGTGGGAACTGTCTGCTAATGCTGCCCTACCACCCGTGTGTGTGCCCTGTGGGGAAAGCAGCTCCCAGCTGCAGCTTTGCAGTCTCAGTGTTGCAGCTCCCAGCTGCAGCTTTGCAGTCTCAGTGTTGCAGCTCCCAGCTGCAGCTTTGCAGTGGGGGTCTTGTAGCTCCCGGCTGTTGCAGATCCCAGCTACGTCTGTTGCTTTGCAGCAAGTGCTGCACAGCAGTGGTGGATGGCACTGAAGCACTGTCACATCCTTTGACAGCAGAACGGTCTGAGCACTGGGGAGGAGCAGCAGGGGATGTTCCTCCCTCCGTGACCCCTCTGCTTCCCTGCAGGGCAGTCCTATGAGATCCGCATGCTGGACAACAGGAAGATCGGGGAGCTGCCCGAGATCAATGGGAAGCTGGTGAAGGTGAGCACAGTGCCTTTATGGCACTTCCCTTTGCTGCTTTCCTGATCCCTCCCCCATGTCCCTCTGCTCCTGTTCTCACCCCCTGGACTCAGGGCGGGGGTTTACCTGGGGGGCTCCTGTCTTTTTGTCCCCCTTCCTCAGAGCATTTTCCGGGTGGTTTTCCACGACCGACGGCTGCAGTACACGGAGCACCAGCAGCTGGAGGGCTGGCGCTGGAACCGGCCTGGGGACAGGATCCTGGACATAGGTGAGGTCCTTTGGGGAGAATGGAGCATCCTTAGGCTCTGAGGAGCAGTTCTGTCACTGATGTGCAGGCCTGCGTCCCCTGGGAGTTTCTTGTTTCTCCCAACAAACGTCACGGCTCGGTCTCTGTGCAGATATCCCCATGTCCGTGGGCATCATTGACCCGAGAGCCAATCCCACTCAGCTCAACACCGTGGAGTTTCTGTGGGACCCTTCAAAGAGGACGTCGGTGTTCATCCAGGTACTGTGGGGTAGGGGAGCTCCTCCTGTGGGGCCCCGGGAGAGCAGCTGGGAGCTTCCAAGAGCACAAGAAGGCACTTGTGTGGCTCAGAGCTGCAAGCAGGTGCTGTGTGCCTCGAGGGGAGATGATGTGAACTAAACTGCAGCTCTCCTCCTGCTGCAGGCGGTGCAGGAGGATGGCAGCCACGCACCAGCAGCTCAGCTGACCGCCTGTGGGTTGTTTTATTTGTGCTGCTGGTGATTTAAGACTGTTGCAAATCTCTTGCGCAGCCTGGAACAAAGCGGTCCACAGCGTGTGAGGGGTTGGTGGCAGCATCACGGTGCTGCAGGACTCACGGGAAGGGATGGGGCCACAGCTCTGCTGCCTGCTCGTGGCTCCTGGGTGCCGCTGTTACACAGTGTGGTCCTGTGGCAGCACTGACAGCAGCTCTCCTTGCCTCCCCAGGTGCACTGCATCAGCACCGAGTTCACCATGCGGAAGCACGGCGGGGAGAAGGGAGTGCCGTTCCGGGTGCAGATCGACACCTTCAAGGAGAACGAGAACGGGGAGTACACAGAGCACCTGCACTCAGCCAGCTGCCAGATCAAGGTGTTCAAGGTAACGCAGCAAGCGGTCCCTGCCCCGTCGGATGTGCAGCGGAGCTCAGTCCTGTCCCGCTGTGGCCTGGCTGAGTGTCGCAGCTGCAGGGCTGTGGCTGAGCTCGCAAGCTCTGGGGCCTTTTAGAACGCTGGGGAGCGCACGGGTTGTGCTGCTGCTCTCTGAGAGCTCCCACACTGACAGAAACGCAACCGCAGAGCTGCTGGGGCTGGAAGGGACCTCTGGGGGCTGGTCAACCTGTTGGTCAACCTGTTGGTCAACCTATTAGCCACTGTTAGCTATCTTGGCCACCAGGGCACACTGCTGGCTCACAGTCATCCTTGTGTTCAACAGTTGGTCAACTCCTGGTCAACCTGTAGGCCAACATTGGCCATCCTGCCCACCGGGGCACACTGCTGGCTCACAGTCACCCCTGTGGTCACTCTGTGCCAGTGGATGTGTCCTGGGGATGGAATTCTTCTGACTCTATCCCAGGAAAACCCAGCACTGAAGCTGCAGTGCCCAGGGGCGCAGCCATGGTGTTGAAGCACGACATCCCTGCCCACAGTGGGTCAGGGGAAGCAACGTGGGGTTGCTGGGTGGATGCTGCCTGTCCCGTGCTGGTTACGCTGGCGTGACCTTGTGGGTTAAAAAAGAAAACAGAAAGGAGAGGGTGGGAGAGGAAGGCTGTAAGACATGGCTCTGTGCCTTGCTTGGTTGTAAAGGAAGCAAATGGGAAGTGCTTGGAGCTCGGTGCAGCAGGGCTGTGCTCCGTGGGGTGTTGTGGGCACAGAATTGCACTGCTGGCACCACAGATGCTATCGGAGCCGCAGTGTGGCTGGAGGACAGCAGAGCCCTCGGTTCCCTCGGTGCCAGCTCAGCTCTGTGGCTTTCTCCAAACCCACTTGGCCCCTTGTTCAGGAGGGTGAGGTGTGCTGGGGAGCCGCTGCTGCTGCAGTTGGTGCCGTGCATCCCCGGCCCTTTGTGAGCAGCATGAGGCCGAGCAGGAGGAGCAGCCTGCATGCCTGCCCACCCCTCTGTGACCCCCATCCTGCACTGCCCCTCTAAGGAGTGTTTCTCCTTCCCAGCCCAAAGGAGCCGATCGGAAGCAGAAGACTGACCGTGAGAAGATGGAGAAGCGCACCCCGCACGAGAAGGAGAAGTACCAGCCCTCCTATGAGACCACCATCCTCACCGAGGTGGGCACTGCGGCTCTGCAGCACGGCGCCTGGCTGGGCACACAGCTGCAGGGTGGGCAAACCAAGCTGCCTCCTCCCAGACCTGAGCTGTCATGAGAGGTGGCACCTCTGCTGCCAGCTTTACTGTGCCCCTGTGGCGGCAATGGGCTGCTGAAGCTGTCAGCACAAAACCCCATCGTTGCCTCCCTTTGCTCGTGGGACTTTGCTCAAGTACTGTGTTCAGTTTTGGGCCCCTCACTACAAGAAAGACATTGAGGCCCTGGAACGTGAGGGGTCTGGAGCACAAGTCTTATGAGGAGCGGCTGAGGGAGCTGGGGTTGTTCAGTCTGGAGAAGAGGAGGCTCAGGGGAGACCTCATTGCACTCTACAACCTCCTGAAGGGAGGTTGTGGTGCAAAAGGGTCTGGCCTCTTCTCTCAGGCAAATAGTAGGACCCGAAGAAATGGCCAGAAGTTGTACCAGAGGAGGTTTAGGTTGGATATTAGGAGAAACTTTTTCTCTCAAAGGGTGGTCAGGCACTGGAATGGCTGCCCAGGGAGGTGGTGGAGTCGCCATCCCTGGCAGCGTTCAAGAGGCGCCTGGATGAGGAGCTACGAGAGATGGTTTAGTGCTTGTGGTACTGATAGGAATGGGAGGGTGGTTGGACTGGATGATCTTGCAGGTCGTTTCCAACCTTGTGATTCTGTGATTTTGTGAATGGGGGACTTTGAGTCTCTAAAAGTGCTGGGGACGGAGTCCTCGTCCTTCCCTGGGGACTGTGGGCTCTGTGGGCTGCGTCAGCCCGGTGCTGGCAGCAGAGAGCCCTGCACTTGGATTCTGTGGGATGGTGTTCGGTGTGAGGCTTTGTGGAGCCGGCACGGCTCTGTCTGATCCCTGATATCATCACTTAATTCTTTTTTGTAGTAACCAGGTGGCAAATGGCTGTTATGGGGCGGGCGTGCAGGTCCGTTCCGAGCTCCATCACTCCTCTGGGTTTTTCCTTTGCAGTGCTCTCCGTGGCCTGAGATCACCTACGTCAACAACGCGCCGTCCCCCGGCTTCAACAGCTCCCACAGCAGCTTCTCCATCGGGGAAGGGTGAGTCTGGGGGGTTCCTGCCTCACACAAGGGATCGGTGCATCCATGCTCGCCGTGTCCCAGTGGTGCTGGGGTGGCTCTGGTGCGGAGCTGACTGCGGGCTCTGCTCTGTCTGTCTCTCTCTCCCCCCCATCCAGGAACGGGTCTCCAAACCACCAGCCTGAGCCCCCGCCTCCGATCGCAGATGTAAGTCACACTTCAGAGCTTATGCTTGGGGTAAGGATGGCGCGCGGGTCGGAAGGGGGGCTGCGTGGGGAGGGTGGGGTTTGGGTGCTGCGCTCGGCGCTTTGCTTGCTAGGATGCTACTGGGGTTTAACATCCTTAGGAACTCTTCTTTTTGGTTCCTAATGGTTTTAAACTCACAAAGAGGATGGAGGTGAGGTGTGGGGAGGGAACTGTGCGCAGAGGGCAAGGAGACCCAGCGCTGCTGCCTGGGGAGGTGGGGGTGCCCCATCCCTGGAGGGGCTCAGGGCTGTGGTTGGGGCACTGGGCGGCTGCTGGGGGGCGAGAGCAGCCCAGGGTGGGGGTTGGAGCTGGATGACCCCTAAGGTCCCCTCTAGCCCAAGCATCCCGTGGTTCTGTTTGATAGCAGGCTGCCTGTAGCTCGCTGTGCCCTGTACTGACCGTGCTTTCTTCACTCACGTCTTCTTTTTTGCTTCCTTCCCCTTTCCCTGTCCCTGTGGAGCCCTTTAAACCCAAACCCACCCCAGCTGCAGCCGTTGTTGTGTGCCCACTGTGCACTTTGGTCTCGGTGTGAGGTGATTACAACGCCGAAGCCACGCTCGGTGCTCTGTCCCCTCTGGGGGCTGTGACCATATTCTCCCATCCCACAGAACCTCCTGCCCACCAGCACTCCCCAGGAGGCCCAGCAGTGGCTGCACCGGAATCGCTTCTCCACGTTCTCCCGTCTGTTCCGGAACTTCTCAGGTACCATCAGATCCCTCTGCCTCCCCTCACTCCCATTGCCTGGCACAGATGGTTGGAAATTTGTACTTGGAACACGGTAAAACTGCCTGAGAGCTGCGTGGTTCATTTCCTGAGGCGTGGGGGGAGCTGTAGGTGGCTGGGCTCTGCCCCAGGGGCTGAGTGCTGCTCCACGCTCTTCCCGTGGTGTGACTCCTGCAGGTGCAGACTTGCTGAAGCTGACCAGGGAAGATGTCATCCAGATCTGCGGCCCTGCAGATGGCATCAGGCTCTTCAACGCACTGAAAGGACGGTGGGTTTTGGGTTGCTTGATCAAAATGTGCCTCTGGATTGGGCAGGATGTGGTGTGGACCTTCCAGTTTGGCAGCTGGGATGGTGGGGAAGCTGTTTTGGGAAGAAGGGAAATCCACATGGGTGAGGAGCATTAGAACAGATCTTCCTGTTGGGGGGCAGAGGGACGGCGCTGCGCAGAGGTGTGGGTGCATGGAATGAGATCCCACAGGGAGCCCACATCCCTCAGGGGGGACCGACACCAAAACACCCCTGGGGGCAGCGTCAGCCTCTGCCTCTTTGCTTTTGGGTGAATTCCTCCACCTGCTCTGTTCCTTGGGAGGATGCTGAATGCTGTCTCAGGGCTGTGGAGCCAACCCCTGTGCTATGCCTGCAGGATGGTGCGGCCCCGGCTGACCATCTACGTGTGCCAGGAGTCCCAGCAGCTGCAGGAGCTGCAGCAGAAGCACGAGGACGGCGACGCAGTCACCAGCACCTTCTTTGGTAAGGGCCTGGAGGAGAGCAGGGGGAGCAGCAGTGCATTCAGCCAGCAGAAATCACACGGGAGCAGTGGAACTGCTCCCAGCTGCTCAGGTCTGGGTCTCCCAGCACACATCATCCGATGGACATCGGGGCTGCGGGTGCGTAGCAGCTGGAAGCATGGAGGCTTTGCTTTCCAGCTGCTGTGCCTCCTTTGGGCTGCTTTCTCCTGCTCCAGGCAAACCAAGGAGCTGCGCACGCTCTCTTGGGCACAGAGCTGCAGTGAGCGCTTTGCCTGCCCCGCTCCTCGCCCTGCACATCTTCCCCTTGTTGGCTGGAGGGGTGGCTGCAGATCCCGACCCACAGAATGCTGTTTGCTTTGAGCTGCCCAACAGTGGCTGCTGTGAGAATGCAGAGCTGCCCAGACAATGGCTGACCTACATTTGTGCAGCAGCCAGGCGTCGCTCTGTGGTCAGAGTGAAAGCAGATTGTGTGTCCATCCCTTCCCACTGCAGGGCTGGGGGATGTAAAAATGCCAGGAATGGGACAGAGTGATGGTCAGAACGGGAGCTTTTTGGGCCAAGGGTTGCATAAATGCAAAATGGAGCATTGCAGGACGTTGGTGGCCACGTTACTGCAGCATTGGTGCTTTTGTGGCTCAGGGTGTTGGCCAGCTGTGGAGCAAAAGCAGGCGCAGGAGAGAAGCTGCACGTTGCACGGGGGTTTACACAAACGTCTGGGGCAGTCCCAGGTGCAGGGATGGACTTCAGAACTGAGAGCAGCCCTGCAGGGAAAGAAGAGCCTGGGGGTTTGGGTGGATGAGAAGCAGAGGCTGCTGCTTCCCTGGAGGGACTCACGGCTGTGGATGGGGACCTGGGCAGCTGATGGGGGGTGGGACGGCCCAGGGCAGGGGCTGGGGCTGTGAGGTCCCTTCCAGCCCAACCATCCTACAGTTCCGTGATCCTTTAGGACCCTTCCAACCCAACCCTCCTATGGCCCTATGATCTTTTGGGACCCTTCCAACCCAACCGTCTTACAGCTTTATGATCTTCAAGGTCCCTTCCAATGGAAACATCCTAGAATTCTGTGCACTTCCAGGACCCTACCGTCCCAACCATCCTACAGTTCTATGACCTTTAAGGTCCCTTCCAGCCCAGGCCAGTGCACGCTGCTTTCAGAGCTGCTCTGCCCATCCGTTCCCTACTCAGCACGGCTGCTCTGCGCGCTCCTGGCCCGTCCCTGCAGCACTCCTTGTCTTTGCAGTGTACCACGCCATCTATCTGGAGGAGCTGACGGCGGTGGAGCTGACAGAGAAGCTGGCTCAGCTCTTCAGCATCTCCTCCCAGCAGATCAGCCAGATTTACAAGCAGGGTCCGACGGGGATCCACGTGCTGATCAGCGACGAGGTAATGATCCCTCAGTGCTCCTTTTTCTGCCTTTCATACTGCTTCGTGTCCAGCCTCCAAAGCACGACCTCAGGGTGGGCCCCTCTCATTTGCTGCTGCTTCCAAAGAGTTCACTGACGAAGCTGTGGAGCTGAGGATGTCAGACAGCACTGGGGACGCTGGCAGCACTCACGTAGTTCTGGAGTTGGGGGGGGTTGTAAGGGCACAGCTGTCCCTGCTGTGCTTTGCTGGGAGCAGGAGGGGAGCTGCTGGGAAAGGGCTTTGCTTCCAGAACACACTGCGGGGTTGGAGCACTTTGCCTTGGCTTGCTGGTTCACTGTGGTTCTGAAGCGATGGAGGAAAGGATGAGTGTTGCTGTGGGTGCCCTTCCTGCTCCGAGCCCTGTCTGCAGTGCAGCCCCGTGTTCGGGTGCAGCTTCAGGCTCAGCTGTGTTGTGACTTCTTTCAGATGATTCAGAACTTCCAGGATGAATCCTGCTTTGTTCTGGACACCATGAAAGGTGCGTAAGCGACGCGCTGCCCGTCCTCTGTGCCAGATCTGAATGCAGCAGATCCCTTCACTGCCAGCAGTGTCTCATCAGCTTCCTTCTTTTTGCAGCTGAAACCAACGACAGCTACCACATCATCCTGAAGTAGGAGGGGACGGGATGAGGAACAGCCACAGTCCTCATCTCATGTGGATCCCCCTCACTTCCAGCACCAGGACATGAGAGCAGAGATCCAGAAGCTCCCATTGGCCTTTTCAAAACCCCAGAGCTGTTGGTTCTCAGCCCCTTCCTCACCCTTCCAGCTGCAAACCACCTGCGGGTGATGCTCTGCTGACTTCTCCACGTTGTGCTCTTGCATAGCAGTGAGCAGAGTTCACCTTTGGGACCTCAGAGCTGCACGAGGGCTTTTCGTGGCTCTGTTTTTCCAGAAGGCAGCAGCTCTTGTGACATTTGGACTGGAGAGTGGATGTGAAGGAAACCAGCCCGGTGCTCCCAGCCCCGTGGAGCTGAGCGGGTCTGGAACGGACACGTGGAGCGGTAGGAGAGGGCTGGGAGGGATTTTCTTCAGGACTTTGGTGCGCTGTGGTATTGAATGGAAGTTGATCTGTTGGGCTTTTTCTCCTACCCACCACCATGGAAGCGCTGTTGCCGTGTGCAGGCGTGCTGCCATCCCTCGGAATCACAGCATCCTGAGTTGGAAGGGACCCACGAGGATCATCCAGTCCAACTCCTGACTCCACACAGGACTTACCCAAAAGGAGCCTCCGCTGCTTCTCATGCTTCTTTCCCTCCCTCATCAGCATTAGTTGGCACAGGTGTGCAAAGCTGGAGGAGAACTTGGAGCAAAATGGAGCTGGAGAGAGAAGCAGCTCACGTGGTTCGCCTGGAGGATTCTTTTCTGCACATTTTTGTGGTTTCGAGTGAAAAGGAGAAAGATTCAGGTGTCCTGGTTGGAAATCTGAAGCTGTATCTACGTGTTTGCTGCCTTTGCATCCTCCTGCCCCAGCTCTGAGGATGGAGGTGGGGAGGAGTGAGATGAGTTTGAGGGAGTCTCAGCTCGACTCAGTGGAACACTCAACAGGAGACTCAGCTCAGTGTGAAGCTCAGCTCAGCGGGAGACTCAACACAGGACTCAGTTCAATGGGAGTCTCAGCTCCGCTCAATGGGAGACTCAGCATGAGGCTCAGCTCAGTGGGGCTCTCAGCTCAATTCAAGGGGAGGCTCAGCTCAATGAAGACTCGCCTCGACTCAAAGGGACGCTCAGCTCGGCTCAATGGCCGCTCAGCTCAGTGAGTGACTCAGACTGGGTCCGGTCAATGGGGCACTCGGCCCGACTCAAGGCTCATCATGAAGCTCAGCTCAGCTCGTCGTGAGGCTCGGCTCAATGGAATCTCAGCTCATCATGAAGCTCAACTCAGCTCATCGTGAGGCTCGGCTCAGTGGACACTGAGCTCCTTGGGAAGGAGCCGGAGCTGCCTCCCTCACTCGGGGAGCCCAGTGCTCCCCCGTAGGCGTGGTTTGGTACTTGGAGGGGTGGAGGTGGGGGGGGCTGCTGTGTGTTTGATGCCATTCTGTAACGGAGCCGTGGGGCAGCGGTAAAGTTTTGTACGGACGCTGTGGGTCTATGTGAGCTGCGGGTGGGAACGAGGGGGCAGCGGGCTGAGGATGGGGGGATGAGGGCGGTCACCCCTCGGTGCCTGCAGGAACATCTCAACCTGCTCGCTCGTTAATTAATTGGTTAATGAGCTAAGCCTTATGCCGAGGGGAGGACGCTGGTGGTCTGCATGGCGCGGTGCGCTCTCCGCCCCATATCTGTCCCATTATTTCCCCTTTAAGGCGCTTTTTGCCGCTCCCCGCCGCGTTAATCTCCGTCTAGACTCCGGCGGCGGCTCGGGCCTTCGTCCCGCTCCCCCTCCTCTCCCTTCTTCCCCCCCCCCCCCCCCCCCCGGCCCCCCCCCCCCCCCCCCGGCCCCCCCCCCCCCCCCCCCCCTTCCCCCTCTGCAGCCCCCAGCCCGCCGCCCCCCATTTCCCCACTCACCGCTCGGTGCTGCGGGCGGGGGGCGGCCCGGGGCGCGGGTTCGAAGCCCGATCGCGGCCGCGCGGACCGCCCCGCCGCCGTCTGCCGACAACAATGGGGCCGCGCCTTATATACCCCGCAGTCACGTGACGGCAGGCCTCACCTCCCCTTCCCCCCACCCCACAAACTCCGCCCGCAGGGGGTGTCGGGAAAGCGAGTCCGGGCGGAGCGTGATGGGAAACAGAGTGCGGAAGTGGGCGTGGGGCACGTGGGGGAGGGGAAGGGAAGCAGTGGGGGGGGGGGGGGGGGGAAGA
>NW_024884690.1:25798-45712 GCF_019232065.1 Centrocercus urophasianus
CCCCCCCCCCCCCGCTTGCCGCTGGGGGCCTGTCGGGCGCCCCCCAGGGGGTCGGGGCCCTGAAGGTGGGCGCCTCTTGGGGGGGTGTGGGTGGTCAATAGGGGATGGAGCTTTGAAGATGGAGGCCTATAGGGGGTCACGGGCCTGGAAAATGGGAGCCTGTAGGGGCCTTAGGAGGTCTGTAAGAGGTGAGGGTCTTAAAGGTGGAGGGCTGTAAGGGGTGGGGGGGTATTGGGGATGCAGGGGGCTCATAGGGTTTGTAGGAGGACTGCAGGGTTGGGGGGCCTGGAAAATGGGAGCCTATGGGAGGTTATAAGGTGAGGGCTTTAAAGATGGAGGGATGTAGGGGAATGATGGCCTTGAAGATGGAAGGGTATAATGGGGCCTATGGGAATGCAGGAGGCCTGTAGGGGATGGAGGGCCTGGAGTGTGGGAGCCTATAGGGGCCGTGGGAGGTCTGTAAGAGGTGAGGGTCTTAAAGATGGAGGGCTATAGGGGATGGGGGGGTGATATTGGGGATGCAGGGGGCTCATAGGGCTTGTAGGAGGCCTACAGGGGATGGGGGGCCTGGAGAATGGGAGCCTACAGGGGCTGTAGGAGGTTTGTAGGAGGTGAGGGTTTTAAAGATGGAGAGATATTGGGGATGGGGGGGGGATGATGGCCTTGAAGATGGAGGCCTGTAGGGGATGGGGGGCCTGGAGGATGGCAGTCTATAGGGGCTGTAGGAGGTCTGTAAGGGGTGAGGGCAAAAAGGATGGAGGCATAGAGGGGATGAGGGCCTTGAAGATGGAGGCCTATAGGAGACGTGTAGGGCTTGGGGTCTTGGGGATAGGGAGGCTATGGGCAATATAAGATGTCTATAGGGTACGTATGGAGGCTTACAGATAACATAGGAGACCTTAAATATGGAAGTGTGTAGGGAGTGGGGAGGAGGGGGGGTCAGTTGGGAGGGGGTTTAAGAGGGAAAGATAGAAGCCATAAGAGGCCTGTGGGGTGGGGAGTGTGCATACAGAGCCTATAAGGGCTAGAGGAGGTGATGGCCTTAAAGAGGGGATGGGGGGCCCATGGCAGCAATAGGGGGCCTATGGGGGCTGAGGGGCCTTGAAATGGGGGTCTGTAGGGGGTGTAGGAGGCCCGTAGGGGATGGGTGAGGGAGGTCTTTGAGGTGGCAGCCTATATGGGGCATAGGAGGACTATAGGGGGATGGGGTCCTTAAAAATAGGAGACTGTAAGGGATGTAGGAGGTCTGTGGGAGGGAGGGGGAGGGGAGGGAGCTTGGAGATGGAGGCCTGTGGGGCTATAGGAGATCTTTAGGGGGTGCTGGTAGTAGAGGTGGAAATATATAGGGGCAATAGGAAGCCTGCAGGGAGTGTAGGGGGCCTTAAAAATGAAAGTCTATAGGAGGCTGATGGAGGCTGCAGGGGAGGGGGTCCTGAAGAATGGAAGCTTATAGGGGATGTGGGGGGGATGTAGGGGCCTATAGGGAATGGGAGCCTTGAAGAGGGGAACCTGTAGGGGTTATGGGAGGCCTGTAGGAAATGTGTTTCCTGCAGGGGGGATCAGAGGCTTGTAGGGGGTGGGGGGTGTCTTAAAATGGGGCTCTCTGGGGAGATAGGAGGCCTATAGGGGCTGTGTAGCCATGCAGGGGATGGGAGCCTTGAAAGTGGGCTTTAGGGGCTGTGGGGGGTGCTAACAATGGGGCTGTGTGGGATGACCCCAAAAAAGTGCCTCAGGTGGGAAGGGAGCAGAGGAGACCCTGAGTGAGGGACGATCTGGGTGGGTGGGGGTCCTTGGGGCCCTGCCATGGGGATGGGGACCCTGGTGGGGTCTGAGCTGGGTTCTGAGATCAGCCCCCCACCCTCCCATACTGCAGGGTCTGATGCGACCGGCTGTGGGGGCGCCTCCCCTTTTGCCCCCCCATCTTTGCTCTGGAGGGGCTCCTTCCTTTAGCCCCCCTGTTTTTTGGGACCACCCTTTTGCTCCTATCGTTTTGGGCTCCCTTTCCTTTAGCCTCCTTTTTGGGGGGCTCCCTTTTTGATCCTCCCTCCTCCAGGCCCCTTCTTTTTAGGACCCTGCCTCCTTTAGCCTCCCCCTACCTTCAGGGCTGCCCCTTTTTGTCCCCCTGCTTTTTGGGGTTGCCCTTCTTATCCCCCTTCCTTTTTGGGACCCCCCCCTTCCTTTTTGGGACCCCTTTCCTTTAGTCTCCAGCTTTTTAGGACCTCCCTGTTTTTTACCCCCAGCTTTTTAGGACCCTTTCCTTACTCCCCCCTGCTTTTTGGGGCCACACGGTCTCCCCACACCTGCCGGCAGTGCTGCAATTTGGGGCCAGGCTCCGCTGCTCATTGCAATGCGTGTTGTGTAAGTACTGCTGCTGCTGTGGAGCTGCAGCCCAGAACATCCGTGGGGCTCAGCTGTAGGAACACGGATCCCAAAGGAGGCAGCCCTGACCCCCGAGGAGGAATCTGCCCCTCTCAGCATCCCTGCAGTGGTGCAGTTCTTAAATCCTCAGCTGTGGGGATAAGAGGTGAATCCTGCAGGGAATCCTCTGTGCCAGAGGAGCAGAGCTGTGTCCCGTAGCCCTGCCAGTGGTGGCCCCCTGGTTTTCTGCTTTATTTGTGGGGTTGGACTTGCTGCTCGCTCAGTCTTTCCCCCCCCGGCTCCTCCCAGCAGCCCTGGGATGTTCTGCAGTGCTTTGGGGGAGCAGAACCCAAAACTCCCGGAGCTGCGGCAGCTGGAAGGAACCTCCTCAGCTCCTCATCCAGCACCTCCCAGTCTTCCCTAAACTGGAGAGCCCGGCGCCGGGCCCAGTGCTCCGGATGGGGCCTCCCCAGTGCAGAGCAGAGGTGGGAGCAGCTCCCTGCCCTGCCGGCTGTGCTCCGTGCAGCCATCTCCAGGGAACCGGTGGCCACCAGGGCACGCTGCTGGCTCATGGTCACCCTGTAGTCAACCACTGGTCAACCAGTTGGCCACCATTGGCTTTCTTGGCCGCTGGAGCACGCTGCTGGCTTGTGGTCAGCTTTTGGTCAACCGTTGGCCAACTGTTGGTCAACCAGGACACCACTGGTGTTCTTGGCCACCATCAGCTGTTGATCAACCCTTGGCCAGCTTGGCCACAGGGCTGTAACTTCCAGCTCACGATCAACCATTGTCCAACCGCTGGTCAACCAGGATATCATCGGTCTTCTTGGTCACCAGAACTGCTGCCTCACGGTCAGCTTTTGGCCGACCGTTGGTCAGCCGTCGGTTATCCAGGACACCGTTGGTGTTCTTGGCCACCAGGACGCGCTGCTGGCTCACGGTCAGCCGCTGAGCAGCGAGGACACGGGTTGCATTCTTGGCCAGTGGTGCACACAGCTGGCTGGCAGTCAGCAGAATGAAGCCAGGCTCACCAAGCAGCTCTGCTGACAGGTGAAGGTTTGGAGCCTGGCAGCGGGATGCAGAGCATCCCTCATCCTGCAGCCCTGCTCCCAAGCTGCAGGATGTGGAGGAACAAATCTTTTCAGCTGAGCTCCTTTCAGCACAGTTTAATGGAGGGAAGGAGGAGAAGCACTGTTGGGTGGCAGCAAAGCTTTTGGTGCTGAGCTCCACGGGGAAAGGAGCTGTTTTCCCTCTTTGATCCGATTCCCTCTCACTGGAAACAGCAGAGCCGTTGATGCCACCAGCCCAACTCCAGGCTGCCAGCTGAGTGAGAGCTCCGTTGTTCCTGCAGACCCTGGGCACTGTAGCGTTGCTGCCAGTCACTCTGTGCCTGGAATGCTTTCCCAAGCTCTCCCTCTCATTTTGGGAGAGGAGCTGCAGCTGGAGCCCGGTGTCAATTGTGTCCCTACCCCCCTTTGTCACACCTGGGTTGGAGGTGGCATCGCGAGGAGGTGCGCAGGGAGATGAAGGATGGATGGGATGGTGGAGGGACGGACAGACAGATGGAGGGGTGGATGGATAGACGGACGGATGAAGAATGGATGGGGGGAAGGATAGATGGACAGGAGGATGAGGAGATAGATGGGCTGATGGAAGGATGGGCAGAGAGGCAGATGATGGATGGACAGACGGATGATGGAGGGATGGACAGACGGATGATGGAGGGATGGACAGACGGATGATGGAGGGATGGACAAACGGGCAGATGATGGGTGGACAGAAGGATGAATGATGAGGGAGGAATGGACGGATGAATGTCGGGTGGACGGAAAGGGGGAGAACTGGGATGACAGAGGGATGGACAGACAGGAGGATGGACGGACAGAAGGGCGAATGGAGAACGGCTGGGCTGATGGAAGGGTGGACGGATGAACAGATGATGGATGGACAGAAGGATGAGAGCTGGAGGGGGTGGATGACGGACAGACAGACGGACGCCAGCAGCTTTCTCCAGAGCCGTTTGTTCCGTTGCCATGAGAACCGGCGCTGCTGCGGCGACGGCACAAAGCGGAGCGGGGCTGAGCGCCTCGCCTTCAGCTCTGCTGTTCCCCCTCTCCCCAAATCCCGCAACCCAGCGGCGTCCCCACGGCTCGGCTCTGCTGCTGGGCTCCGCTGCGCGCTGACGCCGTGCCACGCTCCCACGTTTTGGTGAAGGAGATGCAGAGAGCGGCGAGCTCAGCGGCTTTGCTCATCCCTGCGCTGCGGGCCCGGCGCTGCCGAGCGGTGCTGCTCTGGGTAGGGGGCACCCCTGGACCCCCACCACCACGGTCCCCATCCCGCAGGTCCCTGCTGAGCCGGGCGGCCGTTCCTCCCCCCCGCGCACCGCGTGCCGCAGCTCCATGCGATCCCGATGGACGCGATCGCGAGCGGCCGCCTCAAGAGGAAGTTTGAGGATGCGGACGTGGGATCCCCGGCGTCCAACTCGGATGATGAAATCTCCAACAGCGACAGCGCCGACAGCTGCGACAGCGTCAACCCCTCCAGCTCCAGCGGCTTCATCCGTGAGTGGGATGGGGACAGGGATGGGTTATGAGGATGGGGTGTAGGGGTGGGGATGGGGTGTGGGAATGGGGGCAGTGGCTTCATCCGTTAATGGGTTATGGGGACAGGGATGGGGGATGGGGATGGGTTATGGGGCGTGGGGATCGGGTGTAGGGGTGGGGGTGGGGTGTGGGGATGGGGACAGTGGCTTCATCCATGAATGGGTTATGGGGATGGGGATGGGTTATATGGGGTGTGGGAATGGGGTGTAGGGATGGAGATGGGGGCAGTGGCTTCATCTGTGAGTGGGACAGGGATGGGGTATGGGGATGGGGTGTAAGGATCCATGAGTGAGATGGGTTGTGGGGATGGGGATGGGTGATGGAGTGTGGGGATGGGACAGGGATGGGTGATGGGGATGGGGGCAGTGGCTCCATCCGTGAGTGGGGTGGGGATGGGTGATGGGGTGTAGGACTGGGGATGGGGGGATGGGGATGGGGGCAGTGGCTTTTTCCCTGAGTTTCCTTGGGAACGTGGAGAGCAAACAGTGACAGAGTGAGGGGATGGAGTGTGGGGACAGAACAGTGACAGTGAGGGCATGGCGTGGGGATGTGACATGGGAACAGCAAATGGTGGTAATGAAAGGACTGGGGGTGAGGGATGGAAATGGAGGTGGGCACAGTGACGATGATGGGACAAGAGCGGGGGACAGCAAAGAGTGGCAGAGTGAGGGGACGTGGATGGGGACATGGGATAGGGATAAGACATGGGGACAGCAAACGGTGATGGGGAGGGGACAGGGTATGGGGACAGGAAAGAGTGTCAAAGTGAAGGGGACAGAGCGTGGTGACAAAGTGAGGGGACAAGCATGGGGATGGGACATGGAGACGGTGAACAGTGAGTGAGGGGACAGGAAACAGTGACAGCGAGGGGATGGAGCACAGGGGATGGGGACAGATGAGGGGAGAGGGCGTGGGGGTGGGACAGGGGTGGGGACAGACCCTGGCTGTGAGGGGATGCTGGCCTTGCTCCCCCCCCACGCACGCCCCTCGCAATCGCACACCTTCATCCTCAAATCAGGATCCCGCTGGCGCCTCCCCTACTGCAATACCTCACGATAACGGAATTAACGAGGCATTGGGATTAATGGGGTTTATCCTGACAGTATCAGAAGGAAGCACGCAGCCCATGCGGGCACGGCTCGGTTGCCGACACCTGCTCAGGGCTGCAGCAAAGCTCCCTGCCACCCCATCCCATTGCACCGGGAGGCGCCGGGGCTCCCGTTCCCATTCCCTCGTCCTCCCTCTTTGCAGCCACCTCCATCCTGAAGAGGCAGAAGCAGCTGCGCAGGAAGAATGTGCGCTTCGACCAGGTGACGGTGTATTACTTCGCCCGGCGCCAGGGCTTCACCAGCGTGCCCAGCCAGGGTGGCAGCTCGCTTGGCATGGCCCCGCGACACAACTCGGTGCGCAGCTACACGCTGTGCGAGTTTGCACAGGAGCAGGAGGTGAACCACCGCGAGATCCTGCGTGAGCACCTCAAGGAGGAGAAGCTGCACGCCAAGAAGATGAAGGTAGGATCGGGCATCGCCCTTTTTGGGTGCTGCTGGGTTGTGGTCGACCACCTGTCAGCCGTTGGTCAGCTGTTGGGCAGCGAAGACGCCCTGCTGGCTCGTGGTCAGCTGTTTGTCAGCTGATTGTCGGCTGTTGGTCAGCCGTTGGTTGACTGCCTGTCAGCTGTTGGTCAACAGTTGGGCAGTGAGGACGCCCTGCTGGCTCGTGGTCACTTGTTTGTCACCTGATTGTCTGCTGTTGGTCAACAGTTGGTCGACCAGGGCGCACTGTTGGCTCACGGTCAACCGTTGACCGGCTGTTGGTCAGCAGTTGGCCAATGAAAACATGCCAACGATCAGCCACTTGTCAACCACTGGTCAGCTGTTGGTCAAGCAGGCCGCGCTGCTTGCTCATGGTCAACCATTGGCCAACCGCTTGTCAACCGTTGACCGGCTGTTCCTCAACCACCGGCCACCCAGAACGTTGTCGGCCATCTTGGCCACCAGGGCGCACTGCTGGCTCCTGGTCACTCTGGTCCTTCTCCACAGTTCCCCTTCCAAACTTCTCTGCTGGAAATTCCAGTCTGGAAGGTTGTGGTACCTGAGATCAAATCCCAGCTCAACCCTTTTCCCATCCTGACCTCGTTATGGCGTTGTCTGGGGTTCGGCTTCATTTAATGTGACACGACCCTGGGATTAATCAGGCTGCTGCTGCCATGACAACGTTTGGCGGAGAGATGCAGAGCCAACACTTCTTTTTTAAATCTTTTGTTAAATTGAACTTTTTCTGCCACTTAAGCTATCGATGGGGAGCGCGTTATGGATGGGGTGGTGAGGGGGATCAGTCCCCACGTTTCTCATGAGGGTTCTTGCTGCTTCCCCCCCTCCTCGAAACGTTTCTGTTGCGATTTCTAGCTTCGTTCCAATCCCAAACCCTGCAGCTCCCAAGCTCTCCAATCCCAAAGCTCTCTCCAAGCCCCGATATTTTGGGAAGCAGTGACCTCCTTTTCCTTGAGCCGTTTGCAGCACGGAGGGAAGGAGGCAGAGGTGCCCTCCTGAGCGCTGCAGCGTTGCTTTCCTGCCTTTATTGCAGATGCGGGGTCCCGCAGACACGGCGCGCTCCTTCCTGCTGTGTCTGGGATGGGTTGGGGTTGGACTGGGTGATCTCAGACTTCCAAACTTAATGATTCTGCAGCACGGGGGACCCCGCGGGTCCCATCATGCCGTGCCGGGGGTCCGCAGCCTCCCAGCACGGCGCTGAGCGCTGACCTGACCCCGCAGCTCACCAAGAACGGCACGGTGGAGTCGGAGGAGGCGGAAGGGCTGACACTGGAGGACATCTCAGACGACGACATCGATGTGGAGAACGTGGAGGTGGATGACTACTTCTTCCTGCAGCCCCTGCCCACCAAGCAGCGGCGGGCGCTGCTCCGTGCCTCCGGCGTGCACCGCATCGACGCCGAGGAGAAGCAGGAGCTGCGCGCCATCCGGCTGTCACGAGAGGAGTGCGGCTGCGACTGCCGCCTGTACTGCGACCCCGAGGCCTGCGCCTGCAGCCAGGCGGGCATCAAGTGCCAGGTGAGTGACGAGTGGCAGAGGGCTGCAAGGGATCTCGGGGGTCCTCTGTCCAACCCCCAGAGCAGAGGCACGGCACTGGGGCAGGGCAGGTTTGGATCTCTCCAGCAAGAAGCGCCTCCCTGCTCTGCTGGCCCTGTGCCGCAGTGCCCCCAGGGAACCTTTTGCCTTCTTGGCCACCGGGGCACGCTGCTGGCTTGTGGTCAGCTGCTGGCCAATGTTACAGCATTGGCCTTCTTGGCTCTGAGGGCCTCGTGGTCAGTTGTTGGCCAACCAGGACGTGCTACTGGCTCACGATCACCCTGTGGTCAACTGTTGGCAATGAGGTCACGCTGATGGCTTGTGGGCAACTGGAGGGCAGGTGGAGGTTGGATGTCAGGGAAGTTGTGTGCTGTGAGAGCGGTGAGGGGCTGAACAGCTGCCCAGAGAGGCTGCGATGCCCCGTCCATCCCTGGAGGTGTTGGAGGCCAGGCTGGATGGGGCCCTGGGCAGCCTGGGCTGCTGTGAAATGTGGAGGTTGGTGGCCCTGCGTGTGGCGGGAGGTTGGAGCTCCGTGATCCTTGAGCTCCCTCCCAACCCAACCATTCTGTGATTCTGTGAACTGTTTGCCAACTCTTGGCCAAGCAGAAACCCATTGGCATTTTTGGCTGCTGGGCTGCACTCGCTGGTTTGTGGTCAACCATTGGCCAAGAGCAGCCCGCTGGCGTTCCTGGCCACAAGGGCACACCGAGGGCCTGCAGTCAACCATTGGTCAACCACTGATCACCCATTGGCCAACCAGGCTGCCGTTGGTGTTCTTGGCCACCGGCGTGCACTGCAGCCTCACCATCACCCATTGGTCAACCATTGGTCAACCTGTTGGCCGGCAGCACGCAGTACTGGCTCGCAGTTGCCCTGTTGGCCACTGCAACTTCATCCTTGGAGCTCCTTCTCCGTTCGGGTCGCTGCGTCAGGCCGGAGGCAGAGCAGCGCTTCCCGCAGCCTCGCTGTCCCCACAGGTGGACCGCATGTCCTTCCCCTGCGGCTGCTCGCGGGACGGCTGCGGGAACATGGCCGGCCGCATCGAGTTCAACCCCATCCGCGTGCGGACTCACTACCTCCACACCATCATGAAGCTGGAGCTGGAGAACAAGCGGCAAAGCGCGCGGCCCGGCGACGAGGAGCTGCAGGGCGCCGGCAGCTCGTGGCCCCCCGGCACGCAGCCCCCTGAGACGCAGGACTTCCAGGAGTTCATGGCCGAGAACGAGACAGCCGTCATGCACCTGCAGACCGCCGAGGAGCTGGAGAGGCTGAAGGCCGAGGAAGACTCCAGCGGCGGCTCCGGCGTGGAGAGCGTCGGCGTCTGCATCCTGGAGGAGCCGCTGGCCGTGCCGGAGGCGCTGTGCCCGGGGTTGGCGGCCCCGATCCTCATCCAAGCGCAGCTGCCGCCGGGATCCTCCGTGCTCTGCTTCGCCGACGGCGCCGAGCAGCCGGCGGCCGCGCAGCCCTACTTGAACGCCGCTCCGCTGCTGTACTACCAGGTGGAGCCGCGCTCCGCGCCGGGCCCCAAGGGCGAGAACGGTGCCGACGAGCGCCCCAAGGACACCGGGACCGACGCCACGGCCCCCGCAGCGCCGTGCAGCCGCGCCGCCCCGAGCAAAGGGGACGGGGCGAAGGGCGCGGGGCCGGAGGGCGCGCAGAGCTGCGCTGCGTCGCTGGGCCCCGCGGCGCCCCGCGAGGCGCCCGGCCCCGAGGAGCCCCCCCGGGGGGTGTGAAGCCCCCCGCACGTTATTTATTGAGGAGATTCCAAGGCGCGGCGCTGCCCCGAATGGGGAGGGAGGGAAGGGAGGAGGAGCGGGGACCGCTCAAACGGATGGCGGCACGCGGAGCGCCGAGGGGACGGACGGACAGACGCGCGGACAGACGCGCGGGCACGGAGCCCGTGGGGCTGCAGTCCTGCTTGGGGCACCGAGACGGACGGACGCACGGACACCGCGGGCCGCGTCCCCGCGGAGCTGCTTGGGGCGCCCTGTGCTCAGCGGTGCCCGCTTCTCCCCGCTGCCCACCCAGGGCCCCTCCTCCTTTTTGTCTTGGACACAGAAGACTTTGGGGTGGTTTGTGTTTTGTTTTTGGTTTTTTGTTGTTGTTGATTTTTTTGGGGTTTTTTTTGTTTGTTTGTTTGTTTTTTAATTATTCTTTTTTGTATTCTTTTGTTTTTGTTTTTTAATTATTCTATTTTTTTAACGTGCTGAATGTTTACGGGGCCGCACCGCAGCCCAGCGCCTCCCCACCCCCACAGGGAACCCCACAGCCGCTCCAGTTGCACAGAGAGGGGTGAGAACGCAGACACGGACGCTCCTGGAACCGCTCCGACCCCCTTTGCTCACCGCTTTCACCCCCAGGACCTGCAGCCGTCCGCCCGTCCCCAGGACTGCAGCCCTGCTCTGCGCTCCCAGCGCCGAAGCTTCGGGCTTTGCCATCCTCCTCCTCCCCCCCGGCTGAGACGCCCAGAGACGGAACCGGGACCGACTCGGCACAGCGGTGCTTTTCTCCCTTGCGTTCGTTTTGCTTCCACGCTCTCCGCTGCCGAGGTGCTGCGACCCGTCGTGCCGCACCGAGGGGCGGCGTTGGGGCAGGGGCCGCCCGGTGCCCCGCAGCACCGCTCCGTCCCCACACTTCGGTCCCCACAGCAGCTCCAAGCGCTCCCCCTGCCCCCCCCCGCTCTGTGCCCCCTCCCCGGGCGCAGTGGGTGCTTTCCCCCCCTCTTCCCTCGCACACCGCCGGCGGTTTTCATTTCTATTCCACTGTGAATCCAAAGCTGTGTCGGGTCCTCCCTGTTATTATTATTATTTTAGCTTTTTTACGGTTTTGTTTTGTTGGGTTTTCGTTTGTTTGTTTGTTTTTCCCCACGGTGAGAATGCTGTATTTAAAAAGAGAATATTTAAAGAGTAACAAATAAAGGAGGCTCCGAGCCGCAGGGCGCAGAGCGAGGGAAAGCGCAGCCGGGGGGGGGGGGGCACGGGGGCACCGGCCTCAGCCACAAACGGGGCGGGGGGGGGGGGGGGGGTGCCTTTAATTAATGGGGCTGGGATGGAGGTGGGGATGGGATGGGGGTGGAATGGAATGGGGGTGGAATAGGGGTGAAATGGGGATGGGATGGCAGTGGGGTGGGATGGAATAGGGAGAGGGATGGGAGGGAGGTGGGGAGGGCATGGAAGGGGGTTGGGGAGGGGATAGGGATGGGATGGGGGTGAAATGGGATGGGGGTAGAATAGGGATGAAATGGGTGTGGGGATGGGATGGGGTGGGGGATGGAATAGGGATGGAAAGGGGGTTGGGATGGGATGAAATGAGGGTGGGATGGGGGTGGGGATGGAATGGGAGGGAATAAGGATGGGAGGGGATGGGGTTGTGGGTGAAATGGAATGGGGATGAAATGGGGATGGGATGGGGGTGGGGATGGGATGGAGGTGGGGATGGGATGGAGGTGGGGTTGTGGGTGGAATAGGGATGAAATGGGGCTGGGAATGGAATAGGATGGGGGTGGGAGTGGAATGGTGATGGGGTGGAATGGGGTTGAGATGGGGCTGAGGATGGGGCGCTCCAGCGGTGGTGTCACACAACAGGCCGAGCCACGCTGCTGCTCCACTCCTTGCAGAGCAGCATGGAGCTTAACGAGGCACAGCTTAACGAGCAGAGGGGCAGAGCTCAACAGCGCTGCACCAAATGTGATGCCGTCGCACCAAAACTCAACGACACCAATGCAGAACTGAGTTCAGAGTCAGAGCTCAATGGGGTCCATCCAGAACTCAGTGACCCCCGTGCAGAACTTGATGGAATCAACAGAAAATCTACTGCTGGAAACATGATGGCATCACATCAAAACTCAACGACACCAATGTGGGACTCGATGGCATCAAATCAAAGCTCAACACCAACGTGGAACTTGATGGCATCAGGGCAAATCTCAACTGCAATGCAGAAAATGGCACCAATGCAAAACCCAGTGATGTCGAGGCAAAACTCAACAACCCCAAGAACTCAATGCCACTGCAGGACTTGAGGACATCAAAACTCAGCGCTGATGTGGGACTGGACATCAAGTCCAAATTCAGTGACATCAATGCAGAACTCAGCGATGTCAAAGCAGAACTGACGACGTCACATCGAAACTCAGCAACACCAAAAGAGCTCAGCGACACCAAAACAGAACTCGATGGTTAATGCAGAACTCGATGACATCACATCAAAACTCAGTGACACCAAGGCAGAACTCGATGACACCACATCCAACACAATGACATCAGTACAGAACTCGACACCATGTCCAACTCAGTGACACCAACGCAGAACTCAACACCACGTTGGCCCCGCATCCTGAATGGGGACATTTGTATCTCCCCCTTCCCCCCCAGTGCAGCGGTGACCCCCTGGATCCCACGTGGAGCGCAGGGTCCCATCCCCAGCCCCAAACCCTCTGTGAGGAGCAGCGATGCGCAGAGCTGAGCCCAGTCCCTGCTGGGGGGGTCGCGGGGTGGGGGGACGCCCGTTCCCCCCACAATAAACATGTAAAGTGCTGCAGCGGCCATGGGGGAACAGAGGCGCAGGGCATCTCCCTGACGGGGTGCAGGGACGCAGGGCTGCCATCCTCCACTCTTCAGTGCCTCCCGTCCTGCTCTTGCTGACCCCCCCAGAGGTGGGGGGCACAGAGCAGCGCCACAGCAGACAATCAGCGCCGCTCATTGCTTCGCTCCTGCATAGTTGAGGGACAGCAGCACCATGCTGTTGGCCAGCAGGGATGCCTCGGAGGCTGCAATGGGAGAGAGGGAGGCTGAGGGGGTCCTGTGCCCCCCATTGAGCCCCTCAGGTCTGTTTGGTTTCCCCTTGTGTTGGGCGGGCTCAGTCTGTACCCACAGGGATCCCCTCCCTCAGAGCGGGTTGGGGGGGGACAAAGGCTGAATTCCACAGGATGACTGGGATGGGAAGGTCCTGAAAGATCTTAGAACCACAGGATGGTGGCATTGGAAGGGTCCTTAAAGGTCCCAAAACCACAGATAGGGTTGGAAGGGTCCTGAAAGATCATAAAGCCGTGGGACGGTTGGGTTGGGATGGCCCTGAAAGGGCCCTGAAAGATCCCAGAACCAGGGGATGGTTGGAATGGAAGGGTCCTCGCAGCCCCCCCAGTCCCAACTCACACTCTGGGCTGCTCCCACCTCCCCAGCAGCCACCCTGGGCCCCATTCACGGCCCTGAGCCCCTCCTGGGATGGGGGACCCCCACCCCACACACACACACACACAGCTCCCTCCCCTTCTCCCCCAACCCCCCCGTGGCGCAGGGTCACTCCCCCTCCCCCCCGCACACCTTGCAGCACGCAGGACAGCCTCAGCCACTGCTCCAGCCAGGCTCTGCACTGCGCCGCACTCAGCCGTGCGGGGTTCAGGCCCCGCAGGTAACAGGCCTGCAGAGGGGAGGAAGGGGGTCAGCACCCAAAATTCCCAACTGCGGGATGAGGGAGGAGGCCGGGACCCCGCCAACCCCCAGCCGGGGGGTCTCTCACCGCTCTGAGCTCCTCCTCGGAGAGCTGTGCCAGGCCCAGGCGAGCCAGCGCGCGGTCCAGGTGCCGGATCTCCAGGAGGTGGGAATGCAGGCGGCGCCGCACCAGGATGGCGGGCAGCAGAGGAGTCAGGAACAGCACGCGGCTCAGCGCCCGCTGCGGGACGGCACGGCGTGGGGACGGGCACCAGGCATGGAGTGCGGGGGGGTGGGACATGGGACAGAGCAGAGATGGAGGGCACAGAGAGGGGCAGAGAGCGTGGCACAGGGTGGGCATGGAATGGGACATGGGGTGTGGAATAGTACAGGGGACACAGCATGGAGCAGGGACTGACTGGGACAAGGGGCATGGAATGGAGTGGCACATGGGATGGGAAACAGGGCATGGGACAGAGTGGAGATGTGGAGCACAGAGAGGGGCACAGGGCATGGCATGGGGTGGGGTGGGGATGGAATGAGACATGGGGCATGGAATGGAATGGGACACAGCATGGTGTGGTGCAGGGATTGACTGGGACAAGGGGCACAGCAGGGAGTGGGGATGTGGGGCATGGCATGGGACACAGAGCATGGGATGGTGCAGGGACTGACTGGGACACGGGGTATGGCATGGAGTGGAACATGGGGTGGGACACGGGGCATGGGACAGTGGGCACAGAATTGGACAGGGAACGGCACTGAGTGGGGATGGAATGGGACACGGCACGGCACAGAGAGGGGAACAGAACACGAACGGGGCATGGTGCGGGGCACGAGGTGGGGCAGGGATGTGGGGCACAGAGAGGGGCATGGAATGAGGCACAGAGCAGGACGTGGAGTGGAGCACAGAGTGGGGCACTGGAGCATAGCATGGAGCGGGGATGGAGTGGGACGTGAGCATGGCACAGCGTGGGGCACAGACTGGGACACAGAGGTGGGGCAGGACGCTGAGGGGCATGGAGTGGGGCACGGGGTACATACAGCACGGGGGGGGGATGGAATGAGGTGGGGGTGTTGAATGGGGCACAGAGAGGAACATGGAGTGGGACAGGGGATGGCGCACAGGGTGTGGGATGGGGCCCAGAGTGGGACACGGGTCATGGAATGGAACAGGGCACGGGGCAGGAGACGGGACTGGGACACGGCGTGGGGCACGGGGTGTGACATGGGATGGGGCACAGAGAGGACATGGGGCACGGAATGGGGCACAGCGTGGGGATGGAACGAGACACAGGGTGCGGATTGGGGCAAGAAGGGAAGGCAGTGGGGCTCGGCGTGGGGCGCGCAGCACTCACCACGTGGGCTCCCCGCAGCTCCGCCAGGCGCAGCGCCGGACCTGAGAAGAGTGGCTGCACGACGCAGAGCTCAGCCACGAGGGGATGGCGGCCGCGCTGCACCTGCACAGAACCAGGAGGTCAGCAGTGCCACAACGGGGGGGTGGGATGGGATGGAATTGGGGATGGGATGGGGACCAATAATGGGATGGGAGTGGGATGAGGACGGGGGTCGGGATTGGGATGGAGTAGGATGGGAACTGATAATGGGATGGGAGTGGGGCTGAGATTGGGACAGGGATAGGAGGTAGGATGAGGATGGAGAAAGGGATGAAAAGCGGATGGAGGTGGGATGTGGTGTGGTAATGGGGAAGGGATGGGATGGGGGGGAACGGATTGGGATGGGATGGGGAGTGGAGGGGGTATGGAGATGGGATGGACATGAGTGTGGGGTGGGGACTGATAATGAGACAAGGATGAGGAAGGGGATGGAGGTGGGGAGGGGGTGGAAATGTGATGGGAGTGGGGAAGGGGACAGGGAAGGGATGGAAATGAGGGTGGGAACAGGCTGAGGGTGAGGACTGATAATGGGACAGGAATGGGGAAAGGGATGGGAACGGGGTGGGATGAGGGTGAAAGTAGGAAACGATAACGGGGAAGGGATGAGAGCAGGGATGGGGAGGGGGATGGAGGTGGATCGATAACGGGATGGGGATGAGGATGGGGCGGGATGGGGATGGAAATGAGGGTGGGATGCAGAAGGGGGTGCAGAGCCCACCTCAACGCAGAGATCCCGCAGGCGGCGCTGCAGCTGTTGCTGAGGCAGGGACTGCGCAGCTGCGTCCAGGCAGCTGAGCACTGCAGGGTAGGCGGCGCGGCGGGCGCTGTGGTTCTCCTCACTGAACTCCTGCTGCTGCTGCGGCGTCCTGAAGTGGCGGACCAGGTGCTGCCGTGGGACGAAGTCCCTGAGGGGGGGGGAACGGAGGGCAGGAGGGGGGCAGGAAGGGCAGAGGGAGTGAGGGGGGGGTTCCAGAAGGGACAGGATGCCACAGGAGGGGCACAAGAGGGGCGGGGGGAACAGGAGGGACGCAGGAGGGGCACAGGGGGGCAGGGAGGGGGCAGGGGAGCACAGAATAGACAGGAGAGGCAGGGACAGAGGGGACACGGGGGATGGGGGGGGCACAGAATGGACAGGAGGGGTAGGAGGAGCACAGGGGGTGCAGGGGGAGCACAGCATGGACAGGAGGGGCACAGGAGTAGCAGAGGGGACACAGGATGGACAGGAGGGGGTACAGAGAGCACAGAAGAGTCAGAGAGGGGCACAAGAGGGGCACGGAGGACAGTGAGGGGGCACAGGAGGGGCGGGGGGGCACAGGGGAGCCCATTAAACTCTCCAGTTGTATTCACAGCTCCAGAACCAATTGGCCGCAATTGGAAGGAGTGCCGTCAGCACAGAGATCCTGGGGGGGGGTGGAGGGGGGAGGAAAGAGGGGGGACCATTTTGGATGCTCCTGGTATGAGCGGGGAGAAGGCAGAGGGGGCCGAGAGACACAACTCACATCAGCAGCAGGACCAGGAAGTTGGCGAAGGGCGGAATGGCGATGAGAGCGACGGGGACGGCCTTGAGGACATCCCTGCGGAACTGCAGAGCGCCATCAGAGGGACGCAAACCATCCAAACCCCCCCCCTTTCCACCCCCCCACACCGCCCAAGGCCCCCCCCAGCCCCCTGGAGCAGCACCCACCTGCCGCAGCCGCTCCATGTCCCTGTAGTTCAGCTGCGCAGCGCTCAGCCCCTGCCGGGCCATCGCCTGTCGGATCCGTCGCACCTCCCTGGCATCGGCCAGCAGCGACTCGAGCCCTGAGGGACACACGTGGCACCAGCAGAGCCCCCTCCCTCACAGCCCCCTCCCCTCACAGCAATGCATATCAGGGGTCTGGGGAGGCCTAACTGATAGCTGGGGGTCTGGAGGGGGTCCACATACAATATCTGCAGGTCTCAGCCAAAAATTGGGTGTCCTTATTTCGTACCTGGGGAGTCTGGTAGGGCCTAACTGATACCTTGGGGAGGGGGCTGGAGGAGCCTAGCTGATACCTGGAGCCCCCTCCCCTCAGAGCAATGGATATCAGGGGGTCTGGGGATGCTTGACTGATAGCTGGGGTTTCTGGACGGGGTCCACACGCAATACCTGCAGATCTCAGCCAATAACTGGGGGTCCACATCTGGTCCCTGGGGGTCTGAAGAGGCCTAACCAACACGCGGAGGGGCCTAGCTGATAACTGGGGGTCTCAGAGCCCCCTCCCCTCAGAGCAATGGATATCTGGGGAGGCCTAACAGATACCTGGGGATCTGGATGGGATCCACACACAATACCTGCAGGTCTCAAACAATATTTGAGGGTCCTCATTTCGTACCTGGGGGGTCTGGAGGGGCCTAACTGATACCTGGGGGCCTAACTGATACCTGGGGGTCTTGAAGCCCCCTCCCCTCAGAGCAACACGTATCTGGGGGTCTGGATGGGGTCCATACACAATACCTGCAAGTCTCAGCCAATAACTGGGGGGTCCATATCTCGTACCTGGGGGGTCTAGTGGGGCCTAACTGATACCTGGGGGGGCTGGGGGAGCCTAGCTGATACCTGCATGTCTCAGAGCCCCCTCCCCTCAGAGCAGTGCATACCTAGGGGTCTGGGGAGGCCTAACTGATAGCTGGGGTTCTGGAGGGGATCCACACACGATGTCTGCATGTCTCAGCCAGTAACTGAGGGTCCTCATTTTGTATCTGGGGGGTTTGGTGGGGCCTAACCGATACCTGGGGGAGCCTAGCTGATACCTGGAGCCCCCTCCCCTCACAGCAATGCATATCAGGGGGTCTGGGGTGGCCTAACTGATACGTGGGGGCCTGGAGGGGGTCCACATGCAATACCTGCAGGTCTCAGCCAATAATTGGGAGTCCACATCTGGTCCCTGGAGGGTTTAGTGGGGCCTAACCAACAGGTGGAGAGCCTAGCTGATACCTGGGGTTCTCAGAGCAATGGATATCAGGGAGTCTGGGGCAGCCTAACTGATAGCTGGGGGCCTGGATGGGGTCCATATGCAATCCCTGCAGGTCTCAGCCAATAATGGGGGTCTTCATTTCATACCTGGGAGGTCTGGTGGGGCCTAACCGATAGCTGCAAGTCACGGAGCCCACTTCCCTTGAAGCCCCCTCCCCACAAAGCACCGTTACCTGCAGTGAAGGCAGAGTGCAGAGCGTAGAGGCGGGGGAATCTGTGCTGCAGGAAACGTTCGTAGCGGCTGCGGAGCCACCGAGCGCCCAGAGCCCAGCGGGAACTCGCCTTGGTGGGCAGGGAGAGCACCGGGGGGGGCCTGAGGGGGAAGGAGGGGGTTAATGAGGTCAATTAGGCATCTTTTAATGAGGTTTCTCGGCTCTGCTCCTTCCGAGGAGAGTCACGGTCTGATATTCAGGATTACAGAGAGATGTGTGGATTGCAAAATGGGGGCCCCAGGGGGTCTACAGCTAGGGGCTGGGGGGGTCCACACACAATACCTGCAGGTCTCAGCCAATAACTGGGGGTCCCCATCTGGTACTTGGGGGGCCAAGTGAATCTGGGAGCTCTTAAGGGGA
The DNA here is from genome assembly GCF_019232065.1 of Centrocercus urophasianus. Classification (NCBI taxonomy): domain Eukaryota; kingdom Metazoa; phylum Chordata; class Aves; order Galliformes; family Phasianidae; genus Centrocercus; species Centrocercus urophasianus. Next base: position 44,239 of record NW_024884690.1, read on the forward strand.
TCCACAGGCGACACCTGGAGGACTCAGCCAATAACTGGAGATCTACATCTGCTACGTGAGGGGCCCGAGGGGGGTCCACAGCCCCTGCCTGGAGATCTCAGCCAATACTGGGGGTCTGGAGGGGGAGAGGAGAGCGGGGGAGGGGATAAGGGGAGGGGTTGCATGGCCTCTACCCAGGAGCTCTGTGCCTGGGACAGGGGGTCTGGGGGGCCATTATCGTGGGGCCTGGAGGGGTCTATGGGTGACAGCACTGCGGCGCTGAGGGCGGCACCGGGAGCGCGCGCGGCGGCCCGCGACCACCGGAGGTGAGGGGAGAAGAAAGATCTCAGAAAGCCCCACAACCGCTCCAGGCGTCCCTGTGGGCTGCGGGCCCGGCCTGGGGAGCGACCGTGGAGCTCCACGTTCGGTCACGGCGCTCCGCAGGTAGAGGGGAGGCCCACGCCCCACGCCCCACGCCCGACCTCGCAGCCGCCCCAGGCTCGGCCCCGCTCACCTCAGCGCCGTCAGGAGAGGCGGAATGGGACCCCACAGCCGCTCCGCCCCGCACCGGCCCATCCAGCACAGCGCCATCTTGGCGGGGGAGGGGGCGGGGCACGTGACCGGAAGAGGAAACAGTTGAGGGATGAGGGCGGAAGTGGCAATGGGAGGCATGGCGGCCTCCATCTTAGAATGGGGCCCCGAACGGAGTGGTTCTTTGGACGGAGCTCCCAGCAGAGCGCGGCCTCATCCCCCGCCGCGTGTGGATCAGCGCTGCTCAGAGCCCCCGTCTCCTTTTCTCCCCCAGGGGAAAAGTCTCAGGGCCTTCGGCCCGTCCCCACCACGAGGGGCTCTGGGCCCCCACAGCTCTGCACCCCCCGCGGGGCTCCCAGCACCTCTCAGTCTGCCCCGAACTGGGGAGAGAGCCCAGCACTGGGCCCAGTGCTCCGGATTTGGCTCCCCAGTGCAGAGCAGAGCGGGGAGCTCCTCCCTGCCCTGCTGGCTGTGCTTTGTGCAGAGCCTCACAGGGAACCGTTGGCCAGCAAGGCACACTGCTGGCTCACAAACACCCTGTGCTCAACTCTTGATCAACCTGTTGGCCACCATTGGTTCATGAGGTCACACTGCTGGCTCACTGTCACCCTTTTTGTCAACCACTGACCAACCAGGACCCTATTGGCCCTCTTGCTCACCAAGTCACACTGCTGGCTCATTGTCACCCTCTTGGCCAACCATTGGACATCTGGACCCCACTGACCCTCTTGGTCACCAGGTCACACTGCTGGCTCATTGTCACTCTTTTGGATCAACCAGGACCCTATTGGCCCTCTTGGCCACGAAGGCACATTGTCACCCTCCCTGCCGCCAGGTCGCACTGCTGGCTCATGGCGAACCAGCAGTCAGCCACGACGCCATGATGCTTTAAGCCACCATGATGCACCGTTGCCTCATGACCTCATTCTCCACCAGCCTCCCCTGGCCCCCCCGCTCTCCTTCC
>NW_024884690.1:45812-51906 GCF_019232065.1 Centrocercus urophasianus
TGACCTCATTCTCCACCAGCCTCCCCTGGCCCCCCCGCTCTCCTTCCAGCCCCACCCTGCCCCACATCGCCGCTCCCCACCCGATGCCAACCCAGTGCAGCACATGGGGACAGTCACGCACTCTGCTCCCCATACGTGTCCACCGCCTGCAGGCGCGCGTTCAACTCTCCTTTATCAAACGGCACCGCGGCCTTTCGGCCCGTCCCAGAGCCGGGGGTTATCAGCCCCACAGCCATGGGGTTCGGGTCGCCGATAGCCACCCCATTGATCCCGATAAGGCATTATCAGCGCCGCGTGCAGCAGTGCCCGTTTGGGGTAATCGGGTAACAGTGCGGAGGAGCAGAGTCCAGACCCTGCGCTAATTACGGCTGCACTGTTAATGAGGACAGCGGCGATAAGGGGCCAGGAGCCATCGGGACGCACATCAAAGCCGTTCGGGGGGCAGCTGGTGGCCCTGTGCTCCACTGGGGACTCTGCCCACGGGTGGGGACAGCACTTATAGGGCAGTGGGGACAGCGGGGACGCGGAGCACCATGGCTGGGGAGCAGAGCACGGAGCCCCGCAGCGCCCCGGAGATGGGTGAGGGCCCCGCGCTGCCGCCTGGGCGTTTGGGGGAACAGTTTTGGGGGATTTGGGCATTTTTGGGAGGATGCTCTTCGGCTCTTTTTTTTTTTTTTTTTTCTGGGGTGGCGGAGTTCTCCGGTGTGAACTTCTCAGGAAGTGTCAGCCACAGTTCAGCGGGAGGCGCTGAGGTGACGGAAAACCAATGTTTTCTTGGTGGAAAAGGGCCGGAATTGTCGCAGAACCCCCCAAAAAGGCATTTTGCCCCAATAGAACCGCGCTGCGCGGCGGCCAGACGCTGCTCCGGGCGAACTCCCGAGCGGTCCCGAGCCGAGCGGCGCCGAACGGACTCGAGCGGTCCCGGGCCGAGAGGTGCTGGGCGCTCCCGAACCGAGCGAGCCCGAGTGAACCTGAGTGGGTCTGAATGGACCCGAGCTCTACCGAGCCGAGCGGCGCCGAACGGACCCGAACTGTCCCGAGCCGAGAGGTGCCGAGAGCTCCAGAGCCGAGAGGCGCTAAGTGAACCCGAGTGGGTCCGAACGGACCCGAGCGGCTCCGGGCCGAGTGGTGCCGAACGGACCCGAACGGTCCCGAGCCGAGATGTGCCGAACTCTCCCGAGCCGAGCGGCGCCGAAGGGACTTGAGCGATCTTGAGCCGAACGGCTCCGAACGGATCCGAGCGCTCCCGAGCCTAGCGGCGCTGAGTGAACCCGAGCGGGTCCGAAAGGACCCGAGCGATGCCGAGCGCTCCCTAATGGAGTTCCGGTATCCGAAGTGCTCCGAGCGCTTCCGAGCGCAGTCGGGCCGGCGCGGAGAATGTGGCGGCGGCGGAGGTGGGCGGGAGCGGGGGCGGCGGTGAGCGGACATGGGGGGGGGACAGCGGGGGGTTCCCGAAGGGCTGTGGGGTGGCGGGGGTTGAGAGGGGGCGGCACCGGGGGTCCGTGAGGATGTTGTGGAGGGGCGGGGGGCTCCGCGGGGGGTCGTTAAGAGGGCGGGGGGTCCCGGGGGCTCCGGGGCTCCGTGCGGTGCCGCGGGACTCGATGTTCTCCGTATGGGGACAGAAGGAAGCCGCTGCCCTCAGACGCCCTGCACTCCCTGCCCGACCGCCACCCCAGCGGCTCCGCCACCCCTACAGAGCCGCCACCCCGATGTATCCGTGACCCCGGTGTCACCCACAGCCCCGACGTCTCTGTGATCCCAATTGGCACCACGACCCCAATGGCACCCTGACCCCTCTATAGCCGTGACCCCAATGTCAGCCACAACCCTGATGTCACTGTGTCCCCAATAGCACCCTGACCCCAATGGCACCACGACCCCTATATAGCTGTGACCCCAATGTAGCCATGACCCCGATGTCACCCACAGCCCCGATGTTTCTGTGACCCCCATGTATCTGTGACCTTGATGTCACGGTGACCTCGATGGCACTGTGACCCCAAAATCACTGATCCCAATGTCACCGTGACCTCAGTGCCACTGCGACACAGACATCACTGTGACCCTGATGTCACCGTGGCCCTGATGTCACCAGGACCCCAATGCTACTGTGAGCCCAATGTCACCACGACCCCAATTTCACCATGACCCTGATGTCACCATGACCCCAATGTCACCATGACCCCAATGTTGCCGTGATCCCAATGTCACCGTGACCCTGATGTCACCATGACCACAGTGTCCCTGCCACCCCAACGTCACCATGACCCCAATGTTACTGTGAGCCTGATGTCACCATGATCCCAATGTCACCATGATCCCAATGTCACCATGACCCCAGTGTCACCGTGACCATAGTGTCCCTGCCACCCCAACACCACCACGACCCCTGTCACCACGACACACACTGCAGCCCCCCAACATTCTCCCCATGCTCAGCATTTTGGGCTGTGCCAGGAGAGCTGGCTGCGCCAGGGGCAGGAAGGAAGCGCTGACATCAAAGCCCAGCACGCAGCCCTGCTGCATCAATGCCTGGAATTGTTCTCACTGGGCTCCTTCCCAGTGTTCCTCCCCCGGGGCCCGGAGCACTCGTGATGGGTGGTGACACTGACAAGTGGCCCGTGGGGCTGAGAGCCATCAGGAAACACAGGGAATGTGAGGATCAGGGGCTGAGCTGTGGGAAAGGAGCTGTGGGGAGGAGGGCCTGGGTGTCCTGGTGGCCAACAGGGGGACTGTGAGACAGAAGTGTGCTTTGGTGGTCACAAGGGCTGATGGTGGCCAATGGGTTGACCAGGGGTTGACCAACAGGGTGACCAAGGGGTGAACAGAAGTTGACCGTGAGGCAGCAGTGTGTCCTGATGGTCACAAAGGCCAGTGGTGGTCCACAGGTTGAACAACAGGGTGACCAGGAGGCAGCAATGTGTCCTGGTAGCCACAGGGACCAGTGGTGGCCGATGGGTTGACCAAGGATTGACCAACAGGGTGACCAAGGGGTGAATAGAAGTTGACCGTGAGGCAGCAGTGTGCCCTGATGGTCACAAAGGCCAGTGGTGGCCAATGGGTTGAGCAGCAGGGTGACTGTGAGCCAGCAGGTGAGCCTTGGTGGCCACAAAGACCAGTGGTGGCCAAAGAGTTGGCCAATACGGTGACCATCAGGCAGCAGTGTGCCCTGATGGCCATGAAGGCCAGTGGTGGTCAACAGGTTGAACAACAGGGTAACCATCAGGCAGCAACCTGTCCTTGTGACCATAAGGGCCAGTGGTGGCTGATGGGTTGACCAAGGGTTGACCAACAGGGTGACCAAAAGTTGACCGTGAGGCAGCAGTGTGCCCTGATGGCCATGAAGGCCAGTGGTGGTCGACAGGGTGACCAACAGGGTGACCAAGAGTTGACCAGAAGTTGACTGAGGCAGCAGTGTGATCTGATGACCACGATGGCCAATGGTTCCCTGGGGGGACAATGCATAGAACGCAGCCGGAGACACTGGGAAGCAGTGGGAGGCACTGGGAGACACTGGGGGGCACTGGGAAGCAGTGGGGACACTGGGAGGTACTGGGAAGGCACTGGAGGGCACTGGGAAGCATTGAGGGCCAATGGGAGGCATTGGGAAGCAATGGGAAACACTGGGAGCACTGGGAGGTACTGGAGAGCACTGGGAAGCAATGAGAGTCACTGGGGGCATTGGGGAGCACTGGGAAGCACTTGGGGACACTGGGAGGCACTGGGGGGCAATGAGAGGCAATGAGAAGCAGAAGGGGGCAATGGGAGGCACTTGGAAGCACTGGGGGGCAATGGGAGGCAATGGGAAGCACGGGGGGGCAATGGGAAGCACTGGAGGGCAATGGGGGGCAATGGGGGCACTTGGAGACAATGAGAGGCAATGGGAGGTAATGAGAAGCACTGGGGGGCAATGGGAGGCACTGGGAGACAATGAAAGGCAATGGGGGGACACTGTGGGGGGCAATGGGAAGCACTGGGAAGCAGTGGGAAGCACTGGGAGGCACTGGGGGGCAATGGAGGACAATGAGAGGCAATGGGAGGCACTGGGGGGCAATGGGGGGCAATGGGAAGCACTGGGGGGCAATGGGGGCACTGGGAGACTATGAAAGGCAATGGGGAGGCACTGTGGGGGGCAATGGGAAGCACTGGGGGGCAATGGAAGCCACTGGGGGGTAATGGGAAGTACTGGGGGGCAATGGGGGGCACTGGAAAGCACTGGAGGGCAATCGGGGCACTGGGAGACAATGAGAGGCAATGGGAGGTAATGAGAAGCATTGGGGGGCAATGGGGGACACAGGGAAGCAGTGGGGACAATGGGGGGCACCGGGCGGCTCTGTGCCTGCAGGTTGGGGCTGCGGTGGCCGCTGGCATCCCGGCTGCATTCCGTGGTGCAGCCAAGGCCCCGGGGCTGTTTGCTGAGCCGCAATCAGCGGCGCTCCCAGTGCACTTCATCCCGCCCGAGGTCAGCGCCGTGTTTGCACTGATGGGCGGCGGTGCCGTCCTGCCTTCCTGCCCTGAGCAGCCTGGGAGTCGTCTTCATGCACCTCTTAATTGGTTCCGATCTCTGGGTTTGTTAATTACCGGTGGGGATGGTGTTAATTACTGGTGGATGTTTTGCCATCGGTTTTTAACGTGGGCTGCAGGGACACCGCTGCTGTGGGCTGCTGTGCTGGGGGTGGACGGCGGCGGCGGTGGTGGAGGTGTTGGTTGTAGTGTTGGTTGTAGTGTTGGATATGCAGTGTTGGTCACAGCGTTGGTCGCAGTGTTGGTGGAGGTGCTGGATGTGTTGGTTGCAGTGTTGGCCACAGCGTTGGTCACAGCATGGTTGCAGTGTTGGTGGTGGTGTTGGTGGTGTTGGTTCCGGTGTTGATGGCGATGCTGGATGTGGTGTTGGTGGTGGTGTTGGTCACAGTGTTGGTGGTGGTGTTGGTGGAGCTGCTGGACGTGTTGGTCGCAGTGTTGGTCGCAGTGTTGGTTGAGGTGTTGGTGGAGGCGTTGTTCACAGCGTTGGTCACAGTGTTGTTGGCAGCGTTGGTTGTGTTGGTGGAGGTGTTGGATGTGGTGTTGGTGGCAGTGCTGGTTGCAATGTTGATTGTGGTGTTGGTCGTGGTGTTGTTGGCAACATTGGTTGCAGTGTTGGTTGCAGTGTTGGTTGCAGTGTTGGTCGCGGTGTTGGTGGTGTTGGCAGTGTTGGTTGCAGTGTTGGTTGCAGTGTTGGTTGCAGTGTTGGTCGCGGTGTTGGCGGTGTTGGTCGTGCTGTTGTTGGCAGCGTTGGTCTCCCACTGCGGCGCTGCCCTCCTGGCGCAGCCCCACGTGCCCCATAAGGGTGCGGTGTTTTGCATGGCAGCAAATTGCAGCCCTGCTTTCACAACCTCGTGCCACAGCCAGGTGCTGCTCCCCGCCCCTCACTGCCCCATAACCCCCCTCCTCCCCCCGCTGCCCCATAACCGATCTTCCCCCTCTCACTGCAGCCAACGGAACCCCTTTAGAGCCCGTCCCGGGCCCAGAGCAGCGCTCAGCCATGGGGCCGCCCTACAGCGACCTCAGAGCATCCGGTGGTGAGTGGAGCTCAGCCTGAGATCGTCCAGGGGGGAGAAATGGGGCTCTGCCCCACAGTACTGCACACAGCTCTGCCCCACAGCTCTGCCCCACGTCTCTGCCCCACAGCTCTGCCCCACAGCTCTCTTTGCCCCACATCTCTGCCCATGTCTCTCTCTACCCAACGTCTGCCCCACAGCTCTGCCCCACATTTCTGCTCCATATATCTGTCCCACAGCTCTGCCCTGTTTCTATGCCTCACGTCTCTGTCTCATCTCTGCCCCATATCTCTGCCCCACAGCTCTGCCCTACATATCTGTCCCACAGCTCTGCCCTGTTTCTCTCTGCCCCACATCTCTGCCCATGTCTCTGCCTCATGTCTCTCTCTACCCCAAGTCTGCTCCACAGCTCTGCCCCACGTTTCTGCTCCATATATCTGTCCCACAGCTCTGCCCTGTTTCTCTCTGCCTCACGTCTCTGTCCCGTGTCTGTCCCACATCTCTGCCCCACAGCTCTGCCCTATTTCTCTCTGCCCCACAAGTCACGGGGGGGGGGG
>NW_024884691.1:0-1383 GCF_019232065.1 Centrocercus urophasianus
TCATCGCTCCAACCCTCGGCTCTCTTTCCTTTTGGGTTCTGTTCCGGCGTTGTTGGGTTGATTTTTTGGGGGCATCAGATCCTGCTCTCCTTTTGCATCTTTGGGTTTGGTTTGAGAATTCAGAGCTCGTGGTGCTGAGTGCCGCCGTTGGGTTGGGGCCAGCGCTGCATGATGCATCTGTGTAGAGTCGTGGGGTCGTTGGAGGTGGGAATGAAGGCTGAGGTCATGAGTCCGACCCCCAAATCATCCCCACCATGGAACTGTTGAGGTTGGAAAGACCTCTGTGGTCATCCAGCCCCCAAATCATCCCCACCGTAGAGCCACTAAGATGGGAAATGACCACGGAGGTCATCCTACCCCCATCCCATCCCCATTATAGAGCCATTAAGGCTGGAAGGAACCACTGTGGTCATCCAACCCCAACTCGTCCGCACCACAGACCCATCAAAACTGGAAAGGCCACTGTAGGGTCACCCCGTTGCCCTCAGCCCATCAATCCCACTCCAGGTCCTTCCATAGGGTCGCACCATTGGCCTCAACCCATCCACCCCTGTCCAGATCCCTCTGTAGGGTCACAACCTATCAATCCCTCTCCAGATCTCTCTGTAGGAGCTCATCATTTCCTCTCCAGATCCCTCTGTAGGATCTCAGCCCGTTGATCTCCCTCCAGATCCCTCTGTTAGGTCACACCGTTGGCCTCAGCCCACTGATCCCTTTCCAGATCTCTCTATAGGGTCGCACCACTGGTCTCAACCTCTCCAGATCCCTCTGTAGGGTCTCAGCCCATCGTTCCCACCTCTCCAGATCACCTCTTCTTTTTAATTTACTTTTCCACTCCTCTGCATGCAGCAGTTTGCTTCTGAGGCGCGTTTGCTTCGTTTCTCCTTCCCTTGGAGGAGGTTGGAGTGCATTCTGCACCAAAAAAAAAGCCTTTTTTTGGAGAGGAAATCTGCTCTTTTCGGAGCTTCAGAAGGAGCCGAGAGCACAGCTATCACCGTCCCCCAATATTCTCCCATTCCTGATCCCCCCCCCCCCAAAAAAAGAAGGCAGAAATTCAGCGGAAGGAAAATTTCTCACCCTGCGCTGCGCTGTATGAACGAATGGGGGGGGGGGGAGGGAGGGATGGCTGATGCTGCAGGGAATCAAAGACCACTTTGTGCTGCTTTCCCCTGCCCCGAGCCCCCCACCCTGACGTCTGGACGGGGGGTTTTGCCACCTCCTCTTCAATATTTCACCCAGCCACCCTGGATTCTGCAGCTCAGCCTTAAGCAAACAGCCCTCCCTTAAGCTGGGACCGCTTCATTTTGACTAAACCCTGACCAAATAAGCTGGTTGCACAAAGCAACCCCCCTTTCCTTCACCCTCCTCCTCTCCCCCCCCCCT
>NW_024884691.1:1483-2963 GCF_019232065.1 Centrocercus urophasianus
CCAGCTTATTCCTCGCTTCATTAACACCTTTTAATCCCATCCATGCCATCCAAATTGCCTTTCCCTGGGTCAGGGTCTCCTACGCTGCAATGGGGACGAACAGCACAGGGTGAGGAGGGGGGAACAAGACAAAATCTGCTCCGTGCAGCCCAGGAAAGATCTGAAAAGAGGTGAAAAAGACCCCAGAGCCGTTCCCCAAGCGCCCAGCCGTTGGTGTCAGAAAATAGAAAGGGAAAGGTTGGGTTTTTGGGGGGATATTTTTTGAGGGTTTTTTTTTTTTTCTGCGGGTTTTGCTTCCTTGCTGCTCTTTGCAGTCCCCCAAAATATCCCCATTTTGCACCCATAGGAGCTTTCTTTCTGGCACTTCTTTCTCCCATCCGGGAGAGCCTTTCTTGAGCAAGCAAACCCAATTCTGTAAGGTGCAGAAAGGGATTCCTTGGGGCTGATGAGTCTGCGGACGGCTGCCAAGCGTCTTCCGAGATAAAAGTCGAGATCTCCCAAAGGGAAACCTTAATAACGAGGAAATAACGCTGGGCAGGGGGTGGGAGTGGGGAGACCCACTCAAAAAAGTGTCATTTTAGGGCTAAAAGGAAGCAAAAATGAAACAAAAAGGAGGTGATCGGATCCCCAAAAAAATGATGGGACGCGATCTCCTTTCTGTCAGCGCATCCCAGCTCCTAAATGTAGTTGTTGGGGTTTTTTTTGCCCCTCATAAAATGGGGATTCTGCCCCATTTTCGGGCCGTCCATCCCTGCTAGCAGCACTCCCAGCCCGTTCAGAACCCGCTGCCGCCGCCGGAGACGTGTTTTGTTCCTATGGCAACCCAAACAATATTACCTCGACTTAAACGGATTCAGGCAATATTAAAACCGACCTCTTTAGGAATTCCCGGTGTTGGAGGGGGCCGAGAATTTTAATTTCGCGTAATGCGAGCTGACACCGTGTTTATGAGCTGCTTGCTGGGTGTTTTCTTCAATTAGCACAAAGCAGAGAGGATTTGCTTTCGGGGCTTCGCGGGGAGACAGAGAGCCCAACCACCATTGAGTTGCACCACAGCAGCGCTTCTCACACCGGATAATGGCAAAAAAACCCAACAAAAACACCAACAAACCACCCAAAACACAACTCCTCTAGGTGGAAATTCGGCCCACGGCCCACCTTCGCATGAGGGTTGATCATAGAATCACAGAATCATAGAATCCCCAAGGTTGGATCAGACCTCAAAGCTCCCCCAGTCCAACCGTTCACCTCTTACCAACAGCTCCCACTGAACCACGTCCCTCAACACAACATCCAGCCTTTCCTCCAACACCCCCAGGCTCGGTGCCTCCTCCACCTCCCTGTGCATCCATGCCAGTGCCTGACCACCCTTTCTGAACAGCAATTCTTCCTCATGTCCAGCCTGAATCTCCCCTGCCGTAGCTTGAAGCCGTTCCCTCTGCTCCTATCCCTGATGACACGAGAGCAGAGGCCGACCCCC
>NW_024884691.1:3063-10999 GCF_019232065.1 Centrocercus urophasianus
TCAGCCCTGTGCTCCAGACCCCTCACCATTTCATTGCCCTCCTTTGAACGCGTTCCAGGCCCTCCATGTCTTTCTTGCAGTGAGGGGCCCAAAACTGGACACAGTAAGTGCTAAGTGATGCTAAGTGGTCTCCCAAGAGCAGAGGGAGGAATGGGAGCCGTCGCTTTGGAGGTAACGCGTCTCCGGATCTCTGCTGCAGAACCTCGCCCCCATGGCCGTGTTTTCTTCTCTCTGTCATTTCTTGGCGTTTTTGGCCGAGGTTGGAAAATGTTTTCCTGCCAATTGTGAAGCTCTCTGTCAGCGCCTCGCCCAGCTCTCCTTGCTTGGAGGTTGGTCGATGCGTTTGAAGGTAACGCTCATCCTTCTGTTTGCCATCCAAACGCCCCTCTCTCCGGATTTGGGCTTCTGGGGCTGAATCTGGGCAAATCCCAGTGGAAAAGCTCTAAAAAAACAGTTTGACCATCATGGGGTCAAAGTCAGACTGCATCTGTCGACAGATTCAGCTGTGTATGGACAGGCAAGGCTGTGGAGACAGCAATGCTCCCACATGAGATGGGTCCTTAAGGGCCACAGAACCACGGAAGGGGTTGGGTTGGATCATCGATCCAGCTGATCACTGAAGCACAGAATAGGTTGGAAGGGTCCTTAAAGGTCACAGAACTCCTTAAGGGCTTCGGTTGTAAGAGTCCTCATAGATCATAGAAGCACCAAGTGGGTTGGAAAGGTCCTTAAAGATGATCGAGCCATGTAACGGGTCAGGTTGGGAGGGTCCTCAAGGTCATAGAAGCTTAGAATGGTTTGGAAAGGTCCTTAAAGATGATAGAGCCATCGAAGGAGGACACGATGGCTTGATGGTGATAAGGGGAAAGCAGCTCTGGTGCTGCACTTGAGGAGAATGGGGCAGCTCAAAGGGAGACCTGGGGTGCACCAGGACCAAATGCTCAAAACCGGCACCAAAAAGGGATTGGAATCACAGAATCAAACACAGAACCACAGAATGGGGTTGGAAGGGACCAGAGAGATCATGGAATTATAGAGCCATGGGGTTGGGTTGGAACAGACCTTCAGGATCATAGAACTGTGGGGTGGGTTGGGGTGGAAGGGCCCTCGAAGATCATAGAAGCACAGAGTGGGGTTGGAAAGGTCCTCAAAGATCATAGAAGCACAGAATGATTGGGGTTGGAAAGGTCCTCAAAGATCATAGAATCACAGAGTGATCGGGGTTGGAAGGGTCCTCAAAGATCATAGAATCACAGAGTGGGGTTGGAAAGGTCCTCAAAGATCATAGAAGCACAGAGTGGGTTGGGGTTGGAAGGGTCCTCAAAGATCATAGAAGCACAGAGTGGGTTGGGGTTGGAAGGGTCCTCAAAGATCATAGAAGCACAGAGTGGGGTTGGAAAGATCCTTCAAGACCGTAGAACCGTGGGATGGTTGGGTTGGAAGGGATCACAGATCACCCATCCAAACCCCAGGCTGAGCAGCGCTGCGCTCACACCCCACACCACGAGGTCGTTCCGCTCCAGCTGGGCTTGGATTCGAGCAGCATTCATGACCCAACGCTTGGTAGCATTTCACACCTGTCAAAAAATTCCACGCGAACGCGTCGGCCCTCTTTCATTGTTGGGCCGTGGTTGTGGGGAGCTTTTTTTGTTGTTGTTGGTTTTATTTTTACTATTTCACTGAAGCAGCAGGATGTTGGATGTTGGGAAGGGGACGGATTTGGCCTCAGCTCAGGTTTTGTGCCTGCAGCACCCTCCCGTATCGCCCTTCTTCCACCAGCAGAAGCTGACAGCTAAAGGGCTGCTCGCCGCTCCTGGCCTCTCCATCATTGTTTTTATTTTTCAAGTGTAAATTACAGGAAAAAAGACAAAGAGAAAAAGGGAGAGACGCTCGCAAAGGCACACAAAAGGAGAGAGAGAAATCCCACCCCGTTCTGCTCGTCCCACACACCGCAGCCGAAAGCCACAGCGCAGCACAAATCCATGGTGGTATTTGGAAGGGATGAGCCCACCCCTGTAAGCCCCTTCATCCCGCTCCGCTGAGTTTGCCAGGAGGATTAACCCAGTCTTGTTCTCAATCCCAGTTTATGAGTTCCCTGCTGGTGGGGAAGATCCTGTGTGTTTAAACAACAGCCTAATTAATCCCTATTTTATTACTTTCCCTTGTCAAGTGGCTAAATGGGAGCTGTCAGCCGGCAGCCACCGCCGCTCGCATTTGTTTAGATCCCAAATTACTTCATCAGAACCATCTGCTCCGCACGCAGGGCACTTGGTGGTTGTTTGTTTCTCTCTCTGGACACAGTGAGGGGCACAAACAGCGTCTGGGAGAGGGGGGACGGTCCTGGAGGGATCCGCAGAGGAAATCCTGAGCATGGAAAATCCAGGCACTGAGCAATGGAAAGGAAAAGAGGACCCCAAAATCACTTTTCTTGCCGGGGATGTGTGGGTGCAGCTCCAGGCGTCCCCCTCCTTCCTTCCTTGGCTTCCTGAGCCCCTTAAATTGGGTGTTTTCTCTCTGAAAAAGAGCAGAGGAGGGGGGGGGACTCACTGCAGTGTCCCAGCACTGAAAGGTGTTTACAAAGCAGGCAGAGGCTCGAGGAGATGTGGGGCAGAGGCTACGAGCTGCTCATTCCATTCTTATAACACTAACCCCATGGTTCTGTGATCTGTAAGGACCCACTCAACCCAATCCCACCCCACAGTTCTATAACCTTTAAGGACCTTTCCAACCCAACCCCATCCCATGGTCCTGTGATCTGCAAGGACCCATCCAACCCAACCCCATCCTGTGGTTCTATGATCTTTAAGAACCCACTCAACCCAATCCCACCCCACAGTTCTATAATCTTTAAGGACCTTTCCAACCCAACCCCATCCCATTGTTCTATGATCTTTAAGGACCCACTCAACCCAATCCCACCCCACGGTTCTATAACCTTTAAGGACCTTTCCAACCCAGCTTCATCTCAAGACAAGAAATCAATGTCTGGCCCTGGGAACAACCAACCCCTGGCACAACTTCCCAGGGAGGACAGAATCCCCATCGCTGGAGGAACCTCAAGGTGCGACTGGAAAGGGCAAAAATCTCCTCCAATCCCCTCCGCCGATTTACTGCCCGTCTGCCTGTCGCAGTAACGCTCCTTACTGCGCTACGGGAAAGGAAACATGAAATTCGATGCTGTTTCCCTGGCAAATCCTATTGGTGGGGGGAAATCCTGATCTGAAAGGGCCGGACGGGGGAATCCTTTGAGCTATCGGTGCGGCACGCGTTAATTACTGATGGCGCTTTTTTGCATGAAGTCTGCCTTGGTGTGACAGCTCCAACCCAATCTGTTCCCCAATTCTCCCCTTCCCCGAGCTCCTGACCCCAAGTTTTGCTTTGCAGGCTCTTCCAGACCAAGTGCAGCAGCTGCCTGAAGGCCATCGCTCCCTCCGAGCTCATCATGCGGGTGCTGGAGAACGTCTACCACGTCCACTGCTTCTATTGCTGCGAGTGTGAGCGGCGTCTGCAGCGGGGAGACGAGTTTGTGCTCAAGGAAGGGCAGCTGCTGTGCCGCAGCGACTACGAGAAGGAGAAGGAGATGCTGAGTGCCATCAGCCCCACGCCAACCGAGTCCGGTGAGGAGCTGGAGAGGCGGAGAATGAGGCCGGTGGGGTGGGATTAATGGTTGTGGTGGGATTCGGGCAGCGTGCCCACAGCAGGGGTGGGGATGGGGGAGCTTTTGGGTCTCTTCTAACCCAACCACGCTGTGGTTCCATGATGTGTAAGGTTTCATTCAAACGCAACCCGTTCCATGGTTCAATTATCTTTAAGGACCTTTCCAAGCCAACATGTTCTACGATTCTACAGTATTTGAGGACCCTTCCAACCCAACCCAACCCAACCATTCCATCATTCCATGATCTTTGAGGTCCCATCCAATCACTTTTAAGGACCCTTCCAACCCTAACCATTCTATGACTCTGTAGTCTTTGAGAACCCTTCCAACCCAACCCAATAATTCCACCATTCTCTGATCTTCAAGGTCTCTTTAAATCCAACCATTTCATGGTTCCACGACCTTTGAGGTCCCAACCATTCCATGGTTCCACGACCTCTGAGGTCCCATCCAACCCAACCATTCCATGGTTCCACGACCTCTGAGGTCCCATCCGACCCAACCATTCCATGGTTCTATGACCTTTAAGGACCCTTCCATCCCACCCATCCAACCACTCCATGGCTCTGTGACCGTCACACTTTGGCCACAGCTCAGCCCATGAGCTCCGCTGCCTTCATTCCGTTCTTCTGGTCAAAACTGCACACTGAGAGGAGCAAAACTCAGCATTCCTTTGTGTTTTCGCCCCGAAATTCACCTCTCCCCATCTTCCCCTGCAGTGAAAAGCGAGGATGAGGACGGCAGCCACTCGCACGGCAAAGGCAGCGAGGACAGCAAAGACCACAAACGCTCCAAGCGCCCGCGCACCATCCTCACCACGCAGCAGAGGAGGGCATTCAAGGCTTCGTTTGAGGTCTCCTCCAAACCCTGCAGGAAGGTACAGCGGGGCAGCCCAGTGGGCACGGAGCCCGTTGGGGCCTCGTTCATTTCTGAACTCAGCTCTCCTCTTCGTTTATGCTTGATAGGTGAGGGAGACCCTGGCGGCGGAGACGGGGCTGACGGTGCGGGTGGTGCAGGTGTGGTTCCAGAACCAAAGAGCAAAGGTGGGTGAGGGGAAAGTCCCACATTCGTTCCGCTGCAAGAAAACAAGAGAGAAAAAAAAAGAAAAGAAAAAACAAAAAACCTGTTCTGTGGGATCAAACCACACGTGGTGGGGTAGCGTTGGATGCGCTGGAAGCAAAAGCTTGGAGAGGAACACAGGAAACGCAGAGGTGTTTGCAGAGCTGAAATGTTTTCCTTTTTGTTGCCTTTTTTTAATGGCTCTTTTTGCGTTTCCCCCTCTCCGTGCGTGATGAGGAAGAGGAGGAGGATTTCCCACTTCTTTTTCCCTAGAACCCTTTCATGTTGCAGAATGCAAAGGGTGAGGGCAGAAACGAAGCCCTCAAACGCCTCAGATGGCATTTCCTAACAGAAATGTGCGGCCCTTTCCTGGCGGCCCCATTGCTCGCACCTTGCATGGGGTGAGGAGGAGGGGTGTGAGAGGGGATGCATGACGGCAATCCTCGCTGCCTATGAAAAGTGGGAGGCACCCGCATCCCCTCCTGCCTCAGAACCTCAGGTTTGGGGTCTCCTTCTTCCTGCAGATGAAGAAGATTGCACGCAGGCAGCAGCAGCAGCAGCAGCAGCAGGAGCAGGAGCAGATGGGCAATCCTCGCCTGGGGTCCGGGAGGGGGACGGGGCGCAGCAGCAGGCAGAGCAACGACGACAGCGAAGGTGAGGAGCACTGAGCACTGATGGGGGGGGGGGGCGGCTGCATAGGGGCTATCGAGGCCAAAAGCCTCAAAATCAGCCAAAATCTGCAATTTTAGGATTCCGGGATTCCACCATATTCTGTGGTTCTGGGATTCAAGGGTTCTGTGATTCTATGGCATTTTAGGGTTTTGTTATTCTAGGATTCTGGAGTTCCGATGGTACCCAATGATTCCAGGATTCATCAGATCTAGGATTCTGTCATTCTGTGATGTCCAGATTCTATGATATTCTATGACTCCAGGGTTCTGTGATTCCAGGATTCTGGAATTCGATGACACTAGGATTCCAGGATTCCAGGATTCCATGATTCCATGATTCTATGATTCTATGATTCTACGCTTGTAGGATTCCATGATTCTATAATTTTCTGATATCCCCTGACTCTAGAATTGTGTGATTTTAAGGTTCTGTGATGATTCCAGGATTCTATGATGCTCTAAGACTCCACGACAGTCTGTGACACGTAGGGTTCTGTGATTCTTGGATGTCGCTATCCTGGGGTCGTATAATTCAGTGATATTCGATGACTCCAAAATTCTGTGATTGTAGGATTCAGGAATTAGATGATAGGATTCTAACACCTTCGCCCCACCGCTCTGCGCCCCTTCTCCCCCTCCGTCCCACGCTTCTGTCTTTAGATGGTGCAAGCGTTCACGGCCTGGATGGGCTGATGGTCCCATATCCCCGGCTCCCCCAGCAGCAGCTGCTGCCCCTGGACCAGAATGGCTACAGCACGGACCTCTACAGGCAGGGCCTCACCCCACCACAGCTGCCCGGAGACCACCTGCACCCCTACGGTAGGAGAGCAACTCCCAACCCACCAACACCATCCAACCCACCAACGCCATCCAACCCACCAAAGCCATCCAACCCACCAAGGCCATCCAACCCACCAAAGCCATCCCACCCACCAAGGCCATCCCACCCACCAAAGCCATCCAACCCACCAACGCCATCCAACCCACCAAGGCCATCCCACCCACCAAAGCCATCCAACCCACCAAGGCCATCCAACCCACCAAGGCCATCCAACCCACCAAAGCCATCCAACCCACCAAAGCCATCCCACCCACCAAAGCCATCCAACCCACCAAAGCCATCCCACCCACCAAGGCCGTCCAACCCACCAAGGCCATCGTTGGGTTCCATCCAAACAGACAGTAGGGGTTGGGTTTGGGTCCCAGGGGATGGACACAGCCTCCAGGCTGAGCCCTGCTAAAGGCTGGGGTCCCGTGAAAGGTGAGTTGGGGTGAGGCTTGTGAAATCCATCCTTGGGTTCCACCCAAACGGCCAACAGGAGTTGGATTGGGGGCTCCTGCTCCTATTGGGTGGCTCCGACTCATGGTGGGCGACTCCAGGCCCCGCTGCAGCGACACGACAGCTCGCCATGCTCGTGCCGCACGGACGCCCATTCTTCTTTCTTTCTTCTTCCAGATTCAGAAGGAGTTTTCCATGACATGGACAGCGAGAGCATCAGCCACCTGGGGGACTGCCTGCTGTCGACGGCCGAAGCCAACCTCCTGCAAGCCCGCGTGGGCAACCCCATCGACCGACTGTACTCCATGCAGAGCTCCTACTTCACCTCCTGACCTTCAAACAGCTCTCCACCAGGACCCACCAGGACCCACCAGTATCTCGGACGGGTGCTGCTCTGGGTTCGGACACGAGACATTCCTTGAGTGCTGCACAACGGAGGAGGCGGCGGATCCGGCCCACGCAGAAACGCTATTCTGCAACCCGAAGGACTCGGGGTTGCCTCTCTCCTTATTTTCTATCCTCAATGGACGGTATGATGTTGTTTAGCTGTTCCTTTAGCAGTTTGTCCCGTGTTTGAGCATGACGTCCTTCCGACACAGACTGGCCAAGCCGAGCGGAGCGGCCCCAAGCAGCAGCGCAGGCTTCTTCCTCTTGTTTATTCAATCCCTGCTGCGCTGGTTTGCCTCGTTCCTCAGCCCAGACGCTTTGTGGAGCAAGGTTAACTTCCAACAAGGTCCTGAGGCCTCTCCAAGGGACGCCTCTCTGCTCCATGCCCCTCTTCACGGCCACCGCAGGGCAGTTTTCATCTGACATTTCAGAAAGGCGCCGTCGCCTGGCTTTGGAATGAAACAGCTGGGATCAGTGTCTGCCTCCAGAAATGGGAGCATTTCTGCTCCGTCAAGGATGCCAAGAGGAATGTGGCAAAACTGCAGCGAGTTCCCCATTGCTGTCACACCTTTTGTCCTCCAAAAGGGCGCTTTTACTCCGTTTGTGGACAGAGCACAAAATCACAGCTGCCAGCCGTGCTCCTTTCTGCTTTTTTTCTTTTTCTTTTTTTTTTTTTTCCGTTTTAAAACAGCAAAGCGAAGAGGATTTGCTCCAAAAATATTCCTGCTGGAAAGCCTTTATAGCTTTGCCCACAGCAGGTTTTTTTGGCAACCCTGCCCACGGCAGGTGGGTTGGAACAAGATGACTTTTGAGGTTCTGCCCAACCCAAATCATTCCATCGTTCTGTGATCTTAAGGTCTCCTCCAACCCAAACCATTCCAT
>NW_024884691.1:11009-17337 GCF_019232065.1 Centrocercus urophasianus
CCATCGTTCTGTGATCTTAAGGTCTCCTCCAACCCAAACCATTCCATGGCTCTGTGATCTTTAAGGACCCTTCCAACCCAACCATCCCATGGTTCCATGACCTTTAAGGACCCTTCCAACCCATTCCATGATTCTGTGACCTTTAAGGACCCTTCCAACCCAACCCATCCCATGGTTCCATGATCTTTAAGGTCCCTTCCAAACCAACTTATTTCATGGTTCCATTATCTTTAAGATCCCCTCCCACCCAACCATCCCATGGTTCTGTGACCTTTAAGGACGCTTCCAACCCAACCATCCCATGGTTCCACCCTTTAAGGTCCCCTCCAACCCAAACCATTCCATGGCTCTGTGATCTTTAAGGACCCTTCCAACCCAACCATCCCATGGTTCCATGACCTTTAAGGTCCCTTCTCGCCCAACCATCCCACAGTTCCACGATCCGATCATTTCCCACCCTGACTCCTCTTCCAGGCATCCCAGCACCTCGCTTCCCTCCAATACATGATGGGAGAAATAAACTGGATGCCTTTACCCCCCAAAATCTCATCTGGGCTTTGAGGGCAACCCAGCAGCGATGCCAGGGCTCAGCCAAGAGCAAAGCGCGTCTCTGCTGCGGGTGGGGAGCAGGGATCCATTTTCTCCCCCCCCGTCACAACGCCCTTCTCAGCGAGGCAGAGAGAAGCCAATGGGCACCGATGCGAATCACAACCCCCCCCCCCCAAAAAAAAAACCATAAAACAAGCAAGAAAAAAGAGAACAGAGATTGGAAGTTTGAATTATTACCAAACAGGAATTCTTTATTCTCCCAGCCAGGACCCAAATGTGGGATTCGGTTCTTTACAGCTGTGAAGGACACGGAGCCAATATTGCTGGAAAGGTCAGGTTTTCCCAGAATCGTGCCAGACGAAGGAAGGAGCTCCTCCAAAACTGATTTCCCCACATCTGTTTGGACAGAGGGACTGATGAGCAGATGACTCCCAACAGGAAACCGTGACTTATTTCTTAAATCCTGACCTCCAGAGCTGTGAGCGCAGCTGAGAACCCGGCCGATGTTTCTGTACGTGGTGTTTTACTCCTGAGCCTCCCCCCGGGGGGCTGTTGTCAGTCTGATTGTACAAGTGTGTATTCCCTCAAACGATTAAAAAAAAATAAAAATTAAAACGGCTCACGGTCGTCGTCTGTGGTCACGGAGGAGCTCCGTAAGCCCCCAGTGCTGGGGATGAAAGGAGACGAAATCCCGCTGCATTTTGTTTCTTATTTCTTTCTTTTTGGCTTTCCCAAGGCTGCTGTGGAGGGAACGGGCAGAAGGAAATCTGTGTGACCCAACTGCAGCCCTTGCAGAGCTCACCCCTCTCCATAAAGCCGTGTGAACGCGACAGCCACGGATGGGCGCTCGCTTCCCTTCGCGTTCGCTCCGCGGCTGGAGACCCTTCGCCATCACTTCGAGGTCTCTTCCTAAGAGGGAACAGGGAAACTTTTGGCAGAAGCAGCAGATTTGGGTGTAATTTTGCCCACGTGGCCGCTGGGCGCTTTGCTACAGGCGATTCACTTCCACTTTTGTCACACAGTGGGTTGCAAGGGGGTCCCGCTGGGGTTTCCTCTACTCAGCACTGGTGAGGCCGCACCTCAAGTGCTGGGTTCAGTTTTGGGCCCCTCACTGCAAGAAAGACATGGAGGCCCTGGAACGTGTTCAAAGGAGAGCAATGAAATGGTGAGGGGTTTGGAGCACAGGGCTGAGGAGGAGAGGCTGAAGGAGCTGGGAATGTTCAGCCTGGAGAAGAGGAGCTCAGGGGAGACCTCATTGCATTGTACAACTTCCTGAAGGGAGGCTGTGGTGCAAAAGGGTCTGGCCTGTTCTCCCAGGCAAATAGAGGAGCCGAGGAAACGGCCACAAGTTGTACCAGAGGAGGTTTAAGTTGGATATGAGGAGAAACTTTTTCTCTCAAAGGGTGGTCAGGCACTGGAATGGCTGCACAGGGAGGTGGTGGAGCTGCCGTCCCTGGCGGCGTTCAAGAGGCGCCTGGATGAGGAGCTACAAGATGTGGTTTATTGCTTGTGGTACTGATAGGAATGGGAGGGGGGTTGGACTGGATGATCCTGCAGGTCGTTTCCAACCCTGTGATTCTGTGTCAGGGGGTCCCACTGCACCAGCAGCACAGCCAGGTATCGGGGCTCGGCGATCGCTCCCAGCTGTGTTTTGCAGCTGGAAACGCGTTCTTGCAGCAATAAAAGACAGCAAGCACTGCTTCTGAGGCAGGAGAAGCTTTGCGATTGGGATCTGACTCTTTTGCAAAGCCCCGATGGGCGGCGGGGAGGAATGCGCGCTCAGGGGGAGGAAATCACTCCAGGGAAAGGCTGAGCTCACCCTGCAGCAGAGCACAGAGCAGGAGGGCAGCAGGCTGGACAACACCCACGCTTTCTGGCTTTGCCTCAGTGCTTTTGAGAGGAGCAAACCTCGCTCTCAGCACACAGGGCTCACAACAGCAAGCTGGAAATTCCCCCTGCCCAGAGAGGAGGAGAAAGGGCGAAGGAAAGCAAAACAGAGAGACCAGAGTGGAAAACCCTTCATCTGCCCAGCAGCAGCTCGAAGCCCAGCGGGCCAGCAGCCAAAGAAAGCAAACGGTGTGTGCGAATGGAATGCGGCTCCGCACGGCTCTCTGCCCTCTGCCGCTGCCCACCAAAGACCCGGGCTGCTGGCAGCACTAAATCTCCCCCGTCGACGGCCAACACCAAAGGGACGGTGCTGATTTATGGCTCCTTTCAGTAAGAGAAGCAGAGTGTAAAACGAGAATATTTTCTGGGTGAAAAATTAAAGAGGCTTTCGGGGGAGTTCCTCATTCCGGGGCGGTGTGTGATTCACCTCCAGAGTTCAGCTTGGAAAGAAAAGTGACATCAGCCAAAGCCATGGGAGGGAAACAAAAAACAAACCTGGTGCTCAACTTCGTGTTCTGAGCTCCAAAAAGGGGGAAAATGAGGCAGGGAATCCTCGGGTGTCTGTTAGATACAGAGCTCAGAACACTTTAATTAATTATTCCTCGTTGCCCCCCAGCTGGGTGGGTGTTTTTGGTTTGGGGGGACACGCAGGGAAGCTTGGAACAGCTCAGAGTTTCCTTGCAAGGACACTCAGAGGGGAAGGGAAAGCAGAACCGACCCCCGCCTTGCTTAACCCGTGAACACAATCAGAGCTGAGAACAATTAAAAGCGGGGGCAATAAAACACAGGACGGAGCGATGGCTGCAGGATGGGAGCCAAGAATCAGAACCGCAGTGACAAATAGAGCTGCACGTCCCATGTTTTCAGATGGCAGCTTCTGCTGGGCAAAAAACAGCGGAGCAACCGCTGCCTTCTTCAGGTGCTGCCCTTCAGGACGTTTCCCAAAGGTAGAAACACAGACGTGGTGGATGGGTTTGGAAATAACAGCTTCCTCCTCTGCTTTCAGGGGCAGTTTCTCACCCCCTTTATGTGGCTTTGCTGCTCTGCCCTCCTCCTCCACTTGTCACAGCCAAAACGCAGAGGGAAAAGAGCAGCAGAACTCCGTCTCCACAATCCCCAGGCACCCCGGCAGTTCAGAGGTTAATGCATCGATGAAGAAATAATGGAGCAGCTCCAGCTCTGGAGGAGACGTGACCAGGCTTCAGAGGGGGCCCACAGCACCTCAACCATAATGAAAAATGGCTTTGCTGCCACCGTGCTGACGTTTCAATGCGGTGTCAACAACACGCAAAGCAAACCTCCCCTCCCATGCAGCCCTCAATAAAGCTGTTCGGGCCGCAGACTTCGCCAACTGCGCTGCTCAGGATAAACGCATCGCCAAAGAATCACTGGAAAGAAGTTTTTCCTCCAATAGCGCTTCCCAAAATGCCTTTTGGGAGCAAAGCTGCCGTCTCCTTTTCCTCCCGACTTGGAAAGCAGAACGCGTTTTAGCTTTCACACTTCAAACACTGCTCAGTGAAAAGGAAAAGCGTTTCCTGTGAGCGTGGATGCTCTCATCTGCTCCATCTCAAATCCCACTCGTGCTGCAGTGCGTCGAGACGATTCGGGCCGTGCTGGAAGCTGGAAGCCACTGCCATCTGCTGCACCTCTCCCCAAAGGAGTTAAACTCTGCCCGGCTGGAGGATTGAGCTGAGTGAAGGCTGCCAACCCCGCTTGGCCTCACGCCGGGGTTGGAACGCGGATCTGTGCGACCCAGGGGTGGAATGGCAGTGGGAATGGATCCGAGCCAAGTTCCTGCTCCACGCCTCACCTTTCCCTTCAGGTACAACAACTCACGGCCTCAAGCTGCGCCAGGGGAGGCTCAGTTTGGACGTTAGGGAAAAAAATCCCTCTTCTGAAAGAGTGGTCGGATGCTGGAATGGGAGCAGCGGGGTCGAGAAAAAGCAGTTTGCAGAGGGCAGAATCTCTTCATCCACTCCCTGTAAAACATCCTTACAGAGTGATGGTTTATTTCCACTCATTACAGCCCAGAAATCAGGCCTCTGTGCCCCCCCCCAAAGCGAGGACGCGGGCAGCAGCCCCCCACCCTCCCAGGGGCAGATCTTCATTGCGCTGCTGACGGCTCAGAGTTGGAGGAGCTCTGAAGTTTGCAGTTGTTCTGCTGTGGGAAGACTCCCTCTGCTGTTCTAAAGCAGCACAAAGCCCACGGGGCTCCCAAACTGGGCAAGCTGGGAATTCCATGCTCGAGGAAACAAGGAGTCAGTTCAGCTCCAAAAGCAGCTCCTGTCAACAGTGGAAAAAGCCAGAGCTGGGTTTCAGTCTTCAGCAGCGTGTTGGCTGGTTACTTTTTATTGGGACAAAGGGAAAACGCTGTCCTCAGAGACAAAAGGAATTCCTCAGTACAAGCTGCAGAAATAAAAGGTGGCTTTCGCTTCCTACCCAAGTGACCCACGGGTTTTTCAGACGGGGAGCAGCGACCCAACCAAGCACTGTGATGAGAATGCAGAGTATCAAGAGTTTTCTTTTGCTTCTGACCATGAGTTTTAATTCCGGGGGGTCCCCTGCGAAGAAAACAACACCAATAGACAAATAAAAGACATGAAAACACACAGGAGAGATTTTCGATATCAGTGAGTTTAGGTTCAGTATTTCCATGCTTCCCGTTTCTCTGGGAAGAGCACAGAATCACCGAATCCCACAACAGGTAAGGTTGGAGGAGACCTTAAAGATCACAGAACGTTGATTGGGTTGGATTGGAAGAGACCCCAAAAACACACAACCACAGAACGGTTGGGTTGGAAGGGTCCTTAAAGATCAAAGAATGATGGGATCACAGCACGGTTGGGTTGGAAGGACCTCAAAGCCCCCCCAGCCCCACCAGCTCAGGGCCCCATCTACAGCCTCACGCACCTCCAGGGATGGGGCACCACAGCTGTAAGCCTCACCACACTCTGGATAAAGAATTTCCTCCTCGCGTCCACCCTAAATCTCCCCTTTTTGAGTTTAAAGCCCTTCTCCCTCATCCTACCTCTCCCTACTCACATAAAAAAGTTGCCCTCCTCTTGTTTCTAAGCTCCCTTCGAGCTTTATGATTAAATTAAAGAACATCTTTAAGATTACCGCTTCTTTCAGAATTCCCCTCCCGTTTATAAACCAGCTCTTCAACTCACAAAGAACCCCCAGCAGGAAAACCCGCATCTCTCAGCACATCCGGGGCTGGATTTTTGCACCTCTCACCTCACGCCGGCAGCTTCACCCTCTCGGCGCAGCGCAGGAAGGCGTTGACGTGCTCACTGCAGTTCAGCACCGACTCCTGGTTCTCCTTCAGGCACTGCTCGAAGGCCACGAAGGGCTCAGCGCAGTCCTCCCGGATCCGCTGCACGATGGGGCTGAGGGGCGGCACGGGACCCTCAGCTCAGAGCCATGCAGGACCCATTTCTCCACCTTAAAGCCCCATTTCCCCTGCACAGAGCCCAAAAGGCTGCCATTCTTCCCCACTCAGAGCCTCACAGACCACATTCTTGACCCCATAGAGCCCCATAGGCTGCCATTCTCCCCTCCTCAGAGCTCCATTTCCCCACGCAGAGCCCCACAGACCACATTCTTGACCCCATAGAGCCCCATAGGCTGCCATTCTCCCCTCCTCAGAGCTCCATTTCCCCACTCAGAGCCCCACAGACCACATTCTTGACCCCATACAGCCCCATAGGCTGCCATTCTCCCCCTCTCAGAGCTCCATTTCCCCACTCACAGCCCTACAGACCACATTCTTGACCCCATACAGCCCCATAGGCTGCCATTCTCCCTCTCTCAGAGCCCCATTTCCCCACTCAGAGCCCTACAGACCACATTTTTGACCCCACAGAGCCCCACTCCTCCCGGACAGAGCCCC
>NW_024884691.1:17437-39182 GCF_019232065.1 Centrocercus urophasianus
CCCCCTCAGAGCCGCAAAGGCCCCGTTTTGCCCTCAGAGCCGCAAAGGCCCCGCATTCCCCTCCCCCTCCCCACCCGCACTCACTGCGTGGCGGCGCAGCGGGACATGCTGAGGCGGAGGCTGTGACAATCCGTCTGCCACGAAGTCGGGCTGGCGGCCACGCAGCGCCCGTACTGCTCCATCTCGTTGCGGCAGTACCGCGCCGTGATCTCCAGGGCCGCCTGCCTGTGAGGCGACACCGAATGAGCGCGGCCCGGCCCGGCCCGCTTCCCCCCTCCATGTCCCCTACTCACATCGCTCCGCCGCCGCTCTGCGCATGCGCGGACCTAGCATCACCGCACTACGCATGCGCAGGCCCAGCACTACGCATGCGTGATTTTCTGCATCGCCCCAACTCGCTCGCGCGAGCTCAGTACTGCGCATGCGCAAAGGCCAGCACCTCGGCACTGCGCATGCGGAGCCTCCTGTGTCCCCGCATCACGCATGCGCAAGCACCAGCACCACGCCATCCGCTCACTACGCATGCGCAACCGCTAGCACCGGGGCACCGTGCATGCATTACTTCCCGCATCTCCTCACTGCGCGTGCGCAAAATTCCCGAGCGCTGCCGTGGCTTTCTTTGGCGCACGCGCAGTCTTTGCCCCCTCCCCTCCAGCCTCACGCGCTCTCGCGTTGCCTGCTGCGCAAGCGGGGCTTCTCCCTACCGGAAGCGGAAGTGCGCCGTCTGCAGGCGGTCCCTGGGAAGATGGCGGCGGCCGGCCCGGCTCCGGGCCCCGCGGACGAGCTGGTCTCGTCGGTGACGCTGTACCGCCGGCGGCCGCGGCTCCTCCACGGCACCGTGCTGCCCTTCGTGGCGGGGCTCTACCCGGCCTGGTTGTGGCTGTGGGGGCCGCGGGTGTGGGCAGCGTGGGGGAAAGCGGCGGCGGCGGAGGAGGAAGCGCAGGGCCCGGGCCCGGCTTCCCCTGAGGCCGCGCTGTTGGCGTTGGCCGCTATCGGCGTCCTTCATCTGCTGACGGCGCTCTCGGGGCTGTGGTCGGTGCACGCGCATTGCGCGCTCACGTGCGTTCGGGTGAGTTGGGAGGGGTGTGAGGGGGGAGGGCAAGGCGGTGATGCTCCGAGCCTGGAGGAGCCCGAGGACGGGCGTGGGGCGGTGTGAGGGGGGGCCTTTGGGTCCTTCCAACCCAACCGTGCTGTGATTCTGCGCTTTGAGGGTCTTTAAGGACCCTTCCAACCCATTCCATGGTTCTGTGATCTTTAAGGACCTTCCCAACCCATTCCATAGTTCTGTGGTCTTTAAGGACCCTTCCAACCCATTATGTGGCTCTGTGGTCTTTAAGGACCTTCCCAACCCATTCCATGGCTCTGTGATCTTCAAGGACCCTTCCAACCCAAGCTGTTCCACTCTTCTGTGTTCCATCTGTTGCTGAGGGACCACTGTTTGTCTGTTCTGCTGTAGCCCCATTTTACTGCCCCGTGTGTCCTGACCGCAGATCAAGTATTGAGTGCAGCTCCTTTGTTGGCAGGTTCCATTTTGAGGATGGATTCTCACAATCCTCACCTCAGCTCTGCAAAATAAAGCACCAAAAGACAAAGATTGCTTTGTTCTGCATGTCTTGGTGTGATCCAGCAGGGTTTCCTTCGGCTTCTCACAGAAATCGGGGCTCTGTGATCTGCTTTGTGACGTGCTTGTGCTGTGTTTCAGGAACCCAGCCCTAAGAAAGCCACACTGGCTAAAGTTGTGCCAACCCCCAATAACGGATCTGTAGAACTGGTGCCACTCCACAGAGACCAGGTGAGGCAGAGATGCAGAGCTGCTGTTCCTTTGCTCCTGGCTTAACTGGTTTGGGAAATGTCAGCTGTAGTCGGTCGCTACGGGGATGTCAAAGATCAAAGGCAGAATCCCGCAGCAGTGAAGAGACAAAGAGGGGTTGGGGTTTCTGTTCTTTCTGGTACGCCTCCAGTAGCTGTTTTTGTTCTCTTTCTGCAGGATGAGGACGGGCAGGAGGCTCTCTCCTTTGAGTTTCAGAAAATCAAATACTCCTATGAGATAAACGGCAAGAAGCAGTTTCTTCCCGTCGCTTTCCCCGTGGAGCATCCGCTGTGTTATTACCAGAACGCCCGGGGCTATCAGGAGGACAAAGATATCCGAGCAGCTGAGAAGAAATATGGCACAAATAAGTAAGTTTTCCATGCACAGATCTCTTTTTCGGAATGAGAGGATAGGAAATGATCCCAAAGCGTCGGTCGCATAGCTGTGCTCTCAAATGTTTCCTCCTTGCCTTTGCTTGGCAGCTGTCAGGTTTGTCTTAAAGGCAGAGAACGGGAGATGGAAAGTAATTAAGTGCAGGGAATAATGGAAAGGAAATGGTGGGTCTCTGGGTGTTGTGAGGCAGGGGCTGCGGGTGGCTCTGGGTCGGGCTTTTGTTGAGAGCACAAAACTTTTAGGTTAATAGGTGCAATTAGTATTAATTTTTTGTTTCCCCAGGGCTGAGATGGTGGTGCCGGAATTCTTGGAGCTTTTTAAAGAAAGAGCTACAGCGCCGTTCTTCGTCTTCCAGGTAAAGCAGACAGACAGAAGGAGCTGCAAATGCTTTGTTCTGCCACCAAAGGAGAGAATTCCTCGCAGGTTTGGGTGGCAGAATCACTTCTCTTAAATCTGAAGCTGTTCTCACCCTGTGACATTGATTTATGTCACTGCTGTGGGAGCCATCTCCTTTCTGCCTAACGAGTTCCCGCGATCTGCTGTGGTTTTTCTCAGCTTCATGCAACCAAATGCATTCTCAGTTACGTGAGAAAGATGCCTGGAAATGGAAGGCTTTGGCTTTCTGAGCGAGACGAGAGCAATTTGTGTGCTGTGTTCTCCCTGCAGGTGTTCTGCGTGGGTCTGTGGTGCCTGGATGAGTATTGGTACTACAGCGTCTTCACTCTCTCCATGTTGGTGGCGTTCGAAGCTTCCCTGGTCCAGCAGCAAATGAGGAACATGTCGGAGATCCGAAAAATGGGCAACAAGCCCTACATGATCCAGGTAACCCTGGTAATGAACAGGAGCCCACAGTGTGCCCAGGTGGCCAAGAAGGCCAAGGGCAGCCTGGCCTGCATCAGAAACAGTGTTGCAAGCAGGAGCAGAGAGGTGATTGTTCCCCTGTACTCAGCACTGGTGAGGCCGCACCTCGAGTGCTGTGTCCAGTTTTGGGCCCCTCACTGCAAGAAAGACATGGAGGGCCTGGAACGTGTTCAAAGGAGGGCAATGAAATGGTGAGGGGTCTGGAGCACAGGGCTGATGAGGAGAGGCTGAAGGAGCTGGGAACGTTCAGCATGGAGAAGAGGAGCTCAGGGGAGACCTCACTGCTCTCTATGGCTGCCTGAAGGGAGGCTGCAGGGAGCTGGGGGTCGGCCTCTGCTCTGTGTCATCAGGGATAGGAGCAGAGGGAACGGCTTCAAGCTACGGCAGGGGAGATTCAGGCTGGACATGAGGAAGAATTGCTGTTCAGAAAGGGTGGTCAGGCACTGGAATGGATGCCCAGGGAGGTGGAGGAGGCACCGAGCCTGGGGGTGTTGAAGGAAAGGCTGGATGCTGTGTTGAGGGACGTGGTTCAGTGGGAGCTGTTGGTAAGAGGTGAACGGTTGGACTGGGGGAGCTTTGAGGTCTTTTCCAACCTTGGGGATTCTATGATTCTATGAACCCCGATCAGAGGGGAAATAATCACGGGCACTGAGGAATCGCTCCTGGGCAGTGCTGGAGGTTTGGACGCAGCTGTTAACGGAACTGCTGTTCCTTTTTCTCATCCTTGTCCTTTTCAGGTGATGCCAGGACTTGTGAAAACGCCTTTTTATCTTTACATTTTTTTTAATTATTTTTCTACAGGTCTACCGAAATCGGAAGTGGAGGCCCATTTCCAGCGACGAGATCATCCCGGGGGATATCGTCTCCATTGGTAATGCTTCCCGTGATCCAAAGCTGTTTTAAAACTGTGCTCCTCCTGATTCGTGAAGTGGCACTGAGTGAAATCACACAGTGTAAAAATACCCAAATACCAAAAAATCCATCCTGGTTTTGGGCACTTTTGAGGGCTTTGGTTCATCGGTGCCGCAGCTGAGGGGTTCTAAGAGTTGATCTCTTCTTGTTGTCTTGAAGGAAGGTAGATCTCTAGATAAATCGTGGGGGAAGATGAAGAGTTTCCTTCCTGCTGACAGCATCTCCCTGGGAAGGAAGGGGGGAGGAATGGCAGGGCTCTGTCTCAGCTGTGCTTCCCTGTTAAAGGCTCTTTCCCCGTCTTTGGAGCATCAGTGGGAACGAAATGATTTGAATCGGGAACTTTTCCAGCCTCACCAGAGGCCAAATAACCTTCGGGGTTATTTGAGACACGGACTCAAGGGATAGAGTTGGCAGCCCAGGGGTGATTCAGACCTTTAGGAGCCTTCTGTATCTCAGCTAAACGGAAGGAGAGCTGTTCCCTTCCAGACAGCCACACGTCGCTTCTGCCTCTCAGCTCCTGAGTTTTATTGTCTTCGTGGCAGGCCGATCTCCTCACGAAAACCTCGTGCCGTGTGATGTGCTGCTGCTACGCGGGAGGTGCATTGTGGACGAAGCGATGCTGACCGGAGAGTCTGTGCCGCAGATGAAGGTCTGTGTGAAACAATTCTGTTTTGTCCTGCTTGGAAAATAGAAATATCGAAGGCGTTGCAGTCAGGTGCACGTTGTCAGTCTGTCTGCGTGAGTGCTGGCGTGAGCAGCCTGGCCTGCTTGTTTTCATCTCCCTGTCAGCGATGGATGATTTCTGGTAAATGAGAACTGGAGGCCTGCTTGGTCTGGCTGCGTCTCCAGTCTTGGAGGCAGAACTACAAAGGCATGGCGTTGTCCTCCCACGCATTCCCCTGTCTGAATTCTTCTGGTTGGGTGGAGGTGGGAGGAATAAAGCGTAAAGAACTTCAAAACCCTTCTTGGTGCACCGAGGGGGGGATGTAGAGATGATAAAGGAGCGATCTCAGAGCCTCCCTCGCTGAACTCGCTGTGCTGAGGGGGAACTGCATCTCCCACACTGGGATGTCTGGCTCCAAATCCAGAGCACGTGAATTCCTGGGTTCTCCTCGGGCTGCTTTTAGCTGGAGTGAAGCTGAGGGCGCCTCACGTGGGACGCGGAAAGAGAGGAGCGCTGCACGTTGACTTGTCAATAGCAGTGAACCTGAGAGCTGAGCATTGTCCTGCAGGAGCCCGTGGAGGACCTCAGCCCAGAGCACGTTTTGGACATGCAGACGGATGCCCGGCTGCACATCATATTTGGTGGAACGAAGGTGGTGCAGCACATCCCACCCCAGAAAGCCAGCACGGGACTGAAACGTACGTACCCGTGCAAATTCCCTGTGTGAGAGGGCATGAAATGCTCGTGGATTAATTAATGGGGCTCAATGCAACCTTTGGAGGCGGTTATTGCGTCGCTCTCCTCAACCTCATGCACTGCAATAGTGAGACTGCTGTTAGTTCCTCCTCAAGTTGACTTTATCCCCTTGCAAGCGAGAGGAACGCAAAGCTTTGAGCATAATTTCTCTATGATAAAAGACAGTGGACAGAAGGCAGTCAGAAGCTCACGGCCTTCAATCTTGCTTCCATTCCAGCTGTTGACAACGGATGCGTGGCGTACGCTCTGAGGACCGGCTTCAACACGTCTCAGGTAAGATGTGTGCATGCCTGCCTGCCTCTGTCAGCTCCCTCGTGGTGTTCATACGGTGCTTTCAGGAGTGACGGAGCAGTGGGGGATGGAAATGGGGGCATCGCAGTGATGTGGGTGGGAGAGGTGCGAAAGGAGCGGGGTGGTGCGCGGTGCGGGAGCGTGGGAGCCAGGTTTTAGGGTTCAGGTTTTGTATCGAAATTTAAGCTCCACGTATTTTGTGATTATGGTCAATAAAGGGTAATTGGAGCACGTTCACAAGGGCTGCAGTTGCCAACGTCAGATTTTCCTTTTTTGGAAGTCGATAGAAAACGTAAGGATCCTTAAAAGCAATCACAGAATTGTAGGGGTTGGAAGGGACCTCTAGAGATCATCGAGTCCAACCCCCAACCAATGGTGAAGAGGGACTGAAGAACGGGTTTGGTGTTTTGACAGATCAGTGGGGTGGGGGACTGAAGGTTGCTGATTCTTTGGAGGGTTACAGAGCTGGGACCAAAACACCGGAGTATGATTGTAAAACTGGGTTTTGTACACGTTTCTAACGAAGCAGTGCATGCTGCAGAGCTGGCTTCTTGCACTGAAGGCTGTTCTCCTCAGGGGAAGTTGCTACGTACAATCCTCTTTGGGGTGAAGAGAGTGACAGCCAATAACTTAGAGACCTTCATTTTCATCCTCTTCCTGCTGGTCTTCGCCGTCGCTGCTGCGTTGTACGTCTGGATCGAAGGTGAGCTTCTTCCTCGCCTCCTCACAGGACCTGGCCCAGAGCTGTGGGAAGGACAGGTGTAATTTCTGTGAGTGTAGCTGCGTTGGGCTGCTCCGGTTTTCAGGGCCCACACTGCATTCTGGCTGCTTTTCTCGGCCTCCCACAGCTCCTGCTAAGTAGGTGTGCTTCTCTGGGGCGCTGCCCTTCGTTCTGTGGGGCAGGAGGCACAGGACTTCTCTCACCCCACAGGCACCAAGGATCCCAGCAGGAATCGCTACAAGCTCTTCCTCGAGTGCACGTTGATACTGACGTCCGTTGTTCCACCTGAGCTTCCCATCGAGCTCTCCCTGGCCGTCAACACCTCCC
This sequence comes from Centrocercus urophasianus, assembly GCF_019232065.1. NCBI lineage: Eukaryota > Metazoa > Chordata > Aves > Galliformes > Phasianidae > Centrocercus > Centrocercus urophasianus. Next base: position 24,173 of record NW_024884691.1, read on the forward strand.
TCATCGCTTTGGCCAAACTCTGTGAGTACCAAACAGAAGGCAGAAACAAAATGCTGGCTGCTTCTGCCTTCGGAGGGTCTTTCCAAGCCCTCCCAGCTGTGTGATTCTGCGATTGATTCGTACATCTGGAACTGTGGGGGATGTTGGTGGGTGTGAAATTGCTGTCAGCTCCTCCGTTTCTGCGCTGCGGTGGTATCTGATGCGATGTTTGGAGCTGGTGGGTGGGAAAGGGGCTTGCTTCAACCCCCAAGGGGAGAACCGAGGGTTTGTGCTTTCAAGGGGGTCCAAAAAGAGCCAAACCAAAGTGCTGACATGAATGCCTGCGTGCTCAGCAGCTTCCTATGTGTGCAGGAGGAAATTCACCATCTTCAGCGTGGGACGGCTTTGCTGCCAAATTGGTTTTAAAACACCACAGAAATTCAGAGCGGGGAGCTCACTGACTCCGAGTGCCGCATTGATACCTTTTGCCTCGCGTTGAAAAGCCGCTGAGCTCTCCCTGCTTTGCACCAGCCGACCTGTAACAGAATTTCCCTCTTCTCCCTCTGAGATGTGTACTGCACAGAGCCCTTCCGCATCCCCTTTGCGGGCAAAGTGGAGGTTTGCTGCTTTGACAAAACCGGCACGTTGACCAGCGACCACCTGGTGGTGAGAGGAGTGGCCGGGCTCAGGTGGGTGCCTGAATTGAATCCTTCTGGTTTCCTCGTTTGTTTCCGCAGGGCTTGGAGCAGAGAGATCTCTCGGCCCCTTTTATTGTGTTTTTGTGTTCTCGGCCCCTTTTATTGTGCTCCTTTTGTACTGCTGTTTACATGTGTTAATTCGGGCTCCTTTTTTGGAGTGCTCTGCTCGGATCTCCGCGGCTGAGATGATGGGCATTGGCCAGCACAGCTGGGCTTCCCACACCTTCCCATGAGTAGCTCTGCTGTTTGCCATCACAGAATATGAATTCTAGGGGGGAAGAATAGGCTGGGAAAAATCCCCAAATCTGTTTGAGAGCATCGGAACGGGGCTGTTAACACAGCCTTCTTCTTTGTTGTGCTGCAGGGATGGGAAGGAAGTGATGCCCGTCTCTGACATCCCTATAGAAACCCACCGGGCCATCGCTACGTGCCACTCGCTCGTGCAGTTGGATGATGGGACGTTGGTGGGGGATCCGTTGGAGAAGGCAATGCTGACGGCAGTGGACTGGACCCTGACCAAAGGTAAAAAAAAAAAACCTTTATGCCTTTGTTCAGGGAGGATGGATGGCTGTTTTTTGCCAGATCTGAGCGTAGAATTACCTGATCTGCGGCCATTTCCCACGCTTCACGCTGACGTCTTGCAAATAGCGAATTCCGGGGCGCATTTGGGGCAGCAGAGATCCTCATGCTGCAGATTTAGGGGGCAGTGAATAGCAAAAATCCACTCTCAGGGCTGTGGGTATTCCCACTCTGGGTGGTGCCTTTAGTTCTGATAATTCTCCATGCAATGGGGGTGGGATTCGCATTGCAGCAATGGAATCGTGACCGGGACCCGAAGGGGAGGGATGTTGCTTCTGCTACTGAGAAACCTTTCAGGATTTCCTGATCTCTTTGTTTCCAGATGAGAAAGTTTTCTCCAGAAGTATTAAAACTCAGGGACTGAAAATTCACCAGCGCTTTCATTTTGCCAGTGCCCTGAAAAGAATGTCTGTCTTGGCGTCGTACGAGAAGATCGGCGCCGCTGATCTCTGTTACATTGCAGCTGTGAAAGGGGCCCCGGAGACGCTGCACAAAATGGTGAGCGCAGCTCTCCAGGACGCCGAGGGCCTTCTGTGGCACGTGGGCTCCTGCCTTCATACCTCGCTTTCAACCCACCGAGTCTGGAAACTGGATGTGGTGGGATTGTGGGGTTTTTGTCCTGGAAGCCAGATTTGGGATGTAGAGAGTTTGTCCTGGAACCTGGGTGTGGGGATTTTGTCCTAGAACCTGGATTCGGGACGTGGAGATTTTTGGAGAGGCAAGACAGAAGGATTTCGTCTTTGAACCCTGATAGAGAGTATGGGGATTTTACCCTAATAGCTGGATGTGGGACAGAGGGATTCTGTCCTGGAACCTGGATGCAGGATGTGGGGATTTTGTCCTAGGACCTGGATGTGGGACAGAGGGATTCTGTCCTGGAACCTGAGCTTGGGATGAGGGGATTTTATCCTGAAACCCAGTCATAGGATGTGGGAATTTTACCCTAAAAGCTGGATTCAGGACATGGGGATTTTGTCTTTGTGAAGAGCGTGCCTTGAACCCAAAGCCCACTGGAGGAGAGGGGGAATTCCAGCCTAACCTCAGTGCGGTGTGGGGATTCTGCCCTCTGCTCATACCCCACGCCTTCTGCTGGCACAAGTGGTTCCTCCACTTTTGCTCTTGTTTGAACAGGACCCCTCCCCTCACCATATTTAATACTGGAACATTCTACATCTTCACGACGGCATTAATGTGACTTTTCCCCCCGTTTTCTCCAGTTATCTCAGTGCCCAAGCAATTACCACGCTGTGCACACTGAAATCTCACACGAGGGGGCACGAGTGCTGGCCCTGGGCTACAAGGAACTGGGGCACCTCACTCACCAGCAGGTACGCTTTCTTTTTCAGCCTTCAGAGAAAAAAAAAATGGAGCTTAAATCCTTTGGTCTCTTAAAGCAAAAGAGAGATGGCGTGAGCTTGGTTGTGGAAGAGTGGGGGGGATCTTTGGGTTTGTGGATGCCCAAAACTGTCATTAACTGCGTTGCTGTTTATAATTTGGACCTTCTGGGAAGAGCACGGCCTCAGTGAGGTGCTCCCAGTTTTATCTTCACCAAGCAATACTTCTGCTTTCCTGTCTGTAAAGCAACAGCTCTTCCCTCGTGGAAGCCCAGCGCTGAACTTCTCACCTGCAAACCTCCTGTTAGATGGGGATGAGAATGCACAGCGCTTTTCAGGGCCATCTCTTCAGCTTTATCTCCAAGAGGTCTTCCCTGTAGAGCAGCTGGGGATGAGCTTGGGCTGCTCTGTGCTTCTCAGAGCACAATTTTTCTCCCAACTGATGCTTTCATCGCAAAGAAGCACCCACCAGCAGACAAGACAGCGAAGCATCGGGCGGTGCTCCAGTTTTCACCAAATCAATCACAAAATCAATCACAGAATCAAAGGGTTTTCCCCCATTTTGCTGTGGCAGGTGCGAGAGATGAAGCGTGAAGCTCTGGAGTGTGACCTTCGCTTTGCTGGCTTCATTGTGGTTTCCTGCCCTCTCAAAACGGACTCCAGATCCGTCATCAGGGAGATCCAGAACGCGTCGCACCACGTAAGCATCGCAGGCAGCGACATCCTGGCCTCACTGGCAGCTCGGGATGTGGAATTTTGGTGCCTTTGGAGTGAAGGCAAAGGGTTCCCCGTGATGAAGGCAGGGAAGCAGCGTGGATGTGGTGTTATTTTTGCAATGGGATTTGCTGTGGCCTGGAGAAAAGGCCTTTCTTGAAGGTGCCTCACGGAGCTACACCTCATAGGGAACATCGCCAGCATCCCTGCTGGGCAGAACTCTTCTCAGTGCCCACAGAAATGACGTTGACCTCTTATACTTTCCCCTCAGGTAGTGATGATAACAGGAGACAACCCTCTGACCGCCTGCCACGTGGCCAGGGAGCTGCACTTCCTCCAGAGGGAACACACACTCATTCTGCAGCCTCCTGCCAGCAAAGGTGACTGATTTCATGCAGCAGTGGCTTCAGCAGCTAAATCCCTCCTGAAGCACCGCAGTCCCATACTACGAGCACGGCTGCTTGATGCCGATAACGAAAAGGGCTCGTTTGCTTTCCAGAGTCCCAGATGACCCTCTGTCCTCTGTCCCTCTCCGCGTTGGGATACGATGAGAGCTTCTCTTTGCAGATTCCACCTGGCAGTGGCAGTCCATCGACGGTGCCATCGTGTTCCCCATTTTGCCCACCTCCCTGCGTGAGCTGACGCAGCACTACGACCTCTGCGTGACAGGGGAAGGTCTCTCTCACCTGCAGGCTCTGAACAGACAGCAGCTGCTGCGGCTCATCCCGCACGTCCAAGTGTTTGCCAGAGTGGTGCCAAAGCAGAAGGTGAGAGATGTTGATAAAACCCAAATTTTGCTGGTTTGCCCGTGGGGATCATCTGGTGGGTAGCAGCAGCAGCAGCAGCAGCGTCGCTCATGATTAATGCTAAAGCTGTTATCAGCCAACGAGCAAAACCTCTTACACTATTCCGAGCCAGCTGGCAGCAAGAAACAGAGCTCAGGATGTGGGCTGTCATTATCCTGAAGGCACTGGGCCCATTTAGCTCCTAAAATTAAGACCTAGGGTGAACCTTTTGGAGCGTGGCTTGGAAGGCAGTGAGTTCCCACCACACAGCAGCGCTCAGCCAAGGCGCATCGTCCAGCTCAGCTGCTCTGCCAATTCTCACCACACAGTTCTTTTGGGCAGGAATTTGTGATCACTACTTTGAAGAGCCTGGGCTACGTCACACTGATGTGCGGGGATGGGACCAACGACGTCGGAGCTCTGAAACACGCGGATGTGGGTGAGTGCACTGCAGGACGCCCATGTGAGCGCCACTGAGTTTGGTGGCAGTTCCTAAACACAAAATCGATGTTAATTTCTCTTGTTTTGGGGCTGGAATTGATCTGACCAACACCGTTCAGGGGCAGAAAGCGAGATAAAGAAGGATCTCTGTGCTGGTGGAATACCTGCTGTGCACGTACAAGCAAGCAGTGGGATTTGGCTGCAAACACATCTTTATGGAAGGGAGATTCTTCCTAAGTCTCCCTTCTCCCTTTTCTCTTTTCAAAGCTTTTTTTATTTCAACCAGTGTGAAAGGCCTGCAGTCACTCCATAACTGGCTGCACGCGTAGATCGCCGTCAGGATTCCCGTTTGCCAGCAAAGAGAGCGCAGCATTCCACCCCACAGATCATGTTTTGCTTATTTCAGGAGTGGCTCTGCTGGCCAACGCTCCTGAGAGGCTGCCTGAGAGGAAGAAGAGGCCTCGGGATGGTCCCAGTGAGTTCAGGCCCGCTGCAGTGCCGCTGGGGAGCGGGACGGTGAAGCCCACGTCGCGTGGTGCCAAGCACAGAGTCATGTCCCAGCGAGAGGAGCAGCTGGCCGTGCAGAGGGTCAGTAATGAGATGTCAAAAATCCCACTAATGCTTTTCTTTCCTTCTTGGTGTGCTGCTGGGGATGGAGAAAAGCAGCTCCTTGCTTTACTGGAGAGATCCTGAAGCTGTGCTGTGAGCACAGGGACTTCTCTTTGGCTTGGGAAAAGGAAGAGGGGAGGGCAGTGCCGTGAAGGTGTGCAACGTGCCTTTCTCTTCTGCCCTGCAGGAGCGGATCAGTCAGGTGCTGAAGGATTTGGAGGAGGACCGCGTGCCGGTGGTGAAGCTGGGTGATGCCAGCATCGCGGCCCCCTTCACCTCCAAGCTCTCCTCCATCCAGTGCAGTAAGTACAGGCGGGAGCTGAGTGCGTGGTGCGGATCTCCGCGTGTCCCCATTCCACCAGTGGGATCAAGGAATAAGGGGAGGGGGAGCGTGGGACGGTGAGAAGCGCTCCCAAACTGACAGCTTTGCCTGTTTGCGTGGTGGCGGGGTCTTTCTGTGCTTATCCTTCCCCCTGTACTGCTTCAGAAGAGGGCTGAGGCACAAAGCTCCCTCCCCAGAGCTCTTCTGTTCCGCTTCCAACCTCTTCCTCTTCCTCCTCAGTCTGCCACGTGATCAAGCAAGGTCGCTGCACGCTCGTGACAACGCTCCAGATGTTCAAGATCCTCGCCCTGAACGCCCTGATCCTGGCCTACAGCCAGAGCGTCCTCTACTTGGAAGGGGTGAAGTTCAGTGACTTCCAGGCCACCCTGCAGGGGCTGCTGCTGGCTGGCTGCTTCCTTTTCATCTCCAGGTCAAAGGTACGGGGAAGGCAGCGTGTTGGGACAGCACCCGGTCCGTGTTTCTTGTATCAGGACTACTGCAAGAGTGCCCCTCTCCAAAATGAAGCTTGTTTTAATTAACAAACAAACCCAGAGTGGGGGAAAGCTGCACAGAGAGGTCTGAAACTCTGTAGGTCTGAAACTCTGTAGCCAGCCCTGCTTGCTTTCTGCTCCCAGCCTTTGAAGACTCTGTCCAAGGAGCGCCCGCTGCCGAACATCTTCAATCTCTACACGGTGCTGACGGTGCTGCTGCAGTTCCTGGTGCATTTCCTCAGCCTCGTTTACCTGTACCGCGGTGCCCAGGTGCGCAGTGGTTCCAAGTAAGTGTCCCTTCCTCCAGCACAGGAGCAGCTCATCCTAGAGCCGTTGTTAGCAAAGTATTACCAAAGGCCTCTTAAGATCATCAGCCATCGCCTCACGTCCCCATGAGCCACACCTGAGCTGTTCTCAAAGGAGGAGAGTGGAGAAAGCCAGCACGTGCTGCTCTTTCTCTGGAAAAAAAAAACACCAAAAAACCCACCAATGGAGGCACTGCTGGAAAGCCTTTTTTTTAAAAAAAAAACATATTTTTTCCACTTGATTTTTGATGTGTGGCCAAGAGTTCCCTACGTTAGCAGGAGGGGTTGCACAGACGACCTCCAGCAGTTCCTCCCAACCCTTCCAGTGCCGCCATTCCCATGAGCTGTGCTTGCAGCAGGGTGCTATGAAAGCAGAGCGCTGTTGCCCGTCTGAATTTGTGCGTAATACCAAATAAATTGGGGTTGGGGAGGAGTTTGGGGGGAAGCTTTGCTTGTGGTGATCCCACTGTTCTCTGCAGCTCTGTTCTTTTTTCAGACGGGAAGAATTTGTGGATCTGTACAAGGAGTTTGAGCCCAGCCTGGTGAACAGCACCGTGTACATCATGTCCATGGCGATGCAGATGGCCACGTTTGCTATCAACTACAAGGCAAGCCACGCTTCGCTCACATCCAGAGGAGCAATTGTGCCACTGAAACAAAGCACTGCTCTTCTCTAATGGCAACCTACGGGTTGCTCGGTGCTCTGCAGAAGAAAGCTCCCACTTTCGGTTCGCGTTGGATCAAGCTGTGTGCCCCACGCTCCTCCTTATCCCCTAACCTGAAATGTCCCGTGAGCACAGCAGCACCTGCTGACAGTTCCTCCCCGCTGCGTTTTAGGGTCATCCCTTCATGGAGAGCCTGCAGGAGAACAAACCGCTGCTGTGGAGCATCATCCTCTCAGGGTTGGCCATCGTGGGGCTGCTCACGGGTTCGTCGCCTGAATTCAACGAACAGTTTGGGCTGGTGGAAATCCCTACTGAGGTGAGCGTGTGGTGCTTCGCTGTGCTCCCCCTGCAGCCCGTCCTCACACCGTTAAGGCTCTCACAGCCAGCAGAAAATAGCTTTAAGTAGAGCGTTCAGAGTAGCAGCAGCTGCAGAGGTTCACCGCTCAGCACCTTTTAGCTTTTGTGTGATGGAGGAAGGGGAGGACTGATGCTCACTGTTGCATTTGTTTCCCAGTTCAAGATCATTATCACGGAGGTGCTGCTGGCCGACTTCTTCCTTGCTTTGTTGGCGGACCGCATCCTTCAGTTCCTACTGGGGAGAGCAAAACTCAAAGTGCCTTCGTGAACACAGCGCCAGGGCCCTGCTGGGGGGCACCCCAAAAATCATCCCTATGATTTGAGAGCAGCTCTTGAGCTCCAGGGAGAGTTTCCTCCCATCTCACGTGGAAATCACCTCTGTGAAATGACTTTTTGGTGTTCCCAGGACGCAGCGCCCGGTGGGAGTTTTGTACTGCCCCGCTCCAGGAGACGTTTACAGAATTTGGTAACTAAAAAGTCAAGCCTGAAGTATTTTGAAATGTGGCTGGGACTTCCTTTGTGATATTTTTAATGGGGAGTACACATAGAAGGGAGGATGAGGCTCAAAGGTGACACCCAGAAACACTAAAATGCAGCAGGAGTTGATGTTCAGAGCAGAGCTGTAGTGTTGTCAAAGTACAGGAGAAGAAACACCGTCATAAACACACCCATACAGCCCCACACACTTCAAATCACAGAAGCACCAGGAACTCCTCTATCGCAGCCGCGCGTCCCGAAAACATTACGAAAATACTTTGGCAGGCGATGAGAGAAAACGCCTTTATTGTCATCCCTCAGCACTTGCTGTAATTGGATCTTAATTAGGGAGGGGGTCAGTGCTTCACGTCCTCGCGGCACTGAGTGCTGTCAGCAAATGGAGGGAGGGAGGCGAGCGGCCGCCGTCCGTTCCACTACAAAGGTGTAGTTGTACTGGAAACGAGCAGAGAAAAAGGGTGGGATTTGGGAAATTCAGAGCGTTGCCATCACTCACCCCAAGAGAAGGAGGTGTTTAATTACCTCTTTCTCAATGTCAGCGAGCGATTTGACAGTCAGGTCAGTGAGAATGGCCTGAAACGAAATGGGTTTTTAGTTGTGAGGTGGGATGTGGAACAACAGAACGGCAGCAGCTGGAAGGATCACTCACATTGCTGTCGGATTTGGGGCTGCGCTCGAATTTGGGATGTAGTGTGAAAGGGATTCCATCCATCGCTGGAAAGAGAAGGGGCAGAGGTTTTAATAGCAACAAAGGAGCCACTGTGAAATCCAGCACTGCGTTGAGCAGGTGAGGGCTTTCAGGAAAGGAGAAAGAAGGCTCACTAAGAGAAAGCTCTACAATCTTATCTGTGTTCCAGTGTTTAAAAGGAACAGAACTCCTTCAGCAGGGGAAGTTGCTTTGTGCAGCTTTATGGTACAGAGGAACGGGTACCTGAAAGGTTGTAGATGCTGGAGCCGTCATCAGCTGAGTTGTGCAGTGTGAAGGAAGCACGCCTGGAGGCAGAGCGAGCCACGGGCTTCTCTGGTGACCTATGGAATTAATATCATGGAATGACAGATGCACAGGGGCTGAAGGGACCTCTGGAGCTCCCCTAGTCTGACTTCCCCTAAAGCAGTTCCCTATCCCTGCAGCACAGTGCCCAGGGTCACATCCAGGTAGGTCCGAATCTCTCTGTGGAAGGACACCCCCACCAACCTCTCTAGGTAGCTGTGCCAAGGCTCTGCCACTCACACAGCACAGAACTTCTCTTTCCTGCTCAGATGGAAATCCCTGAGCTCCGCTTTGTGCCCCCTGTCGTGTCACTAGGGCCCACCAAACGCAGCCCAGCCCCATCCTGCTGCCCCCCACCCTCTCAGATCCCTCTCAGCCTTCTCCTCCCCAGCTGCACAGCCCCAGGCCTCTCAGCCTGTCCCCACCAGGAGATGCTCCAGGCCCCCAGCATCTCTGCAGCCTCCCCTGGGCTCAGTTCCCCATCAGCCTGGGGAGCCCAGCACTGGGCCCAGTGCTCCAGACGGGGCCTCCCCAGTGCAGAGCACCCAGCTGGCCACGCTTTGGGCAATGCATCCCAGGGTTCTGTTGGCCTTCTTGGCCACCAGGACCCCCCAGGTCCTTCCCCACAGAGCTCTTTCCCATCAGCTCAGTCCCAATTCAGACCAACGCTTACAGCTGTTTTTCCCCAGTTGTCTCTCATTTGGACACTGCTCATTTAGTCAGCACACAGCTGACCCTCATTAACAGGTAATGAGCCACAAAGCCTTAACACCACGTAGCAGCAGGACCTGCTCCCAGTTCCAGGTAGGAGATGAGGTCAATGTATACGTACTGCTGTTCAGAGTCAGCCAAGGAGAGCTGCTTCAGCCCCAGACTGACTGTCCTGGGCTTGGGGACAGGAGGACTGCATTTGGGAAGAGCTCCTTTCTTACACCAGATGGCAAAGCTACCGATTTCCCTAAAGGAAGAAAAGAAAACGGTTAAAAACAACAAAAATGGGGAAATGGAACATTTTGGAACAGGAAAAAGGGCGAGAACGCAGGAAGAAGGGGGGAATAGGGCCAAACGGTGGCAGGTAGCCCATTATTCGTGCATTTATTTTGTGTTTTGGGAGGGGTGGGGGGTTTGGTTTCTTCTTTTACCCGATCTTCATGTACTGTGGCACAGCTCTGCTCTTCCCACTCAGTTTGATGTCAAACACGGCCGTCTCAGCAGCCCCACGGGGCTGCAACCTCACATAGAGCCTCTTCTTACGGGACGCACCGGAACCTGGGGGACGAAACAGGAGCCCACAAATGAGGACGGAGCTCCGCCAAACCCCACAGCTTCCTCCCAGAGGCACTTACGAGGCTCCGGGAACTCGGGGGCGCGGCTGTAGCCCGTGGGCTGCGGACTTCGGTCGCTCAGCACCAGGACATCGGTCACCACAGAGCCAGCCGAGCCCTGCGGGGGCCCAGAGCTCAGGAGGGGCCGCGGGATCGGGCCCAGAGCACAGGGGGGACCTCTGGATCCGCCCCACCGCCCGATTTTGCCCCATTTTCACCGTACCGGAGCCGCGGTGCTCACGCACAGGTACCCGCCCTTGTGCCCGAAGCCTTTGCCCAGGTTGGCCGCGCTGCCCTCGACGCTGGTGGTGATCTGTGGGGTGCGCACAGGGTGAGGGCCGGGCCGCATCGGAGCCTCCCCTCGAATTGCGGCCTCACCCTCGTCTTGCAGCCTCCCGTCGGGCCGCGGCTTCCCATCGTACCACGCTCCAGCCCGCTGGAGCCGCCTCGGGTCCCGCCGCCCAGCCGACACCGCTCAGCGGAGCCGCTTCCTCCTCCGCCGCCGCCATCATGGCCGCCTCCTCGCTGAGGTAAAAAGGGGCGGAGCGTCACCGCGGCGCTCCTCGCTCTGCTACTGGCTGGCGCAGAGCGCGGAACGAAATGATTGGAGGCGGTGTTTCGAGCGACGCGCGGAGCGACCAACGAGAAGCGTTGCGTTGAACGCCCTCCCCCAAAGCTTTCAAACGCGGAAGCGGGAAGCAGGCGGAGACGGCGCGCATGCGCAGTTCGCCCACTCGGGGCCGTTTATTGAGAGCGCCGCACCCGCAGCGCCGCATTCAGCTCCGTTCAGCCCTCCGGCGGTGCTTTCCGGCCCGGGGCTGCGATCAGCTTCCGCACCGGTGAGTTTTCCAGCTGGCGGAAGGTCCGTGCGGCTGCAGGAGATGGGCACAGAGAGCTGACTCACCTCTAATGGGACGCAGCATCAACCAGGCGCGGACACGATGTCACCTCCCATAGGGACGCGATGTCACCCTCCCCACTGAGACACAGCATCACTCCATGGGGACACTGTGACCCACACAGGGACATAACATCACCCCTGTGAGGACAAAGTGTCCCCACCCCCTCAAGGGACACAGTGTCACCCACACAAGGACACAATGCCACCCCCCATAGGGACATGGCCTCACTCACCCCAGGGACAGTGTCACCCCCCATAGGGACACAGCATCACCCACACAGGGGCACAACATCACCCCCCATGGGGATAAAGTGTCACCCATACAGGGTCCCACATAAGGACACAATGTCACCCCCCCTTGGGACATGGTGTCACCCCAGGGATACAGCATCACCCCATGGGGACACAATGCCACCCCCAAAGGGACACAGCATCATCCCCCAATGGGACACGTTACCCATACAGGGACACAACATCACCCCTCTCCTTCCCTCTCACCCCCCCCAGAGACATAATGCCACCCACAAAGGGACACAATGTCACCCCTGCCATCCAGAGGCACAGTCACTCCGCACTGGGACACAGCATCACCCACACAGGGACACAACATCACCCCCCATGGGGACAAAGTGTCACCCCCCTCCTCACGCCCCCCCAGGGACACAATGCCACCCACAAAGGGACACAATGCCACCCACAAAGGGACACAGTGTCACCCCCCATAGGGACACAGTGCCACCCCCCCATGGGGACACACTGGGGGGGCCCTGAGCTCACCCAGCTGCTCAGACAGCCCCCGCAGGTACTCCCTGCTGTCCTCACTGAAAGCCCGCACCAATTTCGCCGCCTGCTGCATTTCATCGAGCTGTAAAATAGCAATAATTAAAAAAATAATAATAAAAAAAAAGCACCGTTAATTATTCACGCCGTTAATCGCCAAGGGGAAAAGCAGAGAGATGCATTAAGTGCAAGGTGTTTATTAAGAGGATGAAACAGAGCCTGTAGTAGGGAGAAGCTGGCAACGTTCCTGGGGCCGATCCTTCTGCTTTAAGGATGTCTGACATCACCCAGTAAAACCCACCCCAATTACCATCATTAATTAAAGGGCAAACTTTTCTCACTCCGAACGAACCCACGCTTTGACAGGGGACTCACCACCAGCTCCATGCAGCTCAGCACCTCTCCCTGCTCATCCAGCATGCTCTGGTAATTGGGTTTGGTGCTGAGCACCTCGGCCTGCGATGTCTGCAGGTAACTGGGAGGCTCTTCCCGGCCCTGTTTGCTCCTGCACTCCTCCAGCTGCCTGGAAGACAAAGCATTTATCTGTTGCACAAAGGACAATTCTGTTGTTGTTCTTTTTTAATTTTTCCATCCAAAGGTTTTGCCACAATTCGTACCTGGATGTTTCCTCTGCATCCTTCTGGTAGCGCTGCAGGAGTTCATCCCACGCCTGGCATTCAGCTGAAAACCTACAGGGCAGAAAGCATTGCTGGCACCATGGAAGGGAAGGGATGCCTCCAAAAGTTGAGCCTGGGTGAATCTAATGAGGTTCAACACAGGAAGATGCAAAGTTTTGCATTTGGGAGAGAGGAATCCCAGATGCAGAGTGAGAGGAGCAGTTCTGGAGAGCAGCCCTGAGGGATCCGGGGGGTGAAAAGCTGAATGTGAGGCAGCAGTGTGTGATCACAGCTTGGAAAGCAAATGGGATCCTGGGATGGGGGATGGAGAGGGGGTCAATTCCACTGCTCTGCCCTTGTGAGGCCTCATCTGGAGCATTGCAGCCAGGTGTGGGGGTCTGAATGCAAAATAAAGCTGTTGGAGAGGAGGGGCACTGAGATGGGCAGAGGCTGCAGCACCTCCCATACGAAGACAAGCTGAGGGAGCTGGGTTTATTCAGCCTGGAGAAGAGGAGGCTGCTCTTCAGTGCAGCTTTCCAGTACCTGAAGGAAGCCTATAAACAGGTGAGGAGTCGAGTCTTTGAGAGGGTGGACAACAGCAGGACCAGGGGAAATGGTTTGAAGCTGAAGGAGGGCAGATTGAGGTCGGATGTCAGGGGAAAGTATTTTACTATGAGAGCAGTGAGGTGCTGGAACAGCTGCACAGCAAGGCTGTGGGTGCCCCAGCCAGCCCTGGATTCATTGGATGGGCCCTGGGCAGCCTGGTGCAGTGCTTGATACGGAGGTTGGTGGCCTTGCATGCAGCAGGGGGGTTGGAGCTTCATGATCCTCGAGGTCCCTTCCAACCCAAGCCATCCTTTGGTTCTAAGAAGGACAAGAGTGGGTCTGCATGCAGCAGGAATCCCCTCTGTGGGGTTTAAATTGCAGCACACAGCAGGAATCCCCTCTGTGGGGTTTAAATTGCAACATGCAGCAGGAATCCCCTCTGTGGGGTTTAAATTGCAACGCAGGCACACGGAAAGTGAACTGCAGAGAAATAACACACCAAAAACACCCTGCCTTTTAGAAAGGCAGGAAAATCAGCAGCCCTCACCTGGCAATGCACTCCTTTGCTTTGCACACCGATTCATCCGAAACAGAGTCCGAGGGATCCCTGAAGCAGAGATGCAGAGAGATGGAAGCGTTTGTGCATCACACACACACACACACAAACCCCACAGGGCTCTGCAAACGATTAAAACCACACAGAGGCTTTTTTTTATCTTTTAGATCACCTCAAAAAAAGAAATTAATATTCCCTTCAAATATCCACCGTGATGTTCCAGTAACGTCATCAGCCCCAAGATGCCTCGTTTACTGTTTGGGAATGGGATATTGAGGCAGGAAAACCTGAAAAACAACAAATAGTGGCCTGGAAGTTTCTTACCCTTCAGCTTTCTCCACGCAGCTCTGCAGGGTTCCATCCAGCTTCAGTTTCTCTATGTATCTCTTCAGGTCTTCTGAAACTGAACTCACTGGAGGTGGAAAACAGAGCCACGTGAGCAGCTCTTACACCAACTGCCTGCTAATTGCTGAAGAGCAGAGCAGAAAGCCAGCTTGGTCCCTCGTCTGAAGGTGTTCAGCTGTCATTTGTGCTGATCTCTGGGATCGTAGCTTAATTAAACATCCCTCACAGAAACTGAGGCATCCCTCAGGTGACACCAGCAACGCCGGATCCTTCTTCCCCAAGCCAGCAGATCTCACCTTAACAGCACCCCAATGGAAAGCTGTGCTTTTCACCTCTTTTATAACACACAAAAACCACAAACTCACCGTTGGCTTTGAAAGCCTCGGGACTGAAGCCTTCTGTCTGCTCCAAGATGTGCTCGAGTTTCTGCGCAGAGAACTACGAGAACACAGAGATTTCATCACCCCAAAGCTGTTTGTGCTGTGGGACCCCAGGAAAGCTTGAAATTTAACTGTGTGTTTGTAGGAAGATTCGTTACTGAAGGAGAAATTAATTCCTTTTTTCTGATCCCAATTCTACAGAGCAGAACATAAATGGAAGGTCAGAAAAATATCGTGCTTGGGCAACGGGGGGGGCTGACCTGGAAGCTGGATAAGAGCAGCATAGAGAGGCGTTCTGTTTCTGGCAGGTCCAGGCTGATAGCTTGGCTCAGTGCTGAAAAACGAGAACAAAATTACTGAGGAATGAGTTGACACCAATCCACGAGCGCAGAAATGCTCTCAGAAGACACCAAAAATGGGTTTTGTTAGAGGTGGGGGGCGCGGGAGGGGAAAGAGGAAGGGAGATTTCCTAAGAGGGCAAATTCAGTTTGAAGTTCAGGTGCTGAAAGAAAGAGGAAGCAAATGTTGGCTCATGGAAGCCCTTAACAAACTCATGGGAGAACGGCTTTAAGGCGAAGGAGGAGATTTTGGGGGGGGGGAAATGCTTCACCCAGATGGAGCTCAGGAGCTGGCACTGCTGTGGGAGCCCCATCCCTGCCCAAGGCTCTGTGACCTTTAAGGACCTTTCCAACCCATTCCAGAATTCTGTGGTTCTGTGACCTTTAAGGACCTTTTCAAACCAAACCATTCTCTGCTTCCATGACCTTTAAGGACCCTTCCAACCCAACCCATTCT
>NW_024884691.1:39192-41169 GCF_019232065.1 Centrocercus urophasianus
CAACCCAACCCATTCTAGAATCTCTGCTTCCATGACCTTTAAGGACCTTTCCAACCCAACCCATTCTAGAATTCTCTGCTTCCATGACCTTTAAGGACCCTTCCAACCCAACCCATTCTAGAATTCTCTGGTTCTACGACCTTTAAGGACCCTTCCAACCCAACCCATTCCATGGCTCCATAACCTTTAGGGTTCCTTCCAACCCAAACCATTCTGTGGTTCTATGACCTTTAAGGACCTTTCCAACCCGTCCTACGGTTCTCAATAGACTTTGACAAAGGCAGAACAGCACCTACCTGTAACATCCTCATGAAAAGGAGGCAGAGATTTCCGGCGTTTCGTCCCCTTCAGACTCGATCGACGCCAAGAGCGACGTTTGGTTTGAGAACTGCTGGTGTTTTGGCTTTTCTCAGGACTTGGGCTCTTACGAGATGTTTTTCCTGCAGCTGCTTCAGGAGTAACATTCTCCTGACTTACAGCAGCAAGGTCAGTTGGCTTTGGAGGTTCCTCAAGATCTTTCTTCTCTCCAGGGTGAGGTTCTGTGAAAAACAGGCATAATCAACATTTAAGTATTAAAGAACCATTGAATATCCTTAATTAGAAGAATCCCACAAGGATCGCAGAATCATCAGGGTTGGAAGCGACCTCTGGAGATTACTGAATCCAACATACCTCAGCCCCATCCCTGCCGAAACCAGTTCCCTACAGCAGATTGAGCACTAAAGCGTTCAGGTGGGTCTGAATATCCCCAAGGAATGAGACAGCCCCAGCTCTGGGCCACCCTCACAACACAGGAGTTCCCTCACTCACACCTACCTGGAGCACCCCCATCTGCTGCAAGGAAGGATCCGGTGAGAGAAGTCTGTGGGAAGAACATTTCTGTAGGCACTAAGGGGCTTGAAGTGAGATGGCCCCCATTGCTCCCTCAGGCTCTGAGCCCCCATAACCCCCTCAATCCCCCCCCATTCCTCTCAAACTCCCCCAGTCTCCCTCTGCCTCCTCACATCAGACCTGAGGGCCCCTCAGATCCCCTCCAGACCCCTTAAGGGGGCCCTAAGGCCCCTCCAGCCCCCCTCAGATTCCTCACACAGGCCCTGAGGTCCCTCAGACCCTCAGAGGCCCTGAGGGATCCTCAAATCCCCTCATCCTCCTCACACAGGCCCCAAAGCCCCCTCAGAGAGGCCCCAAACCCCCTCAGACCCTCCCAGCTCCTCTAAGAGGCCTCAAGGCCCCCTCAAACCACCCCAACCCCCTCTGCCTTCTCACACAGGCCCCAAGGGCCCCTCAGATCACCCCCGGCCCCCTCAAAAAGACACCAATGCCCCCTCAGACCCTGCCATCCCCCCTCATCCTCCTCACACCGGGCCCAACGCCCCCTCAGACCGCCCCATCCCGCTCCGAGAAGCTCCGAGAAGTTCCGAGGCCCCCTCCGGCCCGCCCGGGCCCCCTCAGCCTCCTCACACAGGCCCCGAGGCCCCCTCAGACCCCCGAGTCCCCTCACACAGGCCCCGAGTCCCCCGCCCACCTCTCACCTCCAGCCCCGCCGCTCTCTGCCGCTTCTCCTCGGACCTGCAAGAAGCTTTCGGTCGGGTTACGGCAACCGGACCCCCTCTTCCACCCCCTCCATCCCCGGCCCACAGCATCACTTACCGGAGCCGACGGCATCCCTCCGAACGCGCCTCCATGGCGATTTCCCGCGCGGGAGCGACCGTTGCGCGCAGTGCACGCCGGGAAATGGAGGCGCCCTGTGAGGAGTGAGCATGCGCACAGGAGAGACCAGGGCTGCGCGCATGCGCACAAAACACCGCGACCGTGAATGCGCATGCCCACAAAGCGGCATAGCTCTGCGCATGCGTCCCGTGGTAGCGCGCATGCGCGCACCGCGCCTCCATCGATCTCGCGCATACGCAGTAGATTCGCCACGCCCCCCCGGTGGCCGCAGCGGGAGAGAACAAAAGTAATAAAAATAACCGCCAA
>NW_024884692.1:0-29817 GCF_019232065.1 Centrocercus urophasianus
GCGCGCCCCTGGCTCTGCCCCGCGCCTTCTGCAGGGACCCCCGGCACGAATGCGCCCTGCAGCAGCTGCCCGCTCCCCGCAGCCCCTCCCGCACGGCTCGGAGCCCACGGAGCCGTTTCGCAGCAGGCCAGGAGCCCAGGAGGAAAACCTGCGGTGTTTGTGCTTCCCCTGACTTGTTAGTGTTAATGCAATTCAAGATGTGTGTGGGGTAGCGGTGGCTTCAGTAAGGAAACTGGTAGGGAGACACTGTCAAAAAAGAGCTTTCTTGACTCTGTGGTCAGAGTGATGATGTGAAAAGGTTTACTCATATGGTTGGTAATTCTTCACGCCCTTTCATTTGTGTCATCCCGAGCAGCTGGGGCTCCACTTGTGAAGATAACTGCATTCATTGTGTCTCTCTTACAGCAGGGGAAGCTGAAATGTGGCCTGTTCCATGTCACATGGCACTGTAGGAATAGAGAAATGGTAGAGTCCTCCCGTCAGCTGACAGCCTGCTGATCTGCTCCCTGCTCTGAAAGCTGCTGCAGAGTGCAGCGTTCCCAGGCAGGCGCCTGTGGGGCTGGGTTGCCGTCCTCACCTTAAAGCTGTCCTGTTCTGCATAGGGGAAGCTTCAGGGTATCGGCCCCTGTGCACAAACAGCACGTGAGCGTGTTGTCAGGCAGCCCACAGGATATGATTTGTGGTGTCATTTTGTCATCCCACTCCTGTCTCCTTTCTGGATGTCTGAGACCCTGACCAAATGCCTGCGCTGTGCACAGCACTTGGACTCTGCCATGGGAAACGGTCCCGCATTCTGCCTGCAGGTAGACAGGCCCAGGTTCAGCACACTGGGTCTGAATCCCATGCTTTGGGGGAGGTGGATTTGCAATGAATTATTCAGACAGTGGTACTAAAGGCCACAGCCAGCGCAACCGAGAGCCTCGGTGCTTCCTGATGCTCCCCTGTTCACACAGATTCCGGTGTGGCCTTCCTCTAGACTTATTGCCTCTTAAAACACGACTTCTTCCTGCAAGGACAAGTTGTTATGAGGTGAGGGATATTTGTGTGAATTAGGCTTTCTTATTCAGAGTAGCATTATCTCACTGGGGTTGTCCCTCACCCATTTGTAACCATCAGTACTGCCGGGCTGTCCTTTGCCCATCCCAGTCCCCTTGCTGTGTGTGGGAGTGTGGCTTTTCAGTGCCTCCCTGCAGCTTCCCTAACTCACGTCTGCTTTAGTAGAAGTGAATTACAGGTGGGACAGGGGAGGGTGGTTCTGGACTGCATTATGTTTCACCAGATCTGTATAGTTTTCATTGATTTTCCAATGAATAAAACAGAAGCCTGCAGACAATCAAGGTCAGGCGTTTGGGGACAGACAGCTGCCTCTGAATGAGGTCATTGCTCCAGGGCACGGCCGTGCCAGCACGTGAGGGCAGCAGCAGCGCTCAGCATCCAGCGGGGCTGTGGCCAAGCAGCTGCCCTGCAGCAACGGCCCTGCAGCTGGGGTTGGGCTGGGGGATCTTCAGAGGTCGTGTGAGCCCCTCTGGCTCTGTGGCTCTGTGAAATGACGAAACAACAAAAATGAGGGGATGTGATGAGTGGTTATGGAAGCTGGCAACAGCGCAAAGAAAATTAAGTGCAGCATGCTCACTTTTATGACTGGAAGAAGAGAAGGTCTAAGGGCAAGACAGGACTGGGAGCAGCAGTAAGAATTCAAATACACTTCTGAAACCATAATTTGATGATGAGGCCACACGTTCAACTAAGATGGGACGATATACAGGTCAAATGAAGAAATAGAAGAGGAACGAGTTTGGAAGAAGGCAAGATACATGCGCGATGCACGCGTGCTATTTATAATTCTGAAGGGCTCTCCCATGCGCTCACCCTCCTGTACCGAGCTGGTTCAACGGCCGGGACGTGCCGGTGCGGTCCCGGTGCAGCAGCGCCCGCCCGCCGTCACCCCGCGCCCCTTCCGGCTCGGATGCTGGCTCTGCTGCTCCTGCGGGCGCTCTGTGACAGCGGCGGTTGGTGCCACCATCTGCTGGCGTGCACCCAAATCTGCCCACCGAGACGCCTTCTAACGGGAGTGCGGCAGCACTCTGCCTCCCGCCGCCCCCCGCCCTCTCTGGCCGTTATCCCAGCGGTCCGGGGCCGCCCGCAGCAGCGCTCCACTCCCCGCGGGCGATGCGGGGCTCTGCGGGCGTTGTCCGGGGCGCGGCTCCGCAGCTCTGTGCCTGCACTGCCCCCCGGCGGCTCTCCGCATTGCCGGCCCTCAGCCCCGGTAAATTGCTGGAGGAATTCTCTAAGTATTTCATTTAAAAACTCGAGTTTAACTTAGCCTCACATACTGCTTTTCAGCTGAATTGGAACGGTGTGTGTGCGTGCCTGCTAGCTGCTTCGAGAAACTAAGCTCCTTAAAGCAGTGGAGGGCTGAAAGCTTGAGAGTTTGAGTAAATTTATTATCAGCTCAATGTTTTCAGCGGGGTCTGACCGTATCTCACCTGCCAGGTGTCTGCTGGAGCTGCCATTGAGCCAGCAGCTGCTCCTACACGGCCGAGCGGAGCTCTGGGCAGCCCCAGCGTGGGGACCCGCGGATGGATGGGAGGGCTGGGACCAACCTCCCCTTCGGGGCTCTCACAGGATATCTGGAGGCAGGACACCCCTTTGGAGAAACCGCTCTGAGTGCGGTTTGAACCTCTTCGGAACGATACCCCATTTGTTCCCTAAGCACCACGGCCCGCCCGACACCGACGCCAGTTCCAGGGACCGCGGGAGGAAAACCAGCGCTCAGAAGAGCGGTGACGGGCGTTCTGGAGGAGAGTAACTCTCATCTGACGTTCCTGCGCGCCGGGCCAGGTACCCGACGGAGCCCTTCCCGGAGGTTCGGGCCGCAGCCCCCGGGGGAGTTCTGCGGACCCCGAGGGCTCGCGGCGCTCGTTGCTTCAGGCGCTCGGGAGGCGGGGCGGCGCCTTGCCCCGCAGGCACAGCGGTGCGCCGGGACGGAGCGCCGTCTCCCGAAGCCCGGTCTGCAAACCGCGGCTTCCGCGGAAGCGTTGCTGCGCGGCTCGCGCCGCTGTCCCGCGCGGGCGTTGCGTAACGCTTTGCGTAACTGGAGCGGCCTCGCGCCGACTGCGCGCACCTGGCGGGGGGTTCCGCGCCTCCCTCACGGCCGCCCCCCCCTCACCTCACCCTGCGGCGTGGATTCCGAGCGCGGCGGGGCAGCCCGACGGCGGCATGGCCTCGGGCAAAGCGGCAGGGGAGCGGCGCTGGGAGCTGGTGCGCTGGTGGGTGCGCGTGTTGTGGCCGCGGGAGCGACCGGGAGGGGTTCCGTAGGGTCGGTTCGGGGGTCCTGAGCTGTGTGTGTGGGGCTGTCCCGGTGCCAGGAGGGGAATCCCGGCGCCTGGGGAGCTCCGGACGCTTTGCCGCGTGCGTGCAGCGCCGGCAGTCCGGCACCGAGTTCTGCGGCGCTCCGGGCGCACGGCGCGGCCCCGCGCGGGAGGCACAGCTCCGGGCTGCGGCTGCTTGGGCCGCGTTCGACATCTGTGTAGCCGCGGAGGCGGGAGGGGGTCGGAGAGCTTCCCCGTCCCAGAGCTTTGTGGTTTGGGGAACTGCCTTCGTCCCGCGCGGGAGAAGCGTTGGCACTGACGGCGATCTGCTTCCGCGCGTGCTCGGCTGTTGTTGTAGCTGCACCGGGAAAGTCTCGCGGACGGGCGCGGGTGCTTTGGAGGCATTGTGGCCCTTGTTAGGGGGGCAGAGGCACTGGGGCAGCGGTGGAGCGTGGCTACCCGCTGTTTCCTTTCGTGGATGGAACGATGGCAGCAGCCTGAGCCGCTGGGGCAGGCTGACATTGGGAACGAGCTTTCCTGTGTCTTTGCATCTTTAATTGTATAGTTTGTGACGTTCGAGGCGTGTGACTTTTGAGCAGGGCGCTGTAGCCGTGCCAGCCTGTGAACGGAGCGGCTCCGGGGGGTGACGCAGTGCTGGGAGCGGCCCAGGGACTGCCCCACGTCCGGGGAGCGCGGCTGGGGCCGGGGCTGGGATAGGGGCTGTCTGACAGCCGCCGCGGAAGGGAATCATCGGAGGATTTTTTTTTTTCCCTCTCCTTGGCAGCCTAAGTTTGCACTTTTTCTTGCAAACTTAGACACAAAATGTTGTGATGGCTGCTTGGCCTGGCTGTTCTGCCATCCCTCTTCACCCCCTCCTCTCTTCCCAAAAGACGTTCTGCTTTGCGTGTTGCTGCTTTTTGCAGCAGTATCATATGCAGGAGCTGTCAGAGATCATTAGGACTGTAGAGCCCTCGCTTCCATCTTCCAGGAGAATCAGCAACTCGGTCTGTCCGGGGCTCTCTGGGATCCTTCCTAGCTTGCTTCTGCCAGGAGCAGCTGCAGCTGTGCTGTGCCCAGGCAGTGCTTCCAGGCTTCTCTTCCCTTTGACTTCCATTTGTCCCAATTAGTGGGCACAGGAAGTGAAATTCCAGATGTGCGTGTGTGTGCATCCCCAACTGGTGCTCCGGAGGCTGTAAATAATTTATGACTTGCTGATGAAATTTCATGTTCAGAGGAGGGTGTGTGAAGCACAGCTGGGATGCAGGCAGCAGAGTTTTGTGCTGCAAGGTGGGAACAATGGCAGGCACGGCATTTTTCTCACGTAATGGAGAGCATGCACTTCTTTAATCAAAATAATAAACATCAATTCATAACTTGGTTATCATTAAGCTTACAATTAAGCTTACAATTAATCTGTCAGCACACCCATGTGTGAGCAAGGCAGTGCGGACACGGTGCTGAGGGGTGCTGGGCAGCAACGCTGTGCCTCGGTCTCCTGGAAATGTCCCCACTGCTCTACGACTGTTTGTTGTTCGCCTTTCTGTGCATGAGGAGCTGCAGCGGGATGTCGGGGAGATGCTGGGTGGATGTCAGGGGGTGCTGCTCCAGGGGCGGCACCTCGCTGGGGCTGTGGGGACGCTGTGAGGCTCAAGTGGGGCACTGATTTTGTAATTTTGCTGCTTTCAGTAAAGAACACGCTGCTATTATTACTGCCTGACTTGCAACTTCAAGCAGCGTTTCTGGGCCAGCTGCTCCCTGTACCCTGCATCTCCCTCTCTCGACAGCACCGCGCTAATAAATATTTCAGCCTTTCTCGCTGTTATTTTTAGGTATGTGAGGGAGGGCCGGTTCCGCATCGAGGAGAGGACGCTCACGGCCTTCCAGTGGCTCTACTCTCCCCAGCAGCACCGCATCGTCAGCCGCGCCGACCTGGGCTCACCCAGCAGGTAACGGCACTCGGCGCCGCTGCGCATTGCTTTGCCCCACGGCACGCAGCCACTCCGGCTTTGCTGTGCGAAGGCGTTGGGATCCGGGGGCTGCCCAGCCCTGGTGCAGCTGTAGGTGATCCCTCTGGGGATTGTATGCTCTGACACCGCGATTTTGTTCAGTGCTTAAAGTCTTTCCTTCAGAACTCCTTGGAAATGTGTCTTGAAGCCACACCGTGGTTTATGTGTGAGGGCTCTGCCTGCCTCTGGCGCCACACGCACTGCTGTTGGGTGGTAAAATGCCATTCACATAAAAGCCTGGTGGGCCTGCAGGAACATATAGCACTGCGTCCACATTTCTGCTCATTAGGAGAGCTGGGCAGCATCTTTCTTGGTGGTTGTGTGCTGAAAGTCTTTCCCCTGCCATCAGACCCTCCAGAGTCCTGCAGCATGCCTGCCCACAGGTGGGATCTGCCCACAGGCACACAGCGGGACCAGGAGGAAGAGGAGGAAGGGCTGGAGCACGAGCTGCTTCCCGAGATGGGGATTCCTCTGCCACCAGAGAGGCTTTGTGGGAACAACAGTCAAACGCTCTATGATTGCTATTGATTTTTTTTAATGAGTTTTTTGCAAATTGCCATCAAAGTGTGCATTAATCTCAGTATCCACGCACATATCTCATGTGAAACTTAAGTGCTTGTAACGTAATTTATAATTAGTGTTAAGTGCTGCTGGAGTTAATTCCATGGGATTGATTTGATTTCCCAGCGGGCTGGGAGGCGACCCACAGTGATCCGCAGGGCCGTGCTGGGCTGTGCTGGGCTCTGCTCTCCAGGGATGTGGCAGGGCCTGAGGGAATGGCATGGAGCTGCGTTGGGGGCACTGAGGGGAGATTCTGCACCAGAGGGCAGCGAGCGCAGCCCCAAGCTGCCGGAGATCCAGGAGCTCTTTCTTTGCATGGTGATGGTGATAAGCTGAGCAGCAGGGTGGGCGACCACAGGGAGGGCTGGTGTTGTGTTTGTTACTGACACGCGTCAGTGTCCTCTTCGGTCTCACCTGAGCAGCGCTTACAGAAGGGTGGGGAGGTGGAGCCCGATGCAGTTCTGTGTACACAGAGCAGAATCTGAGCCCAGAGACCCCTCCAATCCCACTGGTGCACACCTGTAATTTCAGCCATTTTTAAAAAACTCACTTAATTTCGGTGAGATTGCTGGTGTGTGACAGCCTGCCTGACTGTGCATATCTGTACAGATATCAGATATCTGTATCTCAGAAGAGTCTGGGATGAGTCCCATAAACCACAAGGGGTGGCCCCAAACCTGTCCCCACCAGGACGAACAGGAACTTTGCCTTTCATTCCTCCGGATCCAGAGTTTGGCCCTGGGAACTCTTTTTTTGCCTGGCTGCAGTCTGTACCTGTCTTCAGCTCAGCCATAGCAGATGGAGGGGCTCACATGAGGCTGAAATGTGCTTTACAGTGGAATTCACAGATTTTTGCTCCATTTTCTAGTGTGGCGGGGCTCTTTTCCCTTTTTTTTTTTCGTTTTCTTTTTTTCTGCCTCTCTTTACCATACAGTCCTTTAGCTCTGACAGCTGCAGCGAGGTCTGTGGGCACGGCCCCAGCTGTGCTGCCGGGGTCACCTGGCGATTCTGCAGAGCCCCACGAGCAGCAGCTGCTCGCACTGCCCGCATCTCCTCTTTCCCCCGGCGAGCGGTGCGATGCGCTGCGGGGCTGCAGAGCACGGCGGTGCCCCCCTCTTCCCTCCCCCCCCTGCGCCGGTGCCTCTGTCGGCAGAGCACCCCCAGCCACGGTGCCATAGCTGCAGCTGCGCCCCGGGCTGCCGCGGGGCGGAGAAATCCGTTTCTCTGCGATCATCCGACGCTGATGCTTGCAGTGTTAATTGTGCATAGAGGGAGCAGCCGGGAAATCAAGGTAAGGTGCTCCGAGTCCTTCCAGATCTGAACTGCAATCGCAGTACATGGAAGGATTTAAATAGCATGTGGAGACTGGGATGCAAATCTGTACGGTAAGCCTCTGACAGGAAACATTAAGGTCTGCGTTGCTCCTTGTTTTGATCCGGGATGGGCTCGGCTGGATGCGAATGTGAGGCGCAGCTGGGAGAGCTATTGTTGGAGTGCTTCACAATTCAGTTTGCATTTAAATAACGCAGTGAGCACTGGAGGCATGTGGGTGTTCTTTGTCGGGGATGGGGGCACCCCCTGCTCAGCGGGAGCGTGCCCTCTGTGTGACGATCTCTGGGTGTAGTGACTGCCAGTGCTTATGTTAAATGCTGAAAATTCAAAGGAGGCAACTTCAGAAGGGCTTCCTGGTGCGCTGCTCATGGGAACTGTGGTGGCTGGTGGGGGCTTTGAGCAGCTCTTGGTGGGGCTGGGGGGAACCGTCCTGCCTGTAGCAGGGCACCTTGCTGCCGGCGAGCCTGCAGAGCTTCTGTCTAACAGAAATAGGATGAGGGAAGGGACTGCCGTGCTGTGTTCCCAGGCATCCTCACCCCGCACCGCTCCCTGTGCCAGGGTGGAGGCACCGTGCCCACGGGCACAGCGCGGTGCTTCCTTCCTGCTGCTCACCCCCTTGGGCAGGGCGAGTGGTGCCCAGTGTGTGTGGCTGTAAGGGCTGCGTGTTGTTGGCATCCTTGTGCACGGGCGAGAGGTGGATCCTGCTGCCTTACTTCCTCATCTTTTGCATACTCTGGGCACTACTATTTTATTTAAGGCTGCTTGTTGCTTTAGGAGCACGAGGGACATAATATCTGTCCCCATGGTGCGATTTATCGAGAGTCGGAAACAAGCCAGTGAGTCTAAATTCGGATTCAACAAGAGCTGTGCTTCCAGACGGCAGGCAGCCTCCCTGCATGTGCTGCTTCCAACAAACATTGCCCTCTCCCTTTGCTGCGGGTTCCTCCCAAAGGGCAGCTTGTGACAACCACAGCAGCAGCGCCCTTCTCTTTGAGACGTGGCATCCTTCCTCCTCCCCCTGTCTCCATGAGCGCTGTGTGGAAGTGGGTCTCAGGGTGCTCGGAGCCCATCTGCTGCTGCTGCCCTCCACCTGCAGCCAGGCTGCTCTGCGCATCCTTAGCGGCTGCTGTGGAAACAGGAACGGGGCTTCAGCAGCAACATTACCATGAGGCATTTTTTCCACGAGCTAAAAACAGCTCATCCTCCTCAGACCTCTTTCCAATTTCATGGGGGCAGATGAATCCCTGCTTATGCTTAACATCTGCCTCCAAGTTGGGTGCCAACCAGAAGGCTGTTTCTTCATTTTTCGTTTGGATCTAGCCCAGATCTTGCAAACCTGCCCAAAATGGTGGAAAAATCCAGGTGATGTTGGCAAGGTTTGGCAAGGTCTAGCAAGGTCCTGACAAACTTGTATCCAAACCTGGTGCATCCTGCTTGCAGCGTTTGGATGGGGCCATTTACAAGTTTGGCCTTGAGTCTTAGTGCCGATTGCTGCCTAAACCCAATCTCACAGCAGCACTCCTGGCTGTGAGCAGCCGCGTCTCAGCCATCTGCTCCTGGGCCTTGATGGAGTGGGTGTGAGTGTCCCTGAGTGCGCTGTGCAGGAGGGCTGCAGGCGTGCAGGGCTGCACGGACTGCTTCTTCCTTGTGGTTCCATTTAGGGAGCAGTTCCAGGGGCTGTTTGTATTAAAGCTTATGAACTCCTAACTTCTAGCCCAAATGCGCTCCAGTTTAATATCCATGCTTTCCTCCCACCCCCACATTGTGCCAGCCCTGCTTTGCAGTTCAAGCAGTTCTTTTTCTGTCTTGCCACAGTTTCTTTGCAGGCTGCGGTTGCATCTTGTCTGCTTGCTGCAGGAATTGGGCTGTGCACTCCCTGCTCTCTGGGTGCAGCTCTGGAGCTACAGGTGCTGCTGCCTGCCTCAGGGGAAGCAGCAGGACTCGCAGTTTGTCCGCTTTTGTCCTCCTCTAGCAGTTTTCCCACTGCTGCCTAATCCTTGGGTAGGAGCACCTGGGGCAAGGCTGCCTCTCTTAAATGCTTCAAAAGCTGCTGGTAATGTACGTGCTGAACTTCCTCACTATTTTCTTGCCAGTTGAGCATTTTGCTGGGAATTAACTCTCCATTTCTGTCTGGATGTGTGTGCAATTGTTGCTCTGTGTTTCAGGCTGATCCTCCCAGTTAAACCTCGGATGTAATGAGCCTTCTCTAATGAGTTTAACAAGCGGGCTTTAGATAAACAGCTGGTGCAGCTCAGTTCCTTCTGCTCCCGAGGAGCAGAGTGGCTCCGTCTGGCAGAGGCCATCGAATTCCCTGTGCCAGGCGGGTGCCTGGTGGGTATGTGGCTGTCGGAGCCGTGCTGCCCTTTGCTGGGGCAGGCAGCTACTCTGCTCACTGCTGGTGAGAGCCGTGGCGCCGCTTGGTGCTGCAGTGCTGCCGGCTGGAGGATGGCTGCCTTGGAGAGCCGCGCTTGCAGCCCCAGCCTTTGTGGGATGCTGCTGCTTGAGGCACTGAGTTCCTCACTTCATCTTACTCCAGCAGCATTGCTGTTAAAAATATTCCATGTACTGAGTCAGAAGTGATTCGGACTCCTTTCCTTCGCTCTGAGGCTGCTGATATGTGCAGCGTGTTCTTCCTGCCAGGACAAAATCTAATATTTCTGGGTGCCCGCAACCTTCCTTAGGACCATAATGGGAAGATGAATGCCCTCAGTGCGCCACATGCAATATTAAAGCACTAATGATGCAATCCATCTCCCTCAGCCCACACAGCAGAAGGAAGAATTGCACTGTCCTTCCTGGACAGAACCCGGCTCTGCCGTGGGGGCCCTTTGTGCTGTGCAGACCCCATGCTCAGGTACTGACACTGCATCCAGCACTCTGTGCTGCCAGGAGCTGTGCGGGGCCCTGGAATCGTGCAGCTGCCCAAGGAGCTCTCGGAGCCAGGATCTCTATGCAGATGCATGTTTCTGAGGGTGGCTGGTGCAGGCACAGCTGGAGCCTCTCTGGGCTGCCTCCCATGCAGCTCACCCTGCTGCGTTGCTCTGCGGTGCAGCTGGGCACAGAGGAGGTGCTGCAGGCAGCCCCGCCGCCCCAGCTCCATCCCCAGCAGGGCTGCCCAGCAGCCGCGGCCCCAGCATGGGCTGGCAGTGTGCTTCCCTTTGTAAACAGGATCAACCCAGTAGTTTGTACTCATTAAGCTTTAATGGCACGCAGTAGCCAGCACGCTGTTATTACTGTGGCCTCTCCTCCCTCTCACCTCACTTCTTTGTTGCCTGCTCTTGCTGTGCCACCATGGAGCCACCTGAAAACCTGGGCACTCCCTACTCGCCAGGCCCCACAGCTCCAGCAGGGCTTGGCTATATTCGTTTGCTTGTTAACAATTGGATGCTCTGCCTGTGCCTGGAGAAGAGTGAGTTGGATCTGTGTGGTGAGCTGGGCAATGTGCTCTTCTGGTTCTGCTGAGATCCCTTGGGAGACTGTAATTTTGTGTCATGCAGATGGCACCACGGAGGCATCTTCCCCTAGGCTTTTGTTTCCTGGCTCTGGCTGATCAGTTCTGATATGGTTGCACCTGCTCTGAAAGGAGGAGGCATTTTTCCTCTGTTTTTTTGTGCTCAGCCACGTGAGCTAACTTGGAAGAAGCAAAGCAGGAGTGCGTCCTTGCAGACAAACTCCTGGCTGTGCTGCAGAGCGTGGCTGCCTGGGAAGGTGCTGCCCTGCACACAGCAGGGAGGTGCCTGTGGAGCTGAACTGATGCAGATGGGCACAGGGCAGCAGGCAGAGCTGCAGAGCTTGGGTTGCCATGTCAGGACAACTCTAGGCTTTGCTCGGTCCAAATGCTGCCTTTCACTTTGTATTTTTCACGGGGCTTTGGGGCTGGGTGCTCGCTGCTCTGCTTCCTGCAGCCCTCACTGTTTGCCTGATGCCTCCTGCAGCTCCGAACCAGTGAGTTCACACAGGGACTGGGGCAGCAGAGTGAGATGCAGTAGTCGGTGCTTACAGCACTGTAAAAGCGCATTTCTACATGGAGAGCTCCTGTTTTCCTTTGCTCTCAGAGTTGCTTCTGATGTGATGCCAGCTGTGAATTGAGGCTTCCCATGGCTACCTCTGCCATGCCGGCGTTTGCAGGGTGTGCGGGAGCTGCTGCAGCCACCTTGTTTTGATGCAGTGCAGAGCTCAGCCATGCGGGGAAGCTCCGGCTGCTGTGTTCAGGCGTGGAAATGGTGAGCAGCTCTGGGCAGGGATCAGCTGGTATGTGTCAGCCAGCGTGACAGCGTGGAGTGAAGTGAATGCATTGTGCTGCTGCAGCAGCAAAGGTTTGGTGTGTGGAAAAGGAGGCTGGGGAGGAATGTGCTCCATGGACTGTGTGCTCCAGGTGCTTTGTGGTGCCTGAGCTGCAGCTTCCAAGCCAGCAGCATGCTTTGGATTTTGTATTTTTAAACAAATGTCCTTAAGAGCTTTAAAATACAAAGGATTTTCATCATATATCTTTTCCTTCAAGGAGAGATTACAGAAGGCAGAAAAGTGAGAGCTGGAATAGCTGGGTTACAGTCTGGGCTTTTGCCCTGGATGTGGTTTCTCCCTGTAGTCCTCCATTTCCTCCTCCTTCCCTCTGTCAGGCAGAATCCGAGTGCCTCTGTGTAGCATGCTATGTGCTGCTGTCCCGTAGCCCATAGGGTACACGGGTTTGCTCTGGCTTCTGCAGTGCTGAGACTTTTGGAAGTATGCTTAGGGTTCCTGAACTTCCCAAGAGTGGGGTGTGAGCCCCATGGAGCTGCTGGTCAGGTGATGTCACTGCTGCCGTGACATGGCAGTGCTGCATTGCTGTGGCTGTGCAGGTGCCCACGGCTGTGACAGAGGTGCTGGTTTTACCTGCTCTGTGGTGCCAAACGCTGCTGCGATGCTGCATGGCTCTGGCCATTAGGAGTAATGCAATGTTTGTGCATAAGGCTGTGAAAAGCCCTGAGGTCACAAAAAAAAAAAAGGAAATGACTTTCTGGTGGGTGTGTGCATGTGCATGCGCCTCGGAGCGAGGCGTAGGGCGGCCAACCTGGCGGCCTCGGGGTCCCCCACCCTGGCAGGAAGCAGCAGTGCCCTGTGAGCTCCGTGCAGCATGCTGCCGGCACGGCCACTGCGTCCCCCAGTCACAGCACCGCGGCAGCGCCGAGCAGCCACCATGTTCCAGAGGAAGCGCAGCGTCTCCTTCGGTGGCTATGGCTGGTGGGTGGCTTTCGCTTCAGTGCCTGCTTGTTCACGGCTTTCCTTTCCGCTCTGGGAGCTCACGGTACGGCCCGACCACTGCTGGGAGTGCGGGGATGCTGGGGATGGAGCGCTGCTCCCGCTGCTGCTGTGCTGGTGCAGAGCTCCCGTGGCACAGCGTCTGTGGGGCACCCTGTGGCTGTCAGCTCCCTGCTCACTCCATGGCTACTGCCCAGGCAGTGATGCTTGCAGCAGCCTTGAGAGCACACGGGATGCTCCCACCTGGCTTGGAGCCCTTGATGCCTCCCTGATCCCTCCCTGCACTCACTGTCCTTGCACAGAGCTCTGTGGCTGCCACCCTTGCGCCGATCTCAGTGGAATGCTGTATTTCTTGTGTCCCTTTTCTAAGGGTTGTGTTGATCTATAGAGAAAGGCAATATGAAAATAGCACTTTTCTCCTTCTGCCCTTCCTCCTCTTTTTCTCGCTAAGTTGTTCTGTGCCGTTTCAGTGCACTGCTGTGTTTATGGTCAGGTAGTGGGAGCTGATGGGTGAGCTGACAGCTTGGCAGCTCTGTTGGCACACAGCAGGGTGTCCTCCCAGGGCTGCATGTGGCTGCTTCCCGGCACTGGGCTTCCTGATAGGCACCAGTGGTTTGGGGAGGAGTGCTGGTGGCTGCTGTGCTGCCTGGGCCCCCAGGAAGTGCTGTGTAACTGAGATGCGGTATGGGACAGCAGCAAACTGACCGAGGGTTTGCAAAGCCTTCTGCAGTCAGGTGTTCTGCTGCATGTTTTTTTTCCTTGATATAAAAATTACAAGGAAGCACTCTGATTAACTAATTTGTAAATAAGTTTTGTGACATTTGGGCCTGTTTTGCAGTGGGAAGGAATTGTGGTTTTGCCTTCCAGCTGCCGTTTGTGGGAGTGCTGGGCTCGTCCCCTGAGCAGTCAGGTGGCACACGTGCAGGTGGAGCTCACTGCCTTCCGCTCTGCAGAGCACGTGGGGTAATCCAGGCTTCGCTCAGTTCTTCTTTGCTTGGACAGTTGCAGGGAAGAGATAACAGCTAACCAGTGAGCAGCACGGGAAAATTGTCGTGCGCTGTCCTTGAATGACTGCGTGCTACTGGAGTGCTGGGTGTGGGCTGATCACGGAGCAGCAGCATCTTTTCTTATCTTTTAATATCAGAATCAATTTCTGCACAGTGAGATGCGCAGGCAGTGCTCCCCGCAGCCCGGCTGCCCGCTTCTCACAGCCGCACGCCCTTCCTGTGGCAGTGCAGGGACTCAGCCCCAGAGCTGGCCGGAACACCCGCGCCCTGCCTGGGCTGCAGCTGCTATTCGCAGCCCTGCGCTGAGAGCGCTTGTTTTTATCTCTGCCGGCCGCATCCGTTCCCACGGACGTGGGAGCAGTGTGCCCACATGGGGTTCCTGTGCTCAGACACCGCGCTGCGCAGCGCAGGGATGGGGCGCTGGGCGGTGCCATGCAGCACGTGCTTGCTGCCGGCTGGGCTGCAGCTGGAGC
Organism: Centrocercus urophasianus; assembly: GCF_019232065.1. Lineage (NCBI taxonomy): Eukaryota > Metazoa > Chordata > Aves > Galliformes > Phasianidae > Centrocercus > Centrocercus urophasianus. The sequence continues at coordinate 13,929 of NW_024884692.1, forward strand.
GTGGTGCCATCGGAGCATCTGCCCTGCACTTGGTGTGCAGCTGTGGAGCAGAGGGTGCTCTTTCTCATTCTGCAGAAGCAGCCCCCGTGGGCTGGTGGCACAGCTTGGGCTGCAGCACGGCACCATGGGGACACGGCCCTGCATCACTGCTGCTGTGGCCTCGTGGTGACAGGGAGGTGCAGCGCTGCGGGGCGGAAGCTGTGCTCCTGCAGCTCCATGGTTGCAGTGCACGCAGCAGGGCTTTCGGAATTACTTTTTTTGGCTTTTTGTTACTGTTGGTTTTAAAGATAGGGAACTAACCCACGAGGCAGATGTCGTAATACTTGCAATTACTGCCAGAAGACATCATTTTGCATTTCGAGACATTGTAATGATTTGCATCAATTAATATTTATATGGTAATATTTATATGGCTTTAACCACAATAATTCTGTGGGGACCATCATTTATCACCAGTACCAAAGCAATGAATGCTGCACCTCATCATCTGGCCCTGCTGCACTGTGAGTCCTTACCACGTCCCAGGCTTCCTGCAGGGCTGTGGGGTCCAGTGTGGGTCCTGGTGCTCTGCACAGAGCTGTCTCAGCTCTGTCCTCATCACACACAGACTGTGGGGGGGGAGGCTGGGGAGTGGAGCATAGGGGGAGCTTGAGCACGCTAAGTGGATTTGGGAGCGTGGTGGGAGATCTGAACCCATATGGAAGAACTAAGAGGGAAGTACAGGAATGAGCTGGGCTGTGTGTGGGCAGGGTTTGTACCTCGGGTCCTCAGGCTGAACATGGGCACATGAGCGGGATCCGTGGTGGCGTAGGCACAGCCCCGTGCCCACAATAACACTGCTCTGCTCTCTCCCCAGGATTGACAAGACGATGCTGGCCAGCCTGAAGATGAAGTGAGTCATTTTCTCTTGTAAACCGTTGTCCTGTGAGGTGCTTGGTGGGCTGGGCTGGCTTTGTGTGGGGAAGGTTCGTTCCCATCCCTGGCCGCCTCCATCTGGTGCTGGTGCTGCTCCACGGGGCTGCCCTGTTGTGCACTGCCTGGGAGACACTGGGCACCGCATCTGCGGTGAGGTGGGGTGAGGTGTTTTGGTGTGTGATGATGGTGTTGGCTCAGAGCGCAGGGATGGAGCCTGCTGCACCCGGACAGCTGCGGGCATGCCAACATGCTTCAGCAGGAGTGTGTCCGTGTGGCCGCAGTTCTCTTGGAGCTCTCGCCAACAAAGCCAACCCCAGCTCCGGGGACACCCCGTGTCAGCCCCTGTCTCTCCCCAGTCCCACTTCCGAGGTTGGGGATTTTCCACCATGGGTGCTCCTGCTGCTCCCGGCACTGTTAGCGCTGAGGTGTGTTAGCGCAGAAATCTGGCCGAGCCTCCCTTGGGCTCGAGGGAACTTGGGCAGGTAACTGCTCATGTGGTTTCACTTTATAATCATTACTTGTGCAAATTATTCATTAACGGAAAAATATACAGAGAGCCTTTGGGTAACCTGCTGCATGAACAAGCCCATGAAATGCCCTTTGCAAACAGCACAACAGAAGCGCCGTTGCTAAGCTCACCGCTCAGGTTTTTGGTGAACTAATGAGAAGTTTAAGTCAACGTTTACAGCTCTGGGGCAATCTCGGTGCGTTTTCTGTGCTTTCTACACCACGCTGTGCTGCGCCCTGGTTTTTAATTTTTTCTCAGGGCCTTTGTAACAATTCTGAGGCAGAATTGTTACACCTTCTGTGTAATTGTTGGACCTTCTGCGCCCACCACGGGCACTGAGTGCCTTCGCGTGGCTGCACACTTGGCTGTAGGGCGGAGATTGTGGTGTGCACATAAGGGTCTGCAGCTGGGCAGTGCTGTGACCCCACAGCCTAGGAGTGCTCGTCCCCTGTGCTCCCCTGCACCGTCTGCCTGATCTGGGGGCAGATGCTGTTTTGGGTTTCTTTTTTTTTTTTTCTTTTCCCTCCCTACATAATGCATTTTGGTGATAGCAAAATGTCTTTGCTGCTGGGATGTGTTTCCTGAGACATGAGTGCATGAGGTCTGCAAAGCTTCTCAGAGCATGATAGGGAAATGAAAACTACTTCCTGGGAGGTGACCTCAAGCACTCGTGAAGGGCAGCCAGAGCTCTGCTGAGCTGCAGCTATGGGAGCAGTGCCTGCAGTGACCCCTCCAAGCAATGTGCTTTTCCATGGAGCAGAAGCACTGTTATCTGTCCCTGTCATGTTGCAGCAGTGCTATGCTGGCCCCAGCATAGTGCTGGGTGCTGCTGGGGGCTGCAGGGCTCCAGGGTGCTCTGCCCACAGTGCAGGAGGGGGCTGTGGCTGCACAACATCACTTGTGGCCCAGAGGTGTTCGCACAGCTGGGTGTCCTTGCAGTTGCTCCATCCATTAGCAGCTGATGCTTTCCACAACCTCTTAGCACTTCTGCTTTGTGCACAGATTGCCTCGCAAAATGTTTCTGTAATTGGGGCCCAGCCAGAGCCACATTAGATGTTTGTAAAAGCCATTTTGGTTTGCTAACGCCCTCTTATTATTGCTGCAACCTTCTGGCTGAGATGCCAGGCGTAGGCAATTTGCTCCACTGTGTAACTTGTTAACAAAAAAACGAGCTGCTGCCTCCACGCCAGGAAGTGCTTCAAGAGGCCTCATGTGCTGCAGACATCAAATGTGGCCTGCAGGAATCTGGTGGAGGAGAGTGAGTGCTGCTGGGGCCTCTTGGCTGCAGAGGGACCCTGGGGTGGCTGTGTCCCTGCGGGCTCCTGGGGTGGGAGCGGAGCTGGGGCCCACTCATGCAGAGCCACAGAACACAGCGGGCTGAACACAAACACACAGGTGGCACCAGAGCTTCAAAGCAGTTTTTCCCTCTATCTGTCTCTCCCTTTTCTTTTTTTAATTTGGCTTTCATTAGTTCCTATGGTAACCATGAATATGTCTGAGGGACTTGAGACTGGAGAGAATAAGTGGATGCTGCAGAGGGGGAGCGCCGGGGGAGGGAGATTGGCAGTGCTGGCATCGTGGTCAGGGTGTGCACGGCCTCATTCTGTTCCGGGAGGCGTCGGGACGCACTCGCAGGTGCAGTCAGCGAGCAAACGTGCTGCAGAGCTCCGAGTGTCTCTGTGCTGTTCAGGAGCTGCTGCTGAGCTGCTGCCTTTGGGTCCGGCCTCCAAAATGCCCAGGAAGCTCTGGTGAGTGCAGGTCCGGCCGTGCCCTGTGCCTGGCGTGCTCTGGCTTTGCAGTTGGCAGTGCGTGCAGAGCTTTGCTTTATGCAGCAGTTCTGCTGCTGCAAAGCGTGCAGCAAAGGCTCTGGAGGTGCTGGGGCACTCAGAAGGGTTGCACTGAGGTTCTGACATGCGGAGCCATGGGCTGCTCTGCAGAGTTCAGGTGTGTTTGTGCTGTGGGCCGTGGCGTGGGCTGCTCTCGGTTGGTGCCACCATGTGCTGCCTGGCTGCGTGCAGCCTTGCTGGGGGCTGGCAGCTCTCTGGGCTGGAGCCGGTGCTGGGGAGTGTGGGATGGAGGGATGCTGCCGGCAGGAGCCCTGGGGGGCCGACACCAGCACTGCTGTGCTGCCAGGTGGGACTGGGGTGTGCGGGCAGGGATTGGTGTGTGTGGGAGCGGGATTCCAGCACAGAGCAATTCTGCAGATAGAGCAACCTCTATAGATAAGCGGGAAAGTCATCATGGCAAAAGATCATTGTGTGTCACACAGCGGCCCTGGGCCAGGTGAGCTCGCTCACATTGATCTGCACAGGGCAGATGCAGGGGCTGCCAGGACCAGAAAGTCCTAGAGATGCTCCCACCCCATCCTGAGCTCATTGCAGCTCTGCCTGAGCTCAGTGCAAGGTAGGACATGGGGATGGGATGTGGCTGTGAGCTGCTTGGGGCTGTCCCTATGGGGACCCTCTGTCTGAGGCTTCTCCTCAGTCCTCGGGGCTCTGTTTTCTCCACTTTCTTTGTCCTTACGAAGCAAAAATCGCAACAAAATTGTGTCTATGTGGAACAGAAAAGCCCTGTGCACTAACTGCTGCAGGTTGGGGTGTGCACAGCTCACCTTCCCACAGATGAGTGCACGGTGCTCACTTGGCAGAGCGGGGCTGAATGAGGTGAGCTGTGCCGGAGGCTCTTCTGTGCTCATGGATCAGAGCTGTGCTAAGGGGAGGGCGGTTTCCTGCTGGGAGCTGCAGGGTCGGATGCTGTTATGCTGTAGCTGTGTGCTCAGGTCCTGCAAGGACAAGGTCTGGGAAGAAGATTATCTGAGAAAATACCTTTGATTTTATTATCATCTGTGAAAATGGATAATTACGTGTGAAAGTGTATTTGAAGTTGCCCTCTGGCTGCAGTGGTGCATATGTTCCAGCTGGGCTGCGAGCAGTGAGGCAGCACACTGCATGCCATGTTTGGGCGTGTGATTGTGGATCTTCTGGACAGCAGGATCTGCCACTTGAAGCTTCCAGAAGTGGTCCCCTCACCGGCCCGGCCGCTGATGAAATTAATTAGTAAAGAAGTGCGACAGACAAATTGCTTGTGTGGGAGCGGTGTGCCAGTTGCACACGAGCAGCGTCCCCGCAGCTCCTGGGCGTGCCGTGGGAGGTCGGTGCGCGGCGCTGCGGAGCGGCCTCGGGGCGAGCAGAGCCGCGGAGGCGCTGCGCTCCCACCGCCCACCAGGTGGCGCTGTGCTGCTGCCGGCGGAGGGGGGAGGACGAAGGCGGGGACAGCCGCGGGGCGGGCGGCGTGTGCGGGCAGGCGGTGCTGGAGCCATGCAGGGAACACCGGAGATTTGAATTATAGTTTGTGCTTGGGCTTTTGGGGCAAAAAATAAGCACGCAGAAGGGCCCGTGACACTTCCCGAACGAGTGCGGGGCAGAATCTCTGCGAGGCGCTGTGCGTGGAGGAGGGATGATGGTACCCAGCTGGGATGAGGATGACTTGCCGTGCGTCATCCTGACCGGCTACAGGACGCCCTTCTCACCCTTGGGAAACGCTTCTTCATTTCTGACGCTTCTGTTGTAGGCTGTGTTGATTTTTATGGATGTGCATGTGGCTCATCTCATTGAAACAAAATCTTCCGAGCTTTTCCGGTGCTATGTTTCTTGGTCTCCTGTCTGTAATCTCATCCCTGTTTTTCTGTAAAGTTTTGCTGGAAAGCTAAGCATCTGTGATGGGCCCATAAATCAGCTGCTTCCTCTTGTGCACGTTTGGGTTGGTTCTCGCAGTGTTTCATGTGGCAGTGAGGGGAGGGGAAGCAGAATTCACTCAGAAATTGAACGATCGCTTAAAAATGTCAGCGCAAAGAAGTATCAGGGGAATGCAGTGTTGTTGCTTTCCATGGCTGCTGTTGGATCTGAGGAATGTGGCAGAGGGAAACACCACCTGGGATGCTGCGTGGAGGTCTGAGTCCTTCTGGCAATCAGAGTGCTCTAAACCAACAAACAAGCAAACACATAAGCATTAAAGCCCAAACAAACACTAAAAACCCTCCCCCATGGGTGCGTTTGGGCTGATGTCCAGCACTATGCAGCATGACTCAATCCTCCTGCTCTGGGAGGAGATGGCACACATGGAGCATTTTCCTTCTTCTCACACATGACCAGCAGTGGGCTCACAGACACGGCTTGTCTCTGCTCTGCGCTGTATTTGCTGCCCTGCAAGAGGGCTGTACCTGAATGCACGCAGTTCTGAAGGCACAGAGCCCTGTGCAGCACGGGAAAGCGGAGGTGGGAGTCAGTAATTTAAAGGGAGGAATGTATAAAGCAGTGAAAGGAGGGTGAAAGTAGGGCAGTGCGTCTGGTGTCTCGGATGAATCATCGGCCAGCTCTCGCTGCTGCTGCTTTATTTGCTCCTTATGCAAAGAAGTTGGTGTCGGCTGCGTTTTCCTCGCTGGGTTGGGTTGCTGGGCTGTGGAACAGGACAGGGCAGCGCTGTGCCGGGCTGGTGCAGGTGGTGGCTGCCTGTCCCATAGCGTTGTGCTTCTCTGAAATCTGCGCTTTGCCCTCGTGACAGTGCTGCTGTGGGGCTGAGATAGGGATGGCCCTGCCCTGCCCTTCCCACACGTGCTGCGATGCTGCTGCTGGGTCCAGGTCACCTGCAGACAGATGGGACTGCAGAGGGTACTGAGGGCAGCACGCTGCCATTGCACTGCCATCCTGCCAGCCTTCCTGGGCTGCTACAGCAGGCAATGCTTGGACTTGTGTGGATGTCCTTGGGCAGCAGTGGAGCAGAGCGCACTGTCACTTCTCGGCTGACGCAGGCAGGGCAGCTGCAGGCAGCATGCAGCCCTGGGCAGAGCCATCCGCCTGCAGTGCTTGGGGCACACTGTTGATGCTGTGTATGAACAGAACAGAACAGCTGTCACAAATCACATTCATTTTCTAAGGGGGGAAAAAAGCAAGTTGGAAGAAGTCTTGATATCCTATTTTCTTTGTGGACAGAAATGATGTTCAATGGGCACAAAACTGTTTTTTTTTTCCCTTTTCTTTTTTTCCTGTGGTATTACATAATTCAAGAAGAAAAGTCTGGAAGGATCTGAGGGGCTTTGGCATGGTCCTGCCAAGCAGGGGCACAGAGGCAGAGGTTGGTGCTCCTCAGGGTGGGGGGCACTGATCTCATGTGTGAGAGGAAAGCGTTTGCAGGTGGAGGGAGAGCTGCTCCTTGGCCCAGGGTGGCTTCTGCTCATGCTAGCCGTGGGCAGCTGCTGCCGCGTGGCACCAGTAAGGCAGAGGTGAGCTGGGGTTGTCGGTTACCTTTTGGGCTGGGTCTGCTCGCTGCATGTTGTGCTGCAGGACACCCCGTGCCAGTGGAAGTGCTGTCAGTGCCATGAGTAGGGACATGGAGGGACGGGTGGAGGGGTTGGGTCTGCAAGGAGGGTGCCCAGTCCGTGGGGCAGTGGCGGTGGGACAGCCCCAGCCTTGTGGGGCTCAGCAGCTGGCTGAGGATTTCCCAGTCCAGCAGTCCCAGCACTGCTCCCCTATCTGCAGTGAGCAGATGGGTGCTCGCTGGTTCCAGGAAGGGCGGTTATCACTGCTGCCTCCTCCGGAGCCACCCAGCCCCGTGCCCTGCAGCCATCCTCAAAGCACGTCCCAGAGCTGCGTGGGATGGAGGAGCTGCTCCCAGAGAGGGAGCGGCTGTGGCCCCAAGGACCAGGGAGTGTTTTGGCCATTCTGCCTGGTAAGCTTAACTTACATTAATGCTGGGGGCAGATCCTCTGGGGGGAACCCAGCAGAGCTCCACTGATGCTCTTGGGACTTGGCTTGTTTTTTTTAGACTCTTTCCTCTTGGTGGCTTGCCATAGGTGCCCGGGTTATTTGGGGGTCTATTAATGCAGAACCCCAAGCTATGACGTGCAGGCATTTTGCTGCAACCCTGCAATATGTGCGCTGCTCCCAGGAGACAATGGACACAGCTCTGTGGTGTGTGCTGCTGCTGAGTCCCATATGTGGAAATGTTGTCCTTCCTATCACAACAGCTTTCGCATGTTTAAAGCCAGATTATCCGCAATTACATCTGCCCAGAGGACTCAGCAGCCACGTGGGGCTATTTTTAGCTCTGCTTCAGAAGCAATAAACTGCGTTGGTTTGTATGTTTCTTCCCTCCTGCTATATTTATGCTTTGTCAAAATAGGAGCTGTTTGCAGACCATCAAAAGGAGGCCACCTGAAAGAATATCAGCCCTCTGAAAGCAAATATTGTTGTAATGGGGGGAGGGATGCTTAATGGCTGGACTGATAAAGGCACCATCTGGCCGCGGATGTGCACTCCTGCGTGTCCTGGTCTGCACAAGCACAGGGTGTTCCGTGGGGGCCACGCGCTGCCCGGCGCTTCCTGGGCAGGGGGGCCCTCCCTCCCCACCCTCTGCTGCTGTGCTGCAGCCACAGGCAGTGCCTGGCTGGGGCCGTGCAGCCGCAGGGTGATGAGCTCTGGGAGCTGCACCCGCAGAGGGGCACAGCAGCACTGGGTGGGGGAGTGCAGGAGCTGTGCCAGAGCCCGTGGCTGATTCCCAGCGATGATTTGATGTCGCTGCGCTGCTCCTGTGGTTGTCCCTTCTTGCACTGAGCTGGGTCCTGGCAGCCAATGTGGCCAGCACAGCAGACAATGCACCTGGAAATGGACTCTATCTTCAGAGCTTTATTTCCAGTGATGCTCCTAATGTGCAGCATTGTGCTTGGTTAGCAAATGGCAGGCAATGAACAGCTGAGAACCTCATGTCAGTAAAGTCAGTCGTAAAAGGCTGGAGCATCTCAGGTTCCTATCTAGGAGAGAGATGGGGAGGTTCGATGGGTGCGTGGATAGGTTGGGTTTGTACTGTGAAATCTCTCTGAAGACTCAAAGGTCACTCCTCTCCGAAACAGTCCTCTCTGATTCCTCTCAAATGTTATTGGTGTCACGTACCATGCACCATGACAGCTCCTTCCTCGCACAAGAAGTTTGCTGCTAATCCTCTCCAATTTGGAAAGCTAAACTCAGTGTTCTTTTTGCTGGGATGATGTGGATTCTGTGACTCGGTGACATCCTGATAATAATGAGCAGCCCCGGTTCAAATGGGTTCTGAGAGTGGGGAACAACTCCCATTGGGTCTTCAGCAGAGCTCTAGCCATCAGCACAGCTACAGGAACTGAAGGGTTTGCTCTATGCTTGCACGTTAAACAGAAGATGAGGAGGTTTGCTGCAGGGCAGGAAAAACAGGGGTGGTGGTAGAGGATCGAGCTGGGGGCTGTGTTGTCCTCCCCCTGGCAGATCTTGGGGAAGTGGAGCACGGCAGCCCTGCTGTCACTCTCCTCTGTGAACAGGAAGCGGCATTGCTCTGAGCGGCTGTGCTGTGCCAGCACTCCTGCTGCAGCTCTGCCCATGGCTGTGCTGGGCTGCTCAGCCCTGCTCCTGCTTGGTCAGGCCATGCAGCATGAGACACTGAATGAGGAAAATGCCCATCTGCCAACACTACCTCCTTCGTATCTTTTAATCAAGAACGAGAGGCAAGAGAAAGGCTCTAGAACAATAGAAACCCATTTCTGAGCGTGATTGACTTGAGCGCACTCCCTATTGCGGGGATGTGTCACTGAGATAATACCCATGTTTTAGCTCCACAAATTATGCCTTTTCACTTGCTTGCATCAAACAAGGTGTCAGAGGGAGACAGTAAGGGAGCTGCTGGATCCCTGGCACGGGTGGAGGAGTGCAGCTCGGAGTGCCACCTTCCTGTGGTGCTGGGGCTCCGCAGTGCACACCGCTGCCAGCAGTGCAGGGTGGAGCGGGGCAGTGGGTCCTCCGCGTCCCGGGGAGGAGGAGAGCTCTCCTCTGCCCCTGCTGTGGGTCCCGGGACCAGGCTGCAGAACGGCTGCGGGAGAGGCTCATCCTGCTGCTGGCTCCAGGAGCACCGGGCACATCACTGGTGTTGGTTTGCGGCGCATCCTGAGTCTGGCTTTATTAATGATGCTAATGATAGATGATGGCATTTAGCTCACTGATTTGCTGGTGAATTTCAAAAGAACTGCTCCTACTGTTAAGACTTATTTCCTCTGCTGATTTGATCTGATTTAATTTAATGCTGAAATCTTGAAACTTGTTTCTTCAGAAAGCCTTGATTCATAGCAAAAAATACCTCAAGTTATCAGGCATAGGATTTCCATTTAATTATGCTGCTGCCACAGGCATGGCGACTCCGTGCTGCGTTCCACCAGCTGATGGGTGCCGCCGGGCTGGAGCTGCCCAGGGGCTCAGCCCTCGCACCCAGTGCTGCACCCCGATCTTATCTTCTCTCTGCCGCTGCTCCTCTGCCTGCCCTGCAGCACTTCACTTCCTCTCCCTGTGCTGCTGTTTCCACGCCCTCCGGAGGGCTTTGATGCTCTGTGTTCCCATTGGCACTGCGAGGCATGGCAGGGCTGGACACCTCCTGTATGTGCTGCCCAGGGGCCTCCTGACAGCTTCCCAGCTGCGTCTGTGGGTGGCTGTTGAAGAGGGAGCAGTTACAAAAATAACACCGTGAGAACCTGTGGACATACAGAAATATAAGATACGTATCTGTAGGTACATAGATGGTCATCTACAGATCTTCTCACATAAAAGAGACTGCAGCCCCTGGGCTACCAGCGATGGCTTTGTGCTGAAGACAGAGCAGAGTGCTCCCATCTGTCCTTCAGCTTTTTGGGTCTGGAGGTGTCACTGCAGCACCTGGGGTGAAGGGTTCTGCTCTCTTTGCTTGGCCTCTCTCTGCAAGTTTTCTTTGCGAGCCATGACTGTAATGTAGGTAGTTTTCCTGTGAGGCATGACCCCATCGTGGCCGGGCATCTTGTGGCTGGCACTGGAGCAGCAGGCACATATTTGGCCCCAGAGCAGATGGCTGCCAAGTTGGGCTCCTGCCAGGTCAGTGCTGCACGCCTCCACCTGCGCCGGGCAGCTGATGGCGAAGGGCAGAGGATGCTGCAGGCATTGTATGGCCCTGTCACTGCACTCTGGTACAGCTCAAACACAAATAGCCACACTGAAATTCACTTTCTGTCCTTTGTGCTTTAAGTTTGCTCCAAGGTGATAGTACAAATTCGTTTATTATCGCTGTGCTAACATGGGTAGAGTTTGCATTCTGCCTGCTGTTGCGATAGTGACATGAGAGGGCTCATAGGTTCACCTGGCAGGAAGGCACCCAGCAGGGCTCTGTTGTGCCCAGCCCGTGCTGGCAGCCCCCCCTCCCCTACCCCACCGAGGCAGCACGCAGCCCCCCTCAGCTGATGTTTTCCTATGGTTCTGACAGTTTCGGTCTAAGCTCTCCAGCAGACACAGCTGCTCCAGGTGGGTTTTAAAGTCAGATTAACTGCGTGAATATGGCAGCAGTGGCACAGTGCTGCTAATCCTGTGCGTGTGCGGTGATGAGCTGCTCTGCACAATGCTATGGGCACTGTGGAGCACAGTGCAGGTCAGAGCTGCTGCCGATCCCAAGCCCCCGTCACGCAGTAATGGCTGCATGGTTTGCAGGAACAGGGGTCTGTTTGCAAGCAGCAGAAAACAGCTGATTGCACTGAGCAATACATGCGCTGAGAGACTCATCCTGTTCTTTTCTGTGGAGCAGAAACATAGGCAGCAGTTCCAGCAGAGCTGGAGGTCCAGGTTCCCGGAGAGGAACAATTTGCACCACTGGAGTTAACTGAGTGGTGTTTCTGCCTCTTGCTGAAGCTCAAATTGCTCCTGAACTCTCTTCCACAGGACACAAAGGGGTCCATGTGTGCCTCTGGGGGTGCTGCCGGTGTGGCTGTGCACTGCCCCCATACCCACTGACAGGTGCCATGCCCTAGCATTGCTCTGTGCCCATCTGCTGCTCCCCAGCAGCACAGCTTATCTGAGGTTCTGTTGATCTGCAAACACTGCTGCCACTCTCACGGGGGACCTGTTCCATTTCTAATGGGTACTGATATCTACCTGTACTTTGGCTTCCCTGCGAGACGAGAGGTCATCTGTCTGTAATGAATTTTTGCTCTTTCACTGCAGCTTTGATTGCTTTCCCTGTTTGTTTCCTGGGCAGGTGGATAATTGTACTGCTGAGACGGAACACTGTGGGCCCTGCTTCGCTGAGGGCAGGCAGAAGGTCAAGGCGTGCTCTGGGCTCTCAGTGCAGCTGCTCTGCATGCATTGTCCCCATGCTGGCAGTAACAGGTGCCGTGGCAGCACAGGGTCACACCAGACCCTACTTTGTGTGCAGGACTGCCGGTGCTGGGCTGTCTGTGTTGTGAGGAGCATGCTTGCTGCTGCCTGAGCGCAATGGAGCGCCTGAGCCCACTGCCTTTGTCTGTGGCCGAGGTGCTGGGGCTGCTGGAGGCACACAGCCCTCATCCTGCACCATGCTGGGGAGAACCAGGCCCAGTGCCTTCGGTCCCACATTTCCTGCAGCCACGGGCAGCGGGATGCTCGCCGCCATGGGCGGGCAGTGGAGAGCAGGGAGCACTGCCCCTCCCTCCTCGCTTTGTTTGCTAGCTGCTAAACAAATGGCCTTCTATCAGGAAAACAATTGAATTGAGTTTTCTGTCCTTATTAAATCTCTCCATATGGAGAAGGTAGCAAGCTGGATGTGGGCACAGCAGCCTCCACTCTGCAACCAAGGAGCAGTGCAGACTCTGCATGCAGCACTCTGTGCACCTGCTGCCTGCAGACTGGCTGTGTTGCACACAGACCCCTCCCCAGCTGCCCTTGGGCTTTGTCAGGGGTGTGTGCTGAGGCTGAGACCCTCACCCGCATCACAGTTGTGTCTCAGCTCCACCAGGGGCCAGGGCAGATTGCTCCTCTGCTGATGGGAAGCAGCGGCCTGAGCCAGGCTCCCTGTGCGAAGGGGCCCTGCTGCCCCCTGGGCTGCTCCACAGATCCCAGAGCTGTGCTTTTACAGACCTGGGATCTGCATGAAGCACGCGGCCAGTCTGAGGCTGCTGCAGCAAGCCCTGATCTTCTGTGACCTTGGCCCTCATGTAAGGACGTGCATTTGTTGTTTGAAGAGGATGTTGATCCTGAACAGCAGACCGGCAGGGACTGTGCCCAGAGCAGAAGCGTATTGGAAGTTCCTTGTCTCGTTGGTGGGTTCTCTGTAACCATCTGTAATATGAAAAGTGATTAAGCTTTCTCAAAGTCACCTTTTGCTGCTCTTAATGATGCAGCAGTGCTGGAGTCGATGCTCTGGAGGCTGTCAGCTCCTGGGGCTGAGAGATGCTTCATCTGAAGGGAAAAACCTCATCTGCCTCGTGATTCCTCGATATTTCCTCTGTGTCTTTCTGACATACAGCTCTAATCAGATTACTTGGGGCTGGATGTAACATAATCTAAAGCTCAGTTTCTCGTGATGCTTAAATGTGGATGTGCTCCTATCCTCATCCTGCAGCACATTTTTAAATGCTGTAATCACCTTCTTCATTTGCAAGCTTCCAAATCCTTTTCATCCTATGACAGCATCACAGGGATGTGGCTGTTCCTGCAGAAAACAGGTCTCTGTCTGTGCTCCACACTGCCACTGCCCTCCTTCCTGTCTCCTCTGGTGCGGGCAGAGCTGCAGCACCCATTCCATCCTCTGGGACCATGGCTGTGTTCCATGGTAGGGTGCAGGGCTGGGCTGTGCCGTGGGCAGCAGTGAGCAGCTCGATCTCACTGACGTGCTAACACAAAAGCTAGAGCCAACCTGTGAATTTTCAGTATTATCCACATTGCTTATGTGGGGGAGATTCTACAATGTCGGGGATGAAGGTTTGGTCTTGTCACAGTGTGGCATTTTCAGATCTGCCTTTCTTAGCAGAATGTCTGGGAGAAAATGCCAAGCGCTGCACTAACAATCCAGCAGCCCAGGTGATTTATTAATCGTAGTGTGTAATTGTTCCAACCTGAAGCAAGTTCTCCCAAGCCCCCCAGGACTCGATTTTGTAGTTCACTGCAAAAACTGTTTTCTCCGAAGCAGAACCGCCAGGGCAATTCTAGAGAGCGTTATTTCTTCATAAAGCAGTGGCAGCTGCTCAGCTCGGAGGTTATTTAGACACTGCAGAGGTAACGCTGCAGCTCTCGGGAGGGACAAAGATTCAGAGGAGCCTCTGAGGTGGTGGGGGTCCCCTCCAGCTGATGGCCCCGTGAAGGTGAAACGCGATGCACCACGTGGGGAACAATAGCCCGGAGCCAAAGTGGAGCCTGGAGGTTCCACCTGCCCTCTTGCTGCCCGCATCCTCTCCTACAGCACATGCTGCCCCTGGCCGTGCTCACAAGGACACCTGAAGATGCTGACAAGGACACCTGAAGATGCTCACTGCGGCGCTTGGCGGCTCAGCCCTGAGCAGGAGCAGTTCTGACTGTGCCCCTGTGCAGTGCTGCTCTGCCCTGCAGTGTCTCTGGGGAGCTGAGCACAGCCCTTCCTGCCTGCTCCAACCCTCCTCATCGTCACTCTGCCCTCCTGCTATGAATTATAGATCCGGTGCAAACGAAGTCCAGAAGAAATTGATTACAGCAAAGACTTGTTTGCAGTGTTTGAGTGGAGAGGAGAATAGGGCTAAGTGTGTCTGCGTAAAGTGATTCTCTGTTTCCAAATATGAGAGAATTGAACATCTTTAAAAATCAATACCGGGCCACTTCAGCATAAAACAAGGGAAGATTAATACTTAACTTGTCTGGAAGCGGGGAGGAGAGACAGTGGAAGATGTCTCCAGAGACAAAGAGAGACTCAATGAGATCTGAAGCCTCTTGTTTAAAGTGAGGGGTAAAAGGTTTAAAATTAAAACCCCTCCCCCTCCATTAAATGAAAGCTAATGAGGTGCTGCAGAGCTGATACCATTTGGCATGGAAATGGGCTCTATTTCCTTTTTTTTTTTTTTTTTTTTTCCTGTGCCTCAGAAATTTGTCAGACTGATGATTTCTTCTTGGAAGCAGAGAGGTATTTCCACAGGAACAAACTGATTTGCTGGTGCAACCAAAACGTCATTAAAAGATTTTGCAGTATGTGTTAGTGAAAGTGAGGGCATCGTCCAGAGTTAATGTATTTTTTCCTCCTGTCCACTTGCATCCTCTTGCCTGCTGTGGGCAGTTTGGTATCATCAGATGTTGTCCCGGGAGGCACAGTCATGTCCTGGGTGCTTGATGAGCTGGTTGGGTTCTTTGTTCTGGGGAGGTAAGGAGTTTTGTGCTCGTGTGTTGCAGTGACTTCGGGTGCTGCACAGGGGCTGCTCTGCGCCAGCATGCCCAGGGGCCCACTAAAGAGCTGATAAAATATTAATCTTAGGTTTAAGTTTAGATCTTAAATGTTTCAGGAGCCATGTGTGTGCTGTGCCGGTGAATGCAGGGGGGGCAGCCATGGCTGTGCTGCAGTCAGGTTGTCCTCAGGCTGAATCAGCGTGGCACATGGACAGAAACAACATTCCATGCACTTCTGTCTGACTTAGAGCGGAATGCATAAAGAAATCGCAATGAAGATGATGGGGCTCTTTTGAATTCAAAGAACTGGACTGGTTAGGGCTTGTGCTGGGGCAACGAGGCACTGCGCAGGTTACTCAGAGAGGAGGTGCTGCCCCATCCCTGCAGAAAGCAGAGGTGGAGGGGCTCTGCGCACTGGTGGAGCTGCGTCTGTCTCTGTTTGTTGTGAAGCAGTGGGACCCGATGGCCTTTAAGGACCCCTTCAACTCAGAGAGCAGTCAGCGCCGCCCCTCCGTGTTCCTGTGGGCATTTGGGGGCACAGAGGAAGGTGGGGGGGAGTGGAGGGACCCGGCCGTTCTATTGCCGTGGCAACATCGATATCCAGGGAAGGGTGCTGAGCTCGTGGAGTAAATCACCGAGTTTACTTAATGAAAAAAGTATCTGTTGCCAGGAACAAGCTGCGTGCTAGCTCAAGTCCTGGGGCTCGCGGTGCTTTGGCCTGGCTGCTGCAGCGGGTGGGGATGTGGGGACGTTGGGACCTCGGTCCCGGCACTGGCACGGCCGCAGCCCGGCGTGGAGCAGCCTCGGACTGTCCCTTACAGGAGGGGTTTCGCAATGTCTGCCAGAAGCAGAAGGAAACGGTTGCAAGACGGGAAAAATCCTTCCCGCTGTTCGAACCGAATCTCATCCCCTCGGGCGCCGAGAAGCCCCGCAGTTCGGGGGACTCGCGGGCCGTTCTCGTTAAAACCTGGCGTGAGAATAGCAGAGCTGTGCGGTGCCGCGGGGGCTCGGCGCAGCCCGGCTCTCCGTGCAAGCGGCGTCTTCGGAGCCCCTCTAAACCCGGCAGCGCGCAGCGACAGCCGCGAGGAGCGCATCCCCGGCAGCTCCCGCTCGCCCCGCCGCGCCGCTTCGGGCGCTCGTCTGCGCTCTTTGCGCCGCCGCCGCGGGCGCGAGAGGGGAAGAGAGGAAAAAAGCGGAGCGGCATGCGGCAGCCGCCCTGCCCCGCCCGCAGCCGTACCCGGAGCCCGGCGCGGCCCGGCCGTGCGCGCAGGGGCGGCGC
>NW_024884693.1:0-1723 GCF_019232065.1 Centrocercus urophasianus
CACCCTGACACCCTCATACCCCAAACCAGGGGCAGTTCTGCATCCTCACACCCCTAGACCACAAACCAGGGGCAGTTCTACACCCTGACACCCTCGTACCCCCAACCAGGGGCAGTTCTGCACCCTGACACCCTCGTGCCCCAACACCCCCAAACCAGGGGCAGCTCCGTGCTGCAGAGCTTTACCTGCCCACAGGAGCGTGACGCGCACAGCTCTGCAGCCCCCTCTGCCCCCAGCACCCCCCGGCTCAGCCCCCCCACCCCAGCGCAGCCCCCTCCACCTACCCTTCTTCCGAACGACCTCTTCTGACTCAGGCTTGCGGCTGACGGAGACGACCTTCATCACCAGGTGGTTCCCCCCCTGGCGGATCAGCGACACCACCTGCTTGTGCCCCACCTTCACCACGTTGACTCCGTTCACCTGGGCACAAAGAGAAACGCAGCCGTGGGCAGCGGCACCGGGGCGGATGGGTCGGCATCTCTGCTCCTCCCCGCGTGGCTGCATGCACACAACCCAGCCAGGGGCTGCACGGCACCCCGAGCTCCTCTGTGAGCATCCGGAGCGGGGATGGAACAGCTGGGCTGGGTTGCAGATGGAGGAGCTGCGTTCGTCTCCAGCCCCGGGGTGAAATAAGAGGGGCAGGCTGGAACATTTTGGCACCGAGTTTCGCAGCGGGCTGCGCGTCCCAGGGCTGACAGCACTCTTGAAGTGAGATAATTTAGGGATGGCAAATAAGGGAGGAGTGATTGACTACGAAGAACAAAAGCATTTCTGTGTTGGCACTTGCGCTATTATTCGGGCTCCCAGGAGTGAAAGGTGTTGGCAGCGTTTGGGATGCGTTTGGGGACAAGACCAGAAGTTGGTCTTGAAACCTGGTCTTCAAGACCAGAAGTTGGTCTTGAAACCACTTGGATATAAAGAGGCCTCGGGTCTCTGCTCAGCACCAGGAGATGAAGAATTTAAGCCCCACCGCTGCACGTTTGCTCCAGCTGTTCAGTAACTGCCACTGCTTGAAAGAAAAAGCAACAGGAAAAAAACCTACAGCGACAGTTCCCCCACCTGCTCCTGTATTGAACAGCCGTGAGATCAGTGCTCACGTGCTGCTCTTTGTGCTGCCCTCGCTGCACAGCACCCCTCAGCACCAGCACTGCCTCTGCACCCGGCGCTGGAAGCACCATGGGGCAAAAGATGGGGCTGCGCCCCGTGCTGCAGGTTTGGGCACCTCAGGAACGTTCCTTTTTTGTCTCTTCTGACTCTTAAGGAGCTTCCATTAATGCTGTCAGAGCAGCCTGCACTGCTGTTGTTCACGTAATTAGAGGTATGTGGGTTATTGTGGCACACAGTCATCTGCGCTGGGCTGTCCCAGCAGTTCCCAGCCTGCCTGGAACTGGGGAGCCCCACGTTGGGCTCAGTGCTGCAGCTGAGCCCCCCCTGCCCTGCTGGCCACGCTCTGTGCAACACACCCTGGGAATCCAATGGCCTTCTGGGCCACCAAGGCACACAGCTGGTTCGTGGCCGACACCTGGTCCATCTTTGGTCAACCACTGGTCAACTAGTTGTCAACCATTGGTCAACTATTGGTCAACCATTGGTCAATTGTTGGTCAATCGTTGGTCAAACGTTGGTCAACCATTGGTCAACTGTTGGTCAACCACTGGTCAACTGCTGGTCAACCGTTGGTCAATTGTTGGTCAACCATTGCTCTACCATTGGTCAACCATTG
>NW_024884693.1:1733-5804 GCF_019232065.1 Centrocercus urophasianus
ACCACTGGTCAAACGTTGGTCAACCGTTGGTCAACTGTTGGTCAACCGTTGGTCAATCATTCTTCAACTGTTCGTGAACCGCTGACCACCAGGTCCTTCTCCTCGCAGCTCCCTTCCAGCACATCAGCCCCCAGCCTGCACTGATCCACGCTTTGTTCCTCCCCAGGTGCAGAACCCTGCAGTTGCCTGTGTTGAATTCTGATGCTCTACAACATTCAAGAGAGCCCTGAGCAGCAGCAGGTCTGGGAGCAGCCCAGCAGAGGCCACCAGAAGAGGCAGCCAGGGCTGAGCTCTTACGGGCAGCTGCCCATCAGGGCCCCTCGTTCAGGAAACCGCACTCGCTTTGTACAACGTGGGCTTTGTAGTAAACAAAGCCTCACAAAAATCTACTACACCTAAACAGAGATCCTTATCAAACAAATCCGATGCCTCCAAGAATGAAATCACGTCTGTTCCGTGAGATTTTATGGTGTTCATTATATTTCACTCCTTAGATTTCCATCAGCTGCCTTCACTACCAGCGTGCCGCCGTCAGGGACGGCCTCTGCCCCTCCCCAGCTCTGCCAGCCCCTGGCATCCCCCAGCATCCTACAGTGAAAAAATGCCCAAACTGAACAATCACCACCTGGGAGATGCTGACAGCTTCGGTTACTAATGGTGTGGAAAATATTTCATCATCTGCATGTGATACGTGCACATCGCCCTGCTCCTTTCCAAATAAAGAAACAGACATGCTGACAGAACACGCCTGTGCTGTTTCATTTTTAATCATCCCAACAACTCAGGCCATCCTGCAGGGCAGCGGCTCTCTTGTTTTTGAGGTTACTCTGACACAGAGGTGCAGGAGTGGGGCATTCCGACCCTGCGCCGAGAGGTGGGAGCTCAGCCCCTCCTCCAGCAGTTATGGCACAGCCTGAGCGTCCCCAGGAGAGCTGGGGCACATCTGCTGGGGCCCTGCATGTCCCTGTGCTCCCGGTGCCCTGCTTGGCTGCTGGAGCTTCTGCTGGTCGCTCAGGGGACAGATGGGAAACGTGGATTTTCAGCTGTTTGTGTCTCCCTGTGATCAGGGATGAGGGAAACACGAAGCTGGGAGGAAGAGCCCATCTGCTGGAGGGCAGGAAGGCCCTACAGAGGGCTCCAGGCTGCATTGATGGGTTGAGGCCAACGGGGTGAAGTTCAACCCAATGCTGGGTCCTTCACTTGGGTCACACCAACCCCCATCCCTGGGGGTGTTCCAGAACCACGGGGATACGGAGCTTGGGAACAAGGTTAGTGGGCATGGTGGGATGGGTTGGGGTTGGACTGGGGATCTTAGAAGTAATGGTTGACCCCACGGAGTTGATCCTGTAGAGTTCAGTTGGGTGGTGGTTGACCCCGTAGGGTCACCCCTGACCCCGCAGGGTTTGGTTGGCTGGTGGCTGATCCCATAGGGTTGACCCCATAAAGTTGGTTGGGTCGTGGAGGACACCTCAGTTTTTTCCAACCTTCACGATTCTTTGATCACAGAATCGCAGAATCATAGAATCACAAGGTTGGAAACGACCTACAAGATCATCCAGTCCAACCGTCTCCTCATCACCATTGCCACCACCAGCACTAAAACGTATCATGATGCTACAATTCAACCCATAAAAGGTACCACGCTTTTGCCCAACGTGTTTCAAACACACCCGTGGATGGGGCACTGCTAAAAATCCTCCAAGGCAAACTCAGAGTGCCCCGCACAGCTCCACTCTGCCTACAGGTACTCCTAGGCTGCAGAAGCCCCCACCTTTAAGGAGGGTGGAAAGGATGGCCCAGGGAACTCCCAACCTGCCAGCATCTCCTCTGTGCTGGGGAAAAGCGTGGGGCAGAAGCTCCTGGAAGCTGCGCTAAGGAAGAGAGGAAGGTGATAGGGGACAACCAGCACAGCTGCACCAAGGCTGGGTCAAAGTGCAAGGTTTTGCATTTGGGCCGGAAGAACCCCAGGCACCCGTACAGGCTGGGAGGAGTGGGCCTGGAGAGCAGCTCGGCAGAGAAGGACCTGGGGGTCCTGATGGACGAGAGACTGAACATGAGCCAGCAGTGCGCTCTGGCAGCTCGAAAGGCAAATGGGATCCTGGGCTCCATCAGGAGAGGGGTGGTCAGCAGGGACAGGGAGGTGATTGTCCCTCTCTACTCGGCTCTTGTGAGGCCCCATCTGGAGTACTGTGTGCAGGTGTGGAGCCCTCAGTACAAGAAAGACATTGAGATGTTGGAAAGGGTCCAGAGGAGGGCGACTGAGATGAGCAGGGGGCTGGAGCACCTCCCCTATGAGGACAGGCTGAGGGAGTTGGGCTTGTTCAGCCTGGAGAAGAGAAGCTGCGGGGTGACCTCAGTGCAGCCTATCAATACCTGAAGGGAACCTACAGCCAGGAGGGGAGTAAACTCTTCAAAAGGGCTGACAACAGCAGGACTAGGGGAAATGGATCCAAGTTGAAGGAGGGAAGATTGAGGTTGGATGTTAGGGGGAAGTTCTTTTCAAGGAGAGTGGTTAGGCCCTGGAACGGGCTGCCCAGGGAGGTTGTGGATGCCCCGTCCTTGGATGTGTTCAAGGCCAGGTTGGACGGGGTCCTGGGCAACCTGATCTGAATGTGGATGTTTGGTGTCCCTGCTAGGCAGGGGGGTTGGAACTACATGATCCTTGAGGTCCCTTCCAACCCGGGTGATTCTGTGATTCTGTGGGTCCTGCCCAACCAACCCATGGATGCCGTGAAGGTGTCACTGCACCAGCAGAAGGGAGAAGGGCTGCTGATGTCATCTGGATTAGCGAGGCCTTGGTCGCGGCCCCCATAAGCACAGAGATTTGGTGCAAGGCTCCGTGCCAGTATCGTGCTGGGTAGAGGGGGGCAGAGGAGCTCAGGGAGAGCTCAGCGCTGTGCCACTGGGGAAAGGAGGCTGGAGTGAAGGAGGGGTTGGTCTCCATCCGCAGGGAACGGGGATGGGAAGGGAGGGGATGGGATCAGGGTACAACAGGGAGGATCGGGTTGGAATTGGGAACAACCTGTGCTGCAAAGAGCAGCCAGCACTGCACAGCTGCCCAGGGGAGACCCCATCCCTGGGGGTGTTCAGTGAGCACAGGGATGTGGCACTGGGGGACGTGGGCAGTGGGGAAGCATTGGTGGTGGGTGGATGGTGGGACTAGATGATCTTAGAGGTCTTTTCCAAACGATTCTGTGATTCTACGACTCTAACATGGACCAATGCAGGGAGAGGGGCTGTATGCGTGGCTAAACCCAACACAGAGCTGAACAGTAAAAGAAAGAACTCCATCTGAAGCGCTTTCAGCCCATCTGTGCCCTCCTGGAGACTTGGGACACTCAGTGCCATCATGGAGAGCAGATGACAGAGACTGGTGAACAGAACCGCATCTGTACTGAGCCGGAAGTTGCAACTGCCGTGCTGTGCTGTCACTTCTGCTGGTGCTGTAAATTACATGTACTGCTAAATCAAAGCCCTGTGTAACGGGCCCCATCTCTGGAGAGTTGTGGGGCCATAAGAAAACAGTGCCCAGCTTCCCTGGGAGCTGCTCCCTGCTGCACACGGTGGGTTGAATTCCAACAATTCCTGTGACACAAACCTGGGTGCAGCACCTCTGGCTGTTGCACAGCTTCTGAGACAATTTCTTCCTCGAGGAACTGCCACCTCTGCGGTGCTCAGTGCGCACTCAGGGGTCCCAGCACGGTGCCACAAGCAGGGGACAGCTAGATGGTCCCAGCTGAAGTCAGACCGGGACGAAGATAACAGAGATCTGCAGGCAGGTTTGATGATCTCCAGAGAAGGAATGCTCAAGCTGTGCCCTCTCTGGAGCAGAGAAGAGGGGAGAAACACTTCCCTTGCCTGCTGGCCACACTGTGTGCAGTGCATCCCAGGGTCTCATTGGCCTTCATGGCCACCTAGGCACGCTGCTGGCTAATGGCCGACCACTAATGGTCAACCGTTGGTCAACTGTTGGTCAACCATTGGCCAACCACTGGTCAACTGTCGGACAACTTTGGTCAACCATTGGCCAACCACTGGTCAACTGTTGGCCAACTGTTAGTCAACTGCTGG
>NW_024884693.1:5814-12336 GCF_019232065.1 Centrocercus urophasianus
CCCAGCAGCTCAGCCCCCAGCCTGCAGCCCCCAGCCAGGCTTTTGTTCCCCAGGTGCAGGGCCCTGCTCTGCCCTTGCCCTCTCAGCCTGCCCTGCTCTCGCTGAACTCCACTCCCTTGGCAAGGATGGCATCGTTTAACGCCGACCGGTATCCAAAGTTGTGACAGCATCATGTTGAATTGCGGAAGGATGACACAAATGCCATCCAGGCAGCTTCAGCAAGCGTGCTGTGGTCCATTCTTGACACTTCATTATCCACGTGATACGAAGCAGTGAGAAGCAGTTCAGGGCAATGCACAGTACGAGCAGAAAATTGTAAAGGCTGAGTTCTGACTCACTCATTTTCCGCTCCGTACCTCCGTTATGCGGCGCCTGTGCCTTCCCAGCACAGCAGGTAAGGAGAATTCTGACCTAACAGTAACTCACCAGAGCAGTGCACATCCCCAGGAATAAGAAGTGTTAATGAGAGAGACGTGAGCTCTGAGGCCTGCATTAGTTTTCCTCTACTCCAGAGCTGTGGCCACCAACCAGGAGGAAATTGGTGCAACAACCAGAATGTCAGTGGGGGTGAGGTCCTGACGCTGCTCAGAGCTGTGGGAGCCCCATCCCCAGAGGTGCCTGAGGCTGTGGATGGGGCTCTGGGCAGCTTGAGCTGGGGGGCACCCAGGCCGTGGTAGGGCTGGGGTTGGGGGGCCGTGGGGTCCCTTCTGACCCAACCATTCTGGGATTCTACGATTTATAAGATTCCTTCTAAGCCAAACATGCTGGGATGCTGGGATGGTTCTGTGATGCACAACAAACCTGCACGCTGCTCACAGCAGAGCTCTGATGTCTGATTGCCAGCCTCACCTCTTCAACACCCCAAAGCACTCCACCTGCAGGAAGCCTGCACAATTCTCCAGGTCCCGAGTCACTCCTTGGAAGAACCTGAGCCCCACATTGTCCTTCTCACCTCTCCCAGGCAAACTCATGCTCAGGGCAGAGCAAAAACTGGTGCAGAAGTGCTTCAGAATGGGATTTCACTGTAATTCACCACCAAGGTCACCCAGGGGAATCTCTGTGCCCATCCTGAGGCCTGCAGTGAGCTCCTCCACTGTGCACTGGGAGGTGAAAATTTGGGCAGAGGCGGGACAGGATGGGACATAGGTCCATCCAACATAATCCAACACAACCCAACCCAAATCAACCCAACCGAACCCAACTTAACCCAACCCAACTCAACCACACCCAGCACAACCCAACACAACCCAACCCAACCAACTCAACTCAACCTAATCCAACTCAACCCAACTCAACTCAACCCAACCCAACTCAACCACACCCAACACAACCCAACACAACCCAACCCAAATCAACCCAACCAAACCCAACTCAACCACACCCAGCACAACCCAACCCAACACAACCCAACCCAAACCAACTCAACTCAACCTAATCCAACTCAGCCCAACTCAACTCAACTCAACCCAACCCAACTCAACCACACCCAACACAATACAACTCAACCCAACTCAACTCAACCCAACCCAACTCAACCACACCCAACACAACCCAACCCAACACAACCCGACCCAAATCAACCCAAATCAACCCAACCCAAACCAACTCAACTCAACCTAATCCAACCCAACCCAACCCAACTCACCCATGGTTCTGAGCTGAGTGCCCCCAGCAGTGCCCTCAGACACTGAGATGGACAGACTCCATCACTCCAGCAGAGCCTTTTTCAGCTCCTGAATCCTTTCGGGGCCCCTCTCTGAATTCAGCTTGGCAGCTTCAGCTTCACCCTATGCTACAAATTCCTGATCTGCACAAATTACTGCTTTAGTCCTCTTCCAAAGCTGCAACTCCCTCTGCAAGTTCACAGGACACTTAATGCTTTTCCCTTGCATACACAATTCAGACATCTCCACCACATCCCACGCAATTAGCTAATGTTAAGACAATTATCTCGGAGAAGCCCGTATTTTCTGCTGCATTACGTTTTCCAGACTCATCCCATACCCCCATCTCCTGCACTCCCTGCGTGCACACGGTGCTGGAAGGGGGTGTGCAGCAACAAAGCTGCCCTGGGAGCTGCTCCCACCTGGTGGCAGCCACAGCTCTCACACAGCGCTCCAGGGCAGCACCAGGAGAGGGGTCAGGTTGGAGAATGGGAAACATTCCTCCTCCAGAGAGCTGCCGGGGTGGGGAGCCCCCATCCCTGGGGGTGTTCAGAGAGCACAGGGATGTGGCACCTGGGGATGTGATCAGTGGGATGGGCTGGGGTTGGACTGGGGATCTCAGAGCTCTTCTCCACCCAAATGACTCTGTGAGCCCACGATTCCCTTGGCACAGTTCCGAAGCGCTGTTGTGCTGGAAGTGCTGGGCTGTGGGACTGCGGGACATCGTGGGATGTCACAGGGATCTACAAACACACAAACCAGGGCTCTTAGGGAAGATGCTCTTGGAACGAGTCCAGAGGAGGGCAATAAGACGATCAGAGAGAGGGCTGGAGCAGCTCTGCTGTGAGGAAAGGTTGAGGGAACTGGGATTGTTTGGCTTGCAGAAGGATTCAGGGAGACCTCATGGTGCTTGAAGGGAGCGGATAAACAGGAGGGGAACGGCTGTGTGTGAGGGTGGATGGTGATGGGACGAAGGGAATGGCTTTAAAGTGAGACAGGGGAGGTTTGGGTTGGATCTGAGGAGGAAGTTTTTCATGCAGAGGGCGGTGAGGCAGTGGCACAGGTTGCCCAAGGAGGCTGTGGATGCCCCATCCCTGCAGGCATTGGAGGCCAGGCTGGATGTGGCTCTGGGCAGCCTGGGCTGCTGGTTGGCGACCTGCACACAGCAGGGGTTGGAACTGCATGAACGCTGTGGGCCTTTGCAACCCAGGCCATCCTATGGCTCTGTGATTTGCAGAAGATGTAAACGCAGCCCTGGCTTTAAGCAGCCCTGCAGTGAAGGCAGGGGAAGGCAGCGAGCTGCACTGCACTGCTCTGCCCTCCTCAAAGTCTTCGTTGTGCTCCAGCTGAGTGCTTCCATGACCTCCCCGGGCACTGATCCTCATCTACACAACCTGCAGCTTCCTGATTCATGCCTTCAGCTCACCAGAGGAGCAGCAGCCCCCTCCAGCCCCCAAGACTCCATAGGTTGAGAGGCACGAGGCTGCAGACGGCTCAGCGCTGCTTTCTGCTCCCCAGCCTGTTAATTTGAGGCCCTTTATTTTTAGCAAATACTATCTCACTTTCTCCTTGGTTACAGCTGGGAAACTTTCTGTTCCAAGCACATCATATGGATGGATACATCCTCCTGATTTGTTCCAAACTCAGAACAGAACATTTCTGCCTTTTTTTTTCTTCTGCTTTTTGCACCAGAATATACGATTTTATCATTTACATATAGAAATGCATCTCTACCAGCTTTATTTTTTTTTTGCTTCTACTGCACTAAAATGCCTTCTTGTCTCTACGCGTCGGCCTCTGATATTTCCTTTGGCTTCCCTTCCCAACCTCCTACACACCTCAGCTCGAATTATCTGCCTCTCCTTCTCCCCTCCTTGCTAACCTTTACGCGGAGGGGAATTTAACAGCTCCTCCATTAACGCAATGCAGTGGGGTGAAATCTTGCCCAGCCATTTTCTTCCCCTGACTTTCGGGCTGCATTTAGCAGCGCGTCCTCAAACAACCCTGGGATTCTCTTCGTTATGTAAAATTGATATTCCCCAAAGGAGGAGAGGTGCTCTCCCACCCTCGGGTTGCTCTCCGTGCTCTGAGCATTGCACAACACGCAGCCTGGCCAGCAGAGCTCCTCCCACAGCTGCACGTTGGGATGGAGCCCTGAGTTCTTTTGTCACGGTGTCAAATTCAGTTCATGCGGGAGCTCAGAGCGTCCCACCGACGCTGTTCCTCTGGTGGCAGATGGAGGGACCGGGACAGGCTGAGCAGCAGGACAGGAGAACCTCATGGGGCTCAACAGAGCCAAGTGTGAGGTCTCATAGCTTCAGTATAAGCTGGGGAGGGTGGAAGGATGGAGGCCAGCCCTGCCAAAAAGGCCCTGGGGGTGCTGGTGGGGAGCAGCAGCACGAGGCAGCGCTGTGCCCTCAAAGCACAGAGAGCCAACTGCACCCTGGGGGCATCCAGAGCAGCGCAGCCAGCAGGAGGGGATCTGCACCTCTGCTCTGTGCTGGGACACCTCGCCTGGCGCACTGCGCCCAGATGGGGAGCGCTCAGCACGGGAGGGACTGTTAGAGAGTGTGCAGAGGAGGGCCACCAAGAGGGTCTTAGGGATGGCAAGAGGAGGGATTTAGACTGCGTATAAGGAGCAAAGTCTTCATGCTGAGGGCGGTGAGGCACTGCACAGCTTGCACAGAGAGGTGCTGCTGCCCATCCCTGCAGGCACCCACGGGCAGGGGATGGAGCTCTGAGCACTGATGGAGCTGAGGGGGTCCCTGCTTATTGCAGGGAGTGGGACCAGACGGCCTTTGGAGGCCCTTCCAACCCAAACCACTCTGATTGTATGAAAGTCCCTTCTGATCCACACCGCTCTGTGATTCCATGATTCTGTGAAAACATTTCTGATAGTTTGCCATCAACCCAGAGGTCAGCGGGCCAGCACCCATCCCATAGAATCACAGAATGATAGAATTGCTCAGGTTGGAAAAGACCTTAAAGATCATCGAGTCCAACCCCAACCCAACCATCCCACCCCAACTCCAACAGCCCTCTGCTGAATCACAGCCCTGAGCACCGCATCCAGATGGTTTTGAAACACATCCAGGGATGGGGACTCAACCACCTCCCTGCGCAGCCTCTCCCAGAGCTTCACAGCCCTTCCTGTACAGAAGTTCATCCTGAGATCCCGTCCCTGCAGCACACCATGGGTTGTCCCTTCCCTGAGCCGGACCTGCAGCTGGAGCACCGCACTGCAGGCTGCTGCCTGTGTTCCTGCATGCAGGAATGTGGCCCCAGAGCAAAGGCTGGGAACTGGGCTGGTGGTGACTGTATCCCCTGTGTGCACTGGGGGGGTCCCCACACTGACACAGCACAGAGGGGATGTCAGCAGTGCGATGCCTGGGGAGGCAGAGCACAGAGGAAGGTGCTGCTCGCAGCTGTCTTGACCCCAACCTCACGAACAGATGAAGAGCTCTGGTGCGAGGTGGAAACAACAGCAAACCAAAGGGATGCAAATCTGGATCTGAGAGCCTGGGGCTCCTGGGTATCACAGAACTGTAGGGGTTGGAAGGGACCTCCAGAGATCATCGAGTCCAAGCCCCCTGCCAAAGCAGGGTTCCTGGGGCTTCCTGGGGAGGAGCACGAGGGAAAACAGTGCTGGTGTTGAAAGGAATCACAGAATCACAGAATTGTAGGGGTTGGAAGGGATCTCCAGAGATGGGAAGACGTTGAGATCTCAGGAAAGACCCATCCTGCTGTGTAGGAAGACGGGGTGTTTTTGCAGGAGACTCAATCAAACTTTGAAGTGAAATGCACAGAGCACACATGCAGGAAGGAGGAGCAGAGAGAAGCTCCAAAACAATGCAGGCATTGCTGGAGCCCATGGGAGCAGCAGTGGGGGGTCAGAGTGCAGCTGGAGCTGAGGCCGGGCAAGGACAGCTCGTGTTGGCAATGGGCACCAAATGAAGTCCAGGGAGAAGGAATGCCTGCTGCTGAAGATTAACCACGGATCACAGAGTCATTCAGGTTGGAAAAGAGCTCTGAGATCCCCAGTCCAACCCCAGCCCACGTCCCCCAGTGCCACATCCCTGTGCTCACTGAACACCCCCAGGGATGGGGGCTCCCCGCTGCCCTGGGCAGCTGTGCAGTGCTGGCTGCTCTTTGCAGCACAGGTTGTTCCCAATTCCAACCTGAATTCCCACTGGAAAGGCACTGCTGGCTTGGTGTCAGGGCTTTCTGCTCACAAGGACCAGTGGCGATGGCTTATCCCACCCTGTTGGTAAACACCCAGAGGCCTCAGAGTGAAAACCCCAGCAGCACTGAGAGCAAAGACAAGCTGCTCCATGGGGTGGCTCCGTGTTCAGCATTTCTCCCTGCAGTGCTGCACCAGGAGCCTGCAGTGCTGGGATGCAGTGACAGCGTCTGCAGGACGGGAAAGTTCACCCTGTGATCCCCAAACAGGGGGGGAAGAGTTGGGTCAGTGCACCCAGCACAGCTCAGGTCTGGTATGTGACAGGGTGAGCACAGCGTGCTGCACCCTGAGTACAGTGTGTGACACCCTGAGCACAATATGTCACACCCTGGGCTCAATATGTGACACCCAGAGCACAGTGTGACATCCTGGGCTCAATACATGACACCCTGAGCCCCATTATCTCATAATATATCTCATAATATGTGACACCCTGGGCTCCATAACTGACACCCTGGGTTCACCATGTGACATCCAGGGCTCAATATGTGACACCCAGGGCTAAATATGTGACATCCTGGGCTCAATATGTGACACCCTGACCTCATATGTGACAACCCAAGCACCATTATCTCACACCCTGAGCACTGTATGACACTCTGAGCACAATATGTGACA
>NW_024884693.1:12346-12539 GCF_019232065.1 Centrocercus urophasianus
GGACATGCTGGGCTCAATATGTGACACACAGAGCACAATATGTGACACCCTGGGCTCACTATGTGACACCCCAAACCCCGTTACCTCACACTCTGAGCACAGTATGACATTCTGAGCTCACTATGTGACACCCGGGGCTCAATATGTGACACTCCAGGCTCAATGTGACACCCTGAGCACAATATGTGACACC
>NW_024884693.1:12549-13092 GCF_019232065.1 Centrocercus urophasianus
GACACCCTGAGCACAATATGTGACACCCTGGGCTCAATATGTGACACCCTGAGCTCAATATGTGACACCCTGGGCTCAATATGTGACACTCCATGCTCAATAAGTGACACCTGGAGCATAATATGTGACACCCTGGGCTCAATATGTGACACTCTGGGTTCACTATGTGACACCCTGAGCACAATATGTGACATTCTCAATTATCAATTCAAATTGATAATTGAATCAAATTATCACCTGGAGCATAATATGTGACACCCTGGGTTCACTATGTGACATCCAGGGCTCACTATGTGACACCCTGGGCTCAATGTGTGACATCCTGGGCTCAATATGTGACACCCTGAGTACAATATGGGACACCCTGGGCTCCATAAGTGACACCCTGAGCACAATATGGGACACTCTGAGCTCAATATGTGACATCCAGGCTCAATAAGTGACACCCAGAGCACAATATGTGACACCCTGGGCTCACTGTGTGACACCCTGAGCCCCATTATCTCACACCCTGGGCCCAAATGTGACACCCTGAGCACCATT
>NW_024884693.1:13102-19848 GCF_019232065.1 Centrocercus urophasianus
CTCACACCCTGGGCCCAAATGTGACACCCTGAGCACCATTATCTCACACCCTGAGCTCAGTGTGACACTCTGAGCTCAATATATGACACCCTCAGCACAAAATATGACATCCTGAGCTCAATATGTGTCACCCTGTGCACCATTATCTCACACCCTGAGCTCACTATGTGACCCCCCGAGCTGCCTGCGTGACACCAAGTGCAACACATCACAGCCCCAATACAACCAGTCCCCCCCAGGCAGCCCCAAGAGGTCAGAGCAGCCAACTGCTGCCCAGCTCTCTGCACACAGGGCTCCCACGGGGGGCTGTGCTGAACGGGGCCGACGTCTCCCGCAGCTCTGCTGGCACAGCAGCCCCAAATGGGAGCAGAGGTGCAGGACAGCAGGGTGCCCCGGGGGGAGCTGGGCTGGCCAACGTGAGCAGCAGCAGCCACAAAGGCGCCGGCCAGGCTCAGCACAGAGCACAGCTTCGTCGTGGAGCTGCCTGCAACCGCTCTGCTCTCAGCACGCGTTGGCTGGGGGGCGGCGGGAGGAGATGCTGGGCAGGAGGGCACTCACCAGCTTCCTTCCATCGATAGCTGTGCTGTGGGAGGGGGGATCTCAGCTCTGAACAAAGGGCACAGAATCACAGGAGGACAGAATGGTTTGGGTTGGAAGGGACCTCAAGGATCACGAAGCTCCAACCCCCCACCACACACAGGGCCACCAACCTCTGCATTGCACAGCAGCCCAGGCTGCCCAGGGCCCCATCCAACCTGGCCTCCAACACCTCCAGGGATGGACGGGGCATCACAGCCTCTCTGGCAGCTGTTCCAGCCCCTCCCCGCTCTCACAGCACACAACTTCCCCCTGACATCCAACCTCCAGCTGCCCTCCCTCAGCTTCCAGCCGTTTCCCCCCGTCCTGCTGCCATCTCCCCTTTCCAGCTGACTCCCCTCCTGTCTGCAGGCTCCCTTCAGCTCCTGCAGCTGCACTCAGCTCACCCCCAGCTTCTCATCTCCGTGCTGCAGAGCCCAGCTCCCTCAGCCTCAGACTCCCTCAGAGCTCCTTGTCCTGGATCTGCCCTCCCCAGACAAGCAGAGCACTGCAGGCTCTGTGTGCCCCCCGTTCCCAGAGCAGCACCCCAGCCCCAGGGCAGCTCTGCTCTGTGCCATCCATCGCAGCTCTTCCTGTCACCTGAACGCACAAAGTCACTGAAGTGGGTCCAGGCATTTGTGTGTTTCAGCATTAGGAATCCCCCAAATAGGACCCTTCAGCTCTTGGATCAGCAGATGACAACCATGCTGAGCTGCAATCCCAGCTGGGGGTTCCACATCTGCACATCTGGAAGCACCCAGGCTGTGCAGCTGGATGCTGAGCAGTGCAGCCACAGCACGACAGGGGAGGGAAGGGGAGAGGAGCGTCACAAAGAGAGTCATGGGATCACAGAACAGCCTGGGTTGCAAAATACCCACAGTGCTCACCTGGTTCCACCCCCCTGCTGCGTGCAGGGTCACCAACCAGCAGCCCAGGCTGCCCAGAGCCACATCCAGCCTGGAAATGAAAAACTCAAGCCAAGAGTGAGAGGCAGCTCATGGAAAAAACGCCGAGGGACTGCACTGGAGGGACATGGAATGGGAACAAGGGGCAGATATTCCCGTCTGCTGCAGCATCTGAGAGCTGCAAACTGCTCCTGGAGGATGGAGCACTCGGCTGCTGCCGCAGGCACAGCATCAGCCACGAGGCCCAAACTGCAAACAGGCTCCCATCGCTTGCATTTCTGTTGGCAGACGCATGCGGGGCTGAGGGCAGAGCGCTGTGCGGCTCAGGGCTCTGCAGGGATGGGAGCTGGGCTCTGTTGGGCAGGGTGAGAGGGAGGGGAACTGCAGGGCAGGCAGAGCTGCAGACGTGACAGCTGTTGGCTTATGTGATTCAAAGCCAATTGCCATAATCATAAAGGAGCAGAGGAATGACGACAGGTAGAGGAGCTCTGATGACCCCGTCAGCGCTAGCAGAGCAGCAAATTCTGGCACAGGACAGCAGGGGAATCCCCATCCTCGGGCTGTAGGGATGTGGCCCTTGGGGACGTGGTCAGGGGGGGTGGGCTGGGATTGGGCTGTGGATCTCAGAGCTCTTTTCCAACCTGAATGATTCTGCGTTCCTACGATCAGAACTGCCCCCACCCCAGGCAACCCCAGCGCTCACAAGGAGCACCATCAGCAAGTACTGCTGCACCACAAAACACCTGCCAGCGTTTCCCACCTCCATTTCCCTATTTGAATTCGCCATCTCTGACATGAAAGCACCTTTCACGCGTCTGTGCAGCGCAGTACAGCAAAGCCTCGCAGCTAAAAGCCTGAAAGTGAATCTCAGTGGGGACAGAAATGGAGTGCCACACTTTACAATGCCTGTGCCGCTTCAATCTGAATGCAGCACGTCTCTAATCTGTGTGCTGGGGCGGGCAGATGAAGAGGAGTCTGGAGAAAGCATTCCTAGAAAGATCCCAGTGAGCTGGGAGGTCTGTGCTGCACAGCCTGCTGCCCAACGCTGCCCACCACAGCCCAACATCCATGGAAAAGAGCATTTCTCATTGGGAGCCTCAGCCGGGCTCAGCAAAGCCCCCCCCAGCACCAGGAGCACCTCTGCAGCTGGTACAGTTGTAGAAGCAGAGGATGGTTGGGTTGGAAGGGTCCTGAAAGATGACAGAACCACAGAATGGTTGGGTTGGAAGGGTCCTTAAAATGACAGAAGCACGGAATGGTTGGGTTGGAAGGGTCCTGAAAGATGAGAGAACCACAGAATGGCTGGGTTGGAAGGGTCCTTAAAATGACAGAAGCACGGAATGGTTGGGTTGGAAGGGTCCTGAAAGATGAGAGAACCACGGGATGGTTGGGTTGGAAGGGTCCTGAAAGAACACACAATCCACAAACGGTTGGGTTGGAAGGATCCTTGAAAACCACAGAAGCACAGGATGGTTGGGTTGAAGGGATGCTATAGAATACAGAATCCCAGAACGGTTGGGTTGCAGGGACCCCCTGCCCCACTCCTGCTGTGGGCTGCTGACCCCCAGCCCAGGCCGCCCAGGGCCCATCCACGGCCTTGGGCACCTGCAGGGATGGGGCCCCCACGGCTCTGGGCAGCAGTGCCAGGGCTGTACGGCCTTTGGGAGAAGGATTTTTCCCTTCCACATCTCCCATCCCCACACTGGACTGATGCAGACAGACCGTGCTGCCTTACTGGTGTAAAGCCTTAGGATGCTTGCATGGGAAAACAGCAGAAAGCAAAACCCTGCTCCGTGTCGTGCCATCCCTGACCTGCTCCGTCCCCACTGCGGGGCTCAGAGGATCCACAGAGCTGCAGGGATCAAAGGCAGCTCTGCAGCCGCCCCTGCAGCCGTTCCCAGAGGCTCTGGGGTCCATTTGCAGTGAGGATGCAGACGCAGACGGAGCGATTGGAGAACCCTCCCTCCCCCACTGCTCTGCAGCGGCCCCTTCTCCGGCTCCCACTCGGCCTGTATCCATTTGGCACAGATTCTGAACATCGTTTTCGTTTTCAAGCACCACGGTAATTTCTCCACCGCTCCCCTCCTATAGCAACGAAAATCCCCGCACACGTTAACAAATTAATGTTCTCTCTCTGTCTCAAATTGCTCCTTCAAACTGTCCCCTGCTGCGCTCGCCGGGAGACGAAGCGGCCGCTGACGAGGGGCGCTCCTCACCACGCTCCATCCCAGTGAGCTCCAGGGCACTGCAGCCCTGCACACAGCACAGCAAATGGGGCTGGGGGCACCTGGGGACCCTCTGGTGTCCTCTGCCTCCATCGCAGCCCCCAGAGCCCCGAGCAGCCCCTGCAGGACTGCCAAGGAAGGGCCGAGCGGGTGATACGGGCAGACTGCAGGCATGCACCAGATCTGCTTCCTCTTTAGACCCCAACTGTTGCATTGCTGGGCAAAGCCGCAAGAAATATCAGCACAAAACCATCCTGCAGAGGCGGCACCCAGTGGGGTCCTTCCTCCAGGTTCCACCCTCCCCACAGTTTCAGCCAGCCCTTCTCAAGCACAGAGCGCACGCATCTGTTGGACGGTGCTGCACCGAAGGAGCACCAAGGCATTTCCACCTTTCCACCAAGGTGTTTCCACCAGCACTTCGGTAGCGCTCACCGCCCCCCGCTCGGAGCTCCTGCTAAGGGGCAGCAGCAGAGCACAGGGGGGGCTGTCAGCCCCGTCCCACCACCCTCACCCCAATCAGCCCCGTCCCACCACGCTCACCTCAATCAGGAAGTCTCCCGTTCGGAGCCCCGCTCTCCACGCAACGCCCTCCACGTCCACGGATTCCAGGTACTGCAGCGCGGGGAAGGCCGGCGTGGGGGTGAACTCCTCGATGGGGGTTTCAGCTGCAAAAAAGACAGAGACAGAGATTGAGGTGCTGCATTTGGGAGCGGACAGAGGTGGCGAGAGGCGTCCAGGAGCCCAGGAAAAACTCTGTTGAATCGGTCTGCGTGCGCAGCCTGCCTTGGCTTCATGCAGGAACCGCGGCACGGCTGCGGCGTTCTCCAGCTCAGACCCTGAGATGGCCCCACAGAAACGAGGAGTGCTGGGAGTAGCACTGCTGCCAGAAGGTCCCCAAAGCTTCCTCCACGTCCCAGCACCGTGCACGGAACGGGGACAACATCTAGGATGCAGGAGTGGAGCTCGCTGACTGCGGGGTGGCTGCACAGGAGACGCATCCCAGTGCCACCCCCAGACCATGCGTGCATCCTTGTGCGCTGCTGCACTACGATGCCCTCCAGCACGGGGCGTCCAGAGTGCCCAGAAGCAGGGAGCCACTCACTGATGGACACCTGCATCAACCCAAGGAGCCCCTGGTTTAATCACATCCCCAGCTGTAAAGCTTGCCCTGTCCCACAGCAACGGCCTCCAAGGAACGGCCTCAGTTGGACCAGGAGGGCTCTGACACTGCGCAGCCCCGACCTGCCCTGCACTGCTGCTCATCCAGGGGAAGGCGTTCTGCCCAGCTGAGAGCAGGCAGGAGCAGACAGTGTGATGTGATGTGTGAGGAGATGAAGGAGAAGGTCGGACATCAGGGGGAAGTTCTTTACCCAGAGAGTGGTGAGGTGCTGGAACAGGCTGCCCAGAGAGGCTGTGGATGCCTCATCCTTGGAGTGAGGTGTACAAGGCCAGGTTGGATGGGGCCCTGGGCAGCCTGGTTTAGTATTAAACGTGGAGGTTGGTGGCCCTGCATGTGGCAGGGGGTTGGAGATTCATGATCCTTGAGGTCCCTTCCAACCCTGGCCATTCTGTGATTCTGTAAGAAGGGCTCCTTCGCCATGAGACTGCTGCAGGTTTCGAGCAGCACCAGCTGCATTAACAAGTGATGCACCTGGGCAGGCTCTGAGCCCCACAGCAGTACTGAGGGTCTGTTGGGCTTTGGGGCCAGCTGTGGCTCTCCAGCACTCTGCCTGGGGCTGTGCACTGTGACAGAGCTGCCTTTGTGCTGGGTTCAGGCATCGCTGCACAGCGAGATGTGAGATGTGAGAGCCTCACCAGGAGGGGCTGCAGGAGGAGCTCCAGATCCCTTTCCTACCCACCTGCAATCGCATCACACATCCCCAGGCAGATGGGCCCTCCTCACAGCCTGCTCCACAGGCAGGGAAAAAGCAGGAATTATCTTCCCAAAGCACTTTGTGGTGCTTTGGCACCAACACCAGCGGAGCGCTCAGCTCTGCCTCTGCACCACAGCAGTCCCAGGACAGGAGAGGGGATGGGGCTGCAGTGAATGGCATCGCTCTGATTTGGGAGCAGCAAAGCTGCACGGCCACATCCTGAAACCAGCAATGCCAACAAACCCACTCTCCCTGCCTGCACAAACAGGAGACCATGCGTCCACATCACTTTGTCACGCTGCAGCAAAACTACCAACGCGCTGGGAACAAGATGTGCTCAACCCCTCCACGCTCTGACTGACCTGCATCCTCCTGGAACAAGAGAGGGATGCTGGATGAGAGGGATGGCTTCCTTAATCCTTCCCTTCCTGTTTTTCCAGCTTGGAGACTGGGAACAACCTGTGCTGCAAAGAGCCGTCAGCACTGCACAGCTGCCCAGGGCAGCGGGGAGCCCCCATCCCTGGGGGTGTTCAGTGAGCACAGGGATGTGGCACTGGGGGACGTGGGGCTGGGGACGGGTTGGGGTTGGATTGGGGGTGTCAGAGCTCTTCTCCAACCTGAATGACTCTCTGAGTGAAGGTAAAGCTGGCCGGGGTGGGGAAGAAGTGGGATGGTGAGGACAGAAATGCCCAGAGCAGAGCCTGGGAGTCCCACAGCCCCAGCCCCAGCACAGCCAGCAGCTCTGGAACCCTCAGCCTACAGCAAAGATCCCATCAGGATTTTTAGGAGAAGTTTTTGAGCCAGAGGGCAGTGAGGCACTGGCACAGGTTGCCCAAAGGAGGCTGTGGATGCCCCATCCCTGCAGGCATTGGAGGCCAGGCTGGATGTGGCTCTGGGCAGCCTGGGCTGCTGGTTGGCAACCTGCACACAGCAGGGATTGGAACCAGATCACAGAATCACAGCATCACAGAATTGTAGGGGTTGGAAGGGAGCTCCAGAGATCATGGAGTCCAACCCCCTGCCAAAGCAGTTCCTACAGCAGGTCGCACAGGTCGGCATCCAGGCAGGTCTGGAACATCTCCAGAGCAGGAGACTCCACCACCTCCCTGGGCAGCCTGTTCCAGTGAACAGTGGGACCCATAGAGACACATTGGGACCCATAGAGA